>NW_027411755.1:38409376-39009376 GCF_047663935.1 Musca autumnalis
GCTGGAAAAAATTATATTTAAAAAATCCACGCCTCCTTGGTGCTGGAAAAAATTATATTTAAAAAATCCACGCCTCCTTGGTGCTGGAAAAAATTATATTTAAAAAATCCACGCCTCCTTGGTGCTGGAAAAAATTATATTTAAAAAATCCACGCCTCCTTGGTGCTGGAAAAAATTATATTTAAAAAATCCACGCCTCCTTGGTGCTGGAAAAAATTATATTTAAAAAATCCACGCCTCCTTGGTGCTGGAAAAAATTATATTTAAAAAATCCACGCCTCCTTGGTGCTGGAAAAAATTATATTTAAAAAATCCACGCCTCCTTGGTGCTGGAAAAAATTATATTTAAAAAATCCACGCCTCCTTGGTGCTGGAAAAAATTATATTTAAAAAATCCACGCCTCCTTGGTGCTGGAAAAAATTATATTTAAAAAATCCACGCCTCCTTGGTGCTGGAAAAAATTATATTTAAAAAATCCACGCCTCCTTGGTGCTGGAAAAAATTATATTTAAAAAATCCACGCCTCCTTGGTGCTGGAAAAAATTATATTTAAAAAATCCACGCCTCCTTGGTGCTGGAAAAAATTATATTTAAAAAATCCACGCCTCCTTGGTGCTGGAAAAAATTATATTTAAAAAATCCACGCCTCCTTGGTGCTGGAAAAAATTATATTTAAAAAATCCACGCCTCCTTGGTGCTGGAAAAAATTATATTTAAAAAATCCACGCCTCCTTGGTGCTGGAAAAAATTATATTTAAAAAATCCACGCCTCCTTGGTGCTGGAAAAAATTATATTTAAAAAATCCACGCCTCCTTGGTGCTGGAAAAAATTATATTTAAAAAATCCACGCCTCCTTGGTGCTGGAAAAAATTATATTTAAAAAATCCACGCCTCCTTGGTGCTGGAAAAAATTATATTTAAAAAATCCACGCCTCCTTGGTGCTGGAAAAAATTATATTTAAAAAATCCACGCCTCCTTGGTGCTGGAAAAAATTATATTTAAAAAATCCACGCCTCCTTGGTGCTGGAAAAAATTATATTTAAAAAATCCACGCCTCCTTGGTGCTGGAAAAAATTATATTTAAAAAATCCACGCCTCCTTGGTGCTGGAAAAAATTATATTTAAAAAATCCACGCCTCCTTGGTGCTGGAAAAAATTATATTTAAAAAATCCACGCCTCCTTGGTGCTGGAAAAAATTATATTTAAAAAATCCACGCCTCCTTGGTGCTGGAAAAAATTATATTTAAAAAATCCACGCCTCCTTGGTGCTGGAAAAAATTATATTTAAAAAATCCACGCCTCCTTGGTGCTGGAAAAAATTATATTTAAAAAATCCACGCCTCCTTGGTGCTGGAAAAAATTATATTTAAAAAATCCACGCCTCCTTGGTGCTGGAAAAAATTATATTTAAAAAATCCACGCCTCCTTGGTGCTGGAAAAAATTATATTTAAAAAATCCACGCCTCCTTGGTGCTGGAAAAAATTATATTTAAAAAATCCACGCCTCCTTGGTGCTGGAAAAAATTATATTTAAAAAATCCACGCCTCCTTGGTGCTGGAAAAAATTATATTTAAAAAATCCACGCCTCCTTGGTGCTGGAAAAAATTATATTTAAAAAATCCACGCCTCCTTGGTGCTGGAAAAAATTATATTTAAAAAATCCACGCCTCCTTGGTGCTGGAAAAAATTATATTTAAAAAATCCACGCCTCCTTGGTGCTGGAAAAAATTATATTTAAAAAATCCACGCCTCCTTGGTGCTGGAAAAAATTATATTTAAAAAATCCACGCCTCCTTGGTGCTGGAAAAAATTATATTTAAAAAATCCACGCCTCCTTGGTGCTGGAAAAAATTATATTTAAAAAATCCACGCCTCCTTGGTGCTGGAAAAAATTATATTTAAAAAATCCACGCCTCCTTGGTGCTGGAAAAAATTATATTTAAAAAATCCACGCCTCCTTGGTGCTGGAAAAAATTATATTTAAAAAATCCACGCCTCCTTGGTGCTGGAAAAAATTATATTTAAAAAATCCACGCCTCCTTGGTGCTGGAAAAAATTATATTTAAAAAATCCACGCCTCCTTGGTGCTGGAAAAAATTATATTTAAAAAATCCACGCCTCCTTGGTGCTGGAAAAAATTATATTTAAAAAATCCACGCCTCCTTGGTGCTGGAAAAAATTATATTTAAAAAATCCACGCCTCCTTGGTGCTGGAAAAAATTATATTTAAAAAATCCACGCCTCCTTGGTGCTGGAAAAAATTATATTTAAAAAATCCACGCCTCCTTGGTGCTGGAAAAAATTATATTTAAAAAATCCACGCCTCCTTGGTGCTGGAAAAAATTATATTTAAAAAATCCACGCCTCCTTGGTGCTGGAAAAAATTATATTTAAAAAATCCACGCCTCCTTGGTGCTGGAAAAAATTATATTTAAAAAATCCACGCCTCCTTGGTGCTGGAAAAAATTATATTTAAAAAATCCACGCCTCCTTGGTGCTGGAAAAAATTATATTTAAAAAATCCACGCCTCCTTGGTGCTGGAAAAAATTATATTTAAAAAATCCACGCCTCCTTGGTGCTGGAAAAAATTATATTTAAAAAATCCACGCCTCCTTGGTGCTGGAAAAAATTATATTTAAAAAATCCACGCCTCCTTGGTGCTGGAAAAAATTATATTTAAAAAATCCACGCCTCCTTGGTGCTGGAAAAAATTATATTTAAAAAATCCACGCCTCCTTGGTGCTGGAAAAAATTATATTTAAAAAATCCACGCCTCCTTGGTGCTGGAAAAAATTATATTTAAAAAATCCACGCCTCCTTGGTGCTGGAAAAAATTATATTTAAAAAATCCACGCCTCCTTGGTGCTGGAAAAAATTATATTTAAAAAATCCACGCCTCCTTGGTGCTGGAAAAAATTATATTTAAAAAATCCACGCCTCCTTGGTGCTGGAAAAAATTATATTTAAAAAATCCACGCCTCCTTGGTGCTGGAAAAAATTATATTTAAAAAATCCACGCCTCCTTGGTGCTGGAAAAAATTATATTTAAAAAATCCACGCCTCCTTGGTGCTGGAAAAAATTATATTTAAAAAATCCACGCCTCCTTGGTGCTGGAAAAAATTATATTTAAAAAATCCACGCCTCCTTGGTGCTGGAAAAAATTATATTTAAAAAATCCACGCCTCCTTGGTGCTGGAAAAAATTATATTTAAAAAATCCACGTCTATTTAGTGCTGGAAAAAATTATATTTAAAAAATCCCCGTCTCTTTGAAATTCACCGAATGCATAGTCTAACGAGCCTTTAATCCAATTTATTCCAAACTGTTCATAAATATAGATAACCATCATAATCTTCTCATACAACATTCATAAATGTTTACATAAATGTTGGTTGACTATTCCACCTGTAACTTTTCTCGCCAGTACATAGCTTTTATGTCATTTTGAAGAAAGTAAAACAGCTACTGAATTTTCTTTAAGACAAATTCTTAAGAAAAGAGAAAATAAAATAAAGTGCCGCATTTTAAAATAAAAAAATGATACGAAAATTTTTCCACCTGCTCTTAACATGCTCAACATACATACAATTAAACAAATTCTACGAAAACTTTTTTTCAAACTTTACCATTTGAAATTTTCCCACCACTTTGTGATTGATTTGCTTAACCTACGCCAGACTAAATTTTGCTCATCTAACCTTAAATTTGTTTTTGTTTTAGTAAGCACAAAACAAAAACAATATCAAGATGATCAGAAACATTTTCGTTTGACCTGATCACCGGCATAAATCTTAACCTGTTGCCTCTCTCTGCTTCTTATTCGGCTTTCAATACTAAAGTCAAAGATTAAATTTTGAAATTGTAGCACCAATGTACACAACAGCAACAACAACAATATGAGGTTTACCGAATACGATGCTGTAGTTGGAAAGATTGAAAAAAAAGAGGAAGCAAAATTCTACGAAACTGTTTTGTGATACAATGTCGGTATTAAAAACTTTTTTAATTACTTTTACTAAATCATTTGGTGTTGTTGTTATGAACGGCAGATGGACAGTGGATAGAGAAGGACAGTGGTCAAAAGCCTACAGTTCTTAAAAAATATTTTTTAAAAAAATCCACGCCTTTGTTGGATGCTTGAAAAAATATTTTTTTAAAAAATCCACGCCTTTGTTGGATGCTTGAAAAAATATTTTTTTAAAAAATCCACGCCTTTGTTGGATGCTTGAAAAAATATTTTTTTAAAAAATCCACGCCTTTGTTGGATGCTTGAAAAAATATTTTTTTAAAAAATCCACGCCTTTGTTGGATGCTTGAAAAAATATTTTTTTAAAAAATCCACGCCTTTGTTGGATGCTTGAAAAAATATTTTTTTAAAAAATCCACGCCTTTGTTGGATGCTTGAAAAAATATTTTTTTAAAAAATCCACGCCTTTGTTGGATGCTTGAAAAAATATTTTTTTAAAAAATCCACGCCTTTGTTGGATGCTTGAAAAAATATTTTTTTTAAAAAATCCACGCCTTTGTTGGATGCTTAAAATATGTTTTAAAAAATCCACGCCCATATTAGGTGCTTGAAAAAATATTTGTTAAAAAATCCACGCATTTGTTGAGTGCTTGAAAAAATATTGTTTCAAAAATCCACGCCTTTCTTGGGTGCTTGAAAAAAAAAATATTTAAACAAAATCTATCTGTTACTACATTTTTGTACCCACTGTACCTGCTGATCATGTGAGCTAGTTGTTGCCGTTGTTCATATTCTGAATACAAACCCCTTCGGTTTGCGGTTATAGCCGTTAATTGAGTATGACTAATGTCTTAAATGTCCACTAATGGTTTGTTTTACAGAAATGCGCATCCAGCATCAACATCTACAACAACAACAATACCAACGACCATAAGAAATGATCACAGCCCATTGACACACCAGTGTGTTGAAAAGTAGTCTTCAAACCCACAAAGAATCGCTTCGCCATATAACAAACCTACCACGTTTGTTGCTGCTGCCACCAAGAACTCAGCGGACTGAGTCCGCCAGTCAGTAGTTATGTTTTATTTGTTGTTTTCTCAGTGTGGACATAGCACTAAATTCTGGTTGACACTTTGACAAATTTTCGAACTACCAACCAGGTGTGTTTGTGTGTGCTGCACGCTTTAGTTAGTCGGTTGTAAGTGTGCGGCCAGCGGTTGTTACTGCTGGTGCCAATACCCAACACACACCATACACAGCATGTAGCCACTGGATAATAGCCCTAACCACCAGTGTTTGTGGTAGGTAATCTGATACGGTGTACGATGTTTGGTAATTCCTTTGTAAGAACCACTGTAATGTATCACCAAAAACAATAACTTTGAGGTATATTTGATTTGGGTGGATATTTAGTGGTTTAGTGGTGTCCGGAAAAAAATATTCTTTAAAAATCCACGCTTAGTTGTCTAAATGCAGCTGAAAAAATATTCTTTAAAAATCCACCCTTAGTTGTCTAAATGCAGCTGAAAAAATATTCTTTAAAAATCCACCCTTAGTTGTCTAAATGTAGCTGAAAAAAATATTCTTTAAAAATCCACCCTTAGTTGTCTAAATGTAGCTGAAAAAAATATTCTTTAAAAATCCACGCTTAGTTGTCTAAATGTAGCTGAAAAAAATATTCTTTAAAAATCCACGCTTAGTTGTCTAAATGTACCTGAAAAAATATTCTTTAAAAATCCACGCTTAGTTGTCTAAATATACCTGAAAAAATATTCTTTAAAAATCCACGCTTAGGTTTCTATGGGTGGCTGAAAAAATATTCCTTAAAAATCCACGCTTAGTTGTCTAAATATACCTGAAAAAATATTCTTTAAAAATCCACGCTTAGGTTTCTATGGGTGGCTGAAAAAATATTCCTTAAAAATCCACGCTTTGTGAAAAATACTATTAAAAGCTATTACCGAATAGGGTACATTCAATGTCACTACTCCTCCTTTTTTTCGCATTAACCATTTCACAATCCACTTACCTAATTTACTGCCTCAATACTGGTTTCGCCTTCTTGGCGGTTAGTCCGGGTAATTTAAATAACTTTAATGTCATGTGTTATCGGTTTTCATCTAGCAATCTATTAAAACTGTTGTTTTATGACCACAAAAATAGATATTCTATCACTCGATCTGCGGGACCACCATCAAAGCCACGCATGCCCAAAATAGCAAACAGTGGCTATAAAAAATCGAACGATTTACTTTTGCCTTAAGTTTAATTCAGTATTCAATTAATTTATGGACTTGCGGCTAAGGAAAGAAAAAAAAAACAAATAAAATTTGAACTTGTGAATTATTGCCAATATTTGAATTTTTGTTCAAAATCGTGTTCGCTGTTCAGCAATGCGGCAGCTGTTTGTGTTTGGCTTATGTCCAAGTCCATGTCGATCGTTTCCTTTAATATCATTTAAATGTTAATTAATGCTAATCAAATGTTGTTAAAGTGTTACATTAAATTAATTTTGACTTTATTAGTATACATTTTTTGAGTTTGTGTCCAAAAAAATATTTCCAAAACAAGCCACAATTTTGAGAGAGAATGAACGTTTTTGGTTATATTCGTTGCTAATTCCGAGAACAGTTTTCATTGGAATTGCTTGTTAGCAAACATGTGGACACTTTTTGTTTTGGATAAATATGTATGAATGTGGGTATGCACATGCGCATACATACATTTGTATTTATGACAAAAAACTTGTTTCGAAAATTTCAATTTTTATTTAAGCTTAATTGATATCATTAATTATTGTTATGGATAGAATAGTTTTGCTTAATTTTGTTTTGAATAAAAACGAGTGTGTGTTGTTTTTTTAAAAAAATATTTTTTCAGGCACATTTAGACACCTAAGCGTGGATTTTTAAAGAATATTTTTTCAGCCACCCATAGACAACTAAGCGTGGATTTTTAAAGAATATTTTTTCAGCCACCCATAGACAACTAAGCGTGGATTTTTAAAGAATATTTTCTCAGCCACCCATAGACAACTAAGCGTGGATTTTTAAAGAATATTTTCTCAGCCACCCATAGACAACTAAGCGTGGATTTTTAAAGAATATTTTTTCAGCCACCCATAGACAACTAAGCGTGGATTTTTAAAGAATATTTTTTCAGCCACCCATAGACAACTAAGCGTGGATTTTTAAAGAATATTTTTTCAGCCACCCATAGACCACTAAGCGTGGATTTTTAAAGAATATTTTCTCAGCCACCCATAGACAACTAAGCGTGGATTTTTAAAGAATATTTTTTCAGCCACCCATAGACAACTAAGCGTGGATTTTTAAAGAATATTTTTTCAGCCACCCATAGACAACTAAGCGTGGATTTTTAAAGAATATTTTTTCAGCCACCCATAGACAACTAAGCGTGGATTTTTAAAGAATATTTTTTCAGCCACCCATAGACAACTAAGCGTGGATTTTTAAAGAATATTTTTTCAGCCACCCATAGACAACTAAGCGTGGATTTTTAAAGAATATTTTTTCAGCCACCCATAGACAACTAAGCGTGGATTTTTAAAGAATATTTTTTCAGCCACCCATAGACAACTAAGCGTGGATTTTTAAAGAATATTTTTTCAGCCACCCATAGACAACTAAGCGTGGATTTTTAAAGAATATTTTTTCAGGCACATTGGCCAAATTCTGTAAGAATTTGCCATTTATTAAATGTCTAATCGCTAATTTTAAATATAACTAAAAGAATTCATGAATTAACAATTGAATTGCCAACTTTAACTATTGTGAATTGTATGCTAATGTATCTAGATTAAGTAACTGAAATGAAATATCTTGTCATTGATTACTCTCGTTAAAATCCGGCCACTCAACGAAAGTAATTTATCTTAGATTTGTAAGATCAACATGTTTTAAATGAATTCACTTGGTTAAAACATATTGGCCGGTAAGGATCTCTCCTCATTTCTTGTCATCATATGCAAATAAACCTTTACGTTTTGTAACGTTATTAGAAAAAATTCTAACTTTTGGTTTACCTCCCTTCTCTCTTTATTTTGAATTATTTCTCATTTGCTATGAGAAATAATTACTAGCATAAAAAATCATTACAGTCCACACACAATCATTGGTCGTTTGCTGGAGTATCGATTCTCATCATTTACTCTTCCATTCCAAGCTCTGGTAAACAAGAAGGTCTGATCAACTAGCCAAGGCAAACTTTTTTCATGGTCCTTCGAGCCGGATGTTAATATCAGCGAAGACAGAAGAGAAACACGCCGGCATAATATGAGGTAAAATCAATTTCACTCTACTCCTTTAGTTATTTGCCATACGTGCGGGAAGTCGGCAGTTTATATTTATATTTTCCATCGCATAAAAATTAAATGACAAGACATAAAACGTGTTAAAGTGCTTACATATCTGCAACAAACCATAGAAAACATTAAAAATATAAAGAATTCATGCCTATGTGAATAACAAAATTGCAATAACTACTCTAATAAAACGTCGGGAAAAAATTCCAAATACATTTATTCGTATTCAACATAAGAAATCGCAAAGGCCGAAGTAAATAGAAGAGGTAAAAAAGTGCATAAAACAACTCTGTGCTGTATGTCAATGTGTAAAGAATAGAGCGCTAGAACAAAAAGGTCTCAGAGAGGTAAAAAGCAATAACTACACTCAGGAAAATTAGTTGCGAATGTCTGTCCGTTTAAAAAAAAATAATAATAATAAATACCTAAGTATGGGAATATATCATATTCATACATAGAAACCGTAAAAAGAAATATTAGTTTGCATAATTTTCTTATGTGCTGTTACCATTGTGTCTATGCAATTACATAGAGTGCAACAAGAGCAAATATATATAAATATATAATCGAAAGTGTATATGTAATACACATAACAGTGAAATTAGCTCATACTTGATTTTTTCATCAAGAACCAACAAAGGTTACCACCAAGTCGAGAAAGTGAGGTAACGCTGTATTACATATTTGCAATTCCATAATACGTTAAGCACTTCAATCGTGGTCGAGTTATATATTTTTGCGAGTGTACATAATATCATCGATAAATAACAAAACGCCACTAACAACGAGTATACCTGTCTCTAACAACAGTAAATACACACACACACACACTTAGCGCCCAATATTCAAATTACACTCAATTTGAGACGAGAAGAGAATATGCCATAAAAGAAAACAAGAAATAATTACAACAACGCACATTAGCACTCAACGCTTACGAAGAATATTATTTAGGAATATTACTTCATCTCTTGAAAACTATACAGCGAAGGGAAAACGTTAGTGCAAAAATAAAAATACAATATTCTTTCGGAATATAGTCGATAATATTATATGACATTCTAACACTACATACATGTAAACTACATATAATTACCTCATATAAAACATTACATGACAATCTTTTTTGCAGCATAGATTAATAGTGCTTCGAGAACGTGACTTTCATATGTCTGGTTTTAATAAAAAATGATAATAAAGTAATTACTACAATATTTGTGAATTGCATAAACATTTTGGAATAAAACACAAATGTAAAGTGACTTAAAAATATAAATTATTTTGAGTGTGATTCACTGTGCCGTTCTCGAAGCTACTACGCTCGTCACCAAACATTTACACTCGAAAAAATAAGTGAATAATATTTACGAAACCACATATTTTATCAACGTTATTGAATAATTACTCGGAATATTTTTAAAGGGAGTATACTAGTATCATTCAATTTTGTCAAATTTGTTAGAATTACCCAACTATTTCAAGCTTTGCTAGATCTTCACAGTCTTCAGTGTGATTGATGCACTGATTTTTCCGGATGATAAGCGATTTTGTCTGCTATTGGAATTTAACTCTGGTTGGTAGTCACCCAGCAAAACTACAATAAACTCTTTTTCATTTGGTTTGATAGTTACCCATAAAAACTTCAAAAACAAAAAAAAATTACAGGCTTTGGAGAGTTCGGTGAAAATTATTGCAGATTTCGGAAAGATTGGCTAAAGTCAAAAGTTCTGTAGAGTCATTTATCATAACTCTAGTTTCTTCAAGGAAGTTAGTTTTATTCAACAGTTGCATACTTGGAAATAGCTTGCCTCATATGTGCTTTTAGAAATTGGTAAAACAGGTGTGGTCGTACACTTCAGAATAACTCGTCTCAGTCGTACATATAATTGATAACTGGAAAAGTAATTCGAAATTTGGACTACTTGAGCGGCTCTTCATATTTCTGAAAGAGAATAACATTCGTATCAAGGCAAACATTTTCTCTTAATTTTTCACAAATCGAAGAATAGGTTTAAATTTGTTGCGTCAAGTGGTAAAAGGTTATCGTTAAGAGATCTAACATGTCTGTTTCTGAGAGAGATTCAACAGATGCTATAAAAGCGTCATCTTCGGTTCCCGGTAATACAACCACAACATCGGCTTCGTCGAAGTCAGCACTACAAATCTCACCGGAGCATGATCTATTCTTATTTGAATGCGATCATTTGGTCAATTTTTGCGAGCAGTTTGATCAAAGTGATATCACCGATCAGACTGACTCAGTTCTACAGGTCAAATTGGGCGATTTGGAGCAAAGGTGGAGTAATTTGCAGAACGCATACAAGAGTATTATGTTGTCCCCTAGGTCCGCGAATGTTAAAGATTTTAAGGAAAACGCAAAAATCAATTTTAATGCTAGCTCTGAGGCGTATTACACCGCCAGGTCGCAAATTGAGGACATTTTAAGGATATCGGGTGCACAGAGTCAACAAAAAACAAGACAAAGTTCACTCCCACCTAGTTTACCCCAACTGTCATGTGACAATTCAAAGATTTGTATAAAAGTTCCACCGTGTGATACAGAAATTTTCTCGGGGGGTTACGAAGAATGGCCGTCATTCCGTGACATGTTCACAGCGATCTATGTAACCCACCCAGAATTGTCTCAGGCTCAGAAGCTATACCACTTGCGGAATAAGACTAGAGGACCCGCGGGTGCTATAGTAAAACGGTATCCTCTATGTGATGACAACTTTCAGTTGGCATGGGATGCACTCCAAGCTCGTTATGAAAATAGACGAGTACTGGTAGATAATCAGCTCAAAGTTTTGTTTAATATTCCTGCGGCAGCAGTAGAAAATAGTGAGTCTATTCAAAAGATTCACTTTACTGTAAGTGATTGTCTTTGCACACTAAAAGCTCTAAATGTTGATATAAAAAGTTGGGATCCAATGCTTGTATACTTGGTTTCCACCAAACTGCCGGATGAAACCCTATCTCTTTGGGAGCAATCACTAAAGTCTCATCGGGAATTGCCAACTTGGACACAACTAGATGAATTTCTAGTAAACAGATTCGAAGTAGTGGAACGCATATCTAGCATTCGACATACAAAGGGAGCGCAATCCTCCGTTTCTCAGATCTCTCCGAGAAAATACTCCCCTCAAGAAAAAGCAGATTTCAAATGTTCTTATTGCAAGGCAAATCATCAAATTAGGGCGTGTCAAGAATTTCGCAAATTGTCAAATCAGGATCGGTCAGATTTCGTTGTCAAGAACAATATATGCCTAAACTGTTTATCTTCTGGTCACATGAAAGTAAACTGCAAAAGCAACAACACTTGCTTAGTTTGTCACAAAGATCATCACACTCTTCTTCACCTAAGTAAATCCCCTGCAGACAGTTTCTCTAATAACAAAAAACATAATGAGTCATATCAAAAGGCTTTTAAACCAAGCTACACAGCTTCTCACGAGAGTCCGTCCACTTCCAAATCAAAAAGCTCGTCTCAAATTCAAGCTACCTTTGCCGCAGATAACAACACAATTCTTCTTCGAACAGCCCTAGTTCAAATCGAACACATGGGAGAGTTATTTACATTGCGAACGTTGATAGATTCTGGGTCACAAAGAACCTTTATTTCGGAAAGAATACGGAATTTGTTACAAATTCCAACAACAAAAGGTTATTTTGAAATTACTGGCATTGGAGGGCAAAACCAAACTTCCGAAAAGGAGTGCGAATTGGTTATTGTAGCGCATAAACATAACCTACGTTTTTCTATTACCGCCATTGTTTTGCCCAAAGTAACTAAACCTCTCCCTGCTGTTACGTTTGAGGTCGCGAATCCTCAAGATCTTGAAAATATAGACTTAGCTGATCCATGCTTCTATAAGTCATCTCAAATCGATTTAATTTTAGGAAATGACTGCGAAAGATTCATAAACCTAGAAGGAATCAAAAAGAACATATGCGGTAATGCTTCGGCTTATAATACAATTTTCGGCTGGGTGCTTAGTGGCCCCATGCAAATCGAACAAGCCCATTCGTTCACCACCCGTATAGTCGAGTCTGAAGGTCAATTAATAAGTGAATTGTTGAGGAAATTTTGGGAACAAGAGGAAATTCCCCGAAAATCACCCGTCTCTGTCTCAAATGAATTTTGTGAAGAGTTTTACAAAAGAACAACAACGCGTTCATCCAATGGCCGTTATATGGTCCGGTTGCCTTTTAAGAAAGAATTCTCAAATGAATTGTTCCTTGGTTCGTCCCGATACATAGCTCTAGCTCAATATGCTCGAATGGAGAAAAATCTCGCGAACAATATTGACTTAGCATCCGAATATAACTCTGGTTTGAATGAATACTTGTCATTAGATCACATGGAAGAAACTTCGTCTCATGAGATATGTATCGAGGGAAGATACTTGTCCTTCTATCTCCCACATCATGCGGTTGTACGACCAGAGCATAGGTCGACAAAGGTACGAATAGTTTTCAACGCTTCTCAAAAAACTAAGTCCGGATTCTCACTTAATGACGTTCTTCATACAGGTCCCACCCTCCAAACTGATTTAACGTCGGTAATCCTTAACTGGCGGAAATATCCTTACGTCTTCAGCGGAGACGTGCAAAAGATGTACAGACAAATTCTCATACATCCTCACGACAGATCATATCAAAGAATTCTCTTTCGCCCAAGTTCGGAGGAAGCTATCAAAGATTACAGCTTAAAAACAGTTACATTCGGTATAAATTGCGCACCATTTCTTGCAATACGAACGCTCTTACAACTAGCAGAAGACTCTAAAGACAAGTATCCCCATGTCTCTCAAATAATACAGCGGGAAACATACGTTGACGACATATTGTCTGGTGGGTTTACAGTGGAGGAAGCTCAGAAAAATCAACGGGATCTTATAACGGTTCTCCAAAGTGCAGGGTTTCCTCTCAAAAAATTGACAGCAAATCATAAGCATCTCCTCTCCACATTATGCCCTGAAGATCTTTATGATTCAGATTTTTTGCGCTTCCAAGAGAATAGCTCTACCAAAACGCTTGGTATCAAATGGAACGCGCTCACTGACACTTTTTCATATCAAGTAGCGTTGGCAAGATCTAACCAAACAATGACTAAACGTCAAGTACTTTCGGCAGTTGCTCAGCTCTTTGATCCAGCAGGTTGGATAGTTCCAGTTCTAATTCGTGCTAAAGTATTAATGCAACAGCTTTGGTTAGAAGGCATCGATTGGGACGAAAATATTAGTCCTGAATCAGAATCAAAGTGGAACAATTTGGTCTCAGAGATGCAAAGTATTGACACAATTTCAATTCCGCGATGGATTCAATACCTTCCTCAGGGCAATGTTGAACTTCATGGATTTTCGGACGCTTCTCAGGCTGCAATTTGCGCTTGTGTTTATGTACGTTGTGTAACAAAAAACTCCGTAGTCTTCTCTAATCTCCTCGTAGCGAAAAGTAAAGTGGCTCCACTCAAGCCTGTTTGTTTGCCTAGATTGGAGCTCAACGGTGCTGTTTTGCTCGCAAAGTTGGTCAATTATGTGGTGTCTACGTTTGATTTCAACTTTAAAAGTATTAACCTATGGACAGATTCTACAATAGTTCTAGGCTGGCTTTCTAAACCCCCTTGGTCTTGGGAAACGTTCGTAGCAAATCGAACAGCTCAAGTTTTAGAACATGCCTCGAACGCAGTTTGGCGTCATGTTCCCACTCACGACAATCCTGCTGACTTGGGTACCAGAGGGTGTAAGCCTCAGGATCTGTCCACAAACTCATTGTGGTTCAACGGTCCGCATTGGCTAACACGGCCCTCTACGGAATGGCCACAAACGACTGTGCCTAGTGTTAATAAATTAAGAAAAAGAGCGAGCATACAAACCATGGTTGCAGTAGAAGAAGAAGAAGAATGGAAAGAGAAAGATTTTTTGGAAACATTCTCCACGTATAAACGGGCTTTGAAGGTGTTTGCATTTGCTGGTCGTTTTTACAGAAACGCCATAAGCAAGATTCGAAATTCACCCAAGTCTTCACATGACAGTTTGACACATTGCGAATACTCATTTGCTAAATACGGTTTGATAATTTACAATCAAAAAAAATTTTACGAAGAGGAATACAAAAGTTTGGAAAACAAGCAGGAAATTTCGCCAAAAAGTTCCCTAAAATCACTTAACCCTTTTCTAGATCCGAAAGGTATAATGCGAGTAAACGGCAGGTTGTCCAACTCGTCACTTCCGTACAATGAACGATATCCCATAATTGTTCCTAACAAATCCAGATTTTGTCGCTTATATTTGGAACACCTGCATATTTGTTTGGCCCACGCGGATTGCAATCTAATGTGTAGAATGGTGCAGACCGAATTCTACATCCCTCGTCTCAAACCTAAGGTCAAAAGTATCATACATAAATGCAAAATATGTCTCATATTTAAACAAAAGTCGTGTGCGCAAATTATGGCTCCGTTGCCACCAGAACGATGCAGTTTAACTCCCCCTTTTCATATAACAGGTATAGACTTTGCAGGCCCCTTCGAGCTTAAAAGTTCTACTTTGCGTCAATCTCCTACACTCAAAGGTTATGTATGTCTATTCGTTTGTTTCACCACTAAAGCTGTTCATTTAGAGCCTTGTTCCGAGTTGACAACTATCGCATTTGAGGCCGCACTTGCTCGTTTCGTGGGGAGGCGAGGACTACCCTCTCGGATAGTATCTGATAATGGAAAAAACTTCTTAGGTGCTAGTCGACATCTTGCAAAAGAGTTTTGTAGTTTTTTAAAATCTTCAGCCAAGGACGTCTCTGAAAAATATGCTACTCATGGGTTTCAATGGAGCTTTATTCCACCCCATGCTCCACACATGGGTGGGTTATGGGAATCAGCAGTCAAAAGTTTCAAGCATCACTTCAAACGTTTAGCAGGGGCACATAGGTTCACCTTTGAACAATTTGCTACGGTATTAGCAAGAATTGAGGGCGTTCTAAACTCACGTCCTATCTCTGCTGTCTCTGAAGATCCGTCCGATTTTACGGCATTGACTCCTGGACACTTTCTTCGAGGATCTCCTATTATGGCGCTGCCGGAGCTTGAAAGTCAAAATTTGTCTTTAATAAATAGGTGGCTAAAATTAAAAGCAATTCATCACCAATTTTCTCTCAGGTGGAAGGAGGATTACCTCAAGTCCTTGCAAAAGCGCTACAAATGGAAGAGTTCATCTCCTAACCTTAAAGTCGGGGATTTAGTTGTCGTCATGGATGACTTGTTGCCACCTAACGAGTGGCGTTTAGGCCGAATCGCAAACACACATTGCGGCTCTGATAATCGAGTCAGAGTGGTTGATGTAAAGACCTCTTCTGGTATCATAACTCGCCCAATCGTCAAATTATGCTACTTGCCGTTACTGGACGATGCAGAATCCGATTAGCATAACACCTATCAACATATTGTTTCCTTTTCAGCTCGTAACTAACAACTCCATAACATTCGATAACCAGACGTCATTCCCTTTTTGATGTCTCATCCCTACAATATTCACATACACTCATATGGACCGTACTAATATCAATCTCATTTCAGGTCAAACAACACACATGAAATTTACCAATGCGTTGTATGTAAGAAGCGACACTCTCTACGCTTTTGTGCGGAATTCATTATGATGAGGGTGCCGGAGAGGCGAAACATCATCCGGAAGCATAAATATTGCCTCAATTGCCTAGCGAAAAGCCATACCGTGCAGAATTGCCACTCTAGAGATGTATGCCGAAAATGTAGCTACCAACACCATACGATGCTCCACCCGGAATCCACGGGCAATTTTCGTCCAAACGTGCACGGGCGCCTGGCACTCCCAAGCTCTGAAGGTGGCGTCACAACCGAGTTAGTACCACACCGCGGCTCCCCTAGCCATCACGACATGTCAACTGATCACCACTCACGCAAATCCAACCGACAATCCTTCAACCAGAAAAGGAATCAAGCTCAGCAACATGTCAAACCACGGCAACAAGGCAACCGTCACCACCAACCCACTCGCCTACACCAGAACCACAATCAACAATCCCGAAATCGGTCAGTATCGACACAAAGAAAAATAGTGGTGCCGGACCAACATACGCTGTCACAAGCTATCAAATCTCTGGCGTCCGTTTTATGCGTTACATCATCCATTGCACAGGTGCAAGGCCGGCGCCATGGCCAAATTCTGTAAGAATTTGCCATTTATTAAATGTCTAATCGCTAATTTTAAATATAACTAAAAGAATTCATGAATTAACAATTGAATTGCCAACTTTAACTATTGTGAATTGTATGCTAATGTATCTAGATTAAGTAACTGAAATGAAATATCTTGTCATTGATTACTCTCGTTAAAATCCGGCCACTCAACGAAAGTAATTTATCTTAGATTTGTAAGATCAACATGTTTTAAATGAATTCACTTGGTTAAAACATATTGGCCGGTAAGGATCTCTCCTCATTTCTTGTCATCATATGCAAATAAACCTTTACGTTTTGTAACGTTATTAGAAAAAATTCTAACTTTTGGTTTACCTCCCTTCTCTCTTTATTTTGAATTATTTCTCATTTGCTATGAGAAATAATTACTAGCATAAAAAATCATTACAGTCCACACACAATCATTGGTCGTTTGCTGGAGTATCGATTCTCATCATTTACTCTTCCATTCCAAGCTCTGGTAAACAAGAAGGTCTGATCAACTAGCCAAGGCAAACTTTTTTCACACATTTAGACACCTAAGCGTGGATTTTTCAGAATATTTTTCAGGCACTTTTAGACACCTAAGCGTGGATTTTTAAGAATATTTTTCAGGCACATTTAGACACCTAAGCGTGGATTTTTAAGAATATTTTTCAGGCACATTTAGACACCTAAGCGTGGATTTTTAAAGAACATTTTTCAGGCACTTTTAGACACCTAAGCGTGGATTTTTAAAGAATATTTTTCAGGCACTTTTAGACACCTAAGCGTGGATTTTTAAAGAATATTTTTTCAGGCACATTTAGACACCTAAGCGTGGATTTTTAAAGAAGCGTGGATTTATAAAGTATGACATTTTGTTGTTTGACAAAATTGTCTCTAACGAATATCCAGCACTTGTTTGATGGCTACCTAAAGGAAACACCTTTACATATTTTGCCTTCCTACTCACATCTTCAGATATGCCGTATTTAACAAGTATGCGTGAGTTCTCATCCCAAATACCTATAAAGATAAGCATTACCCATAATTTGTGGTAATTGTTATCATTCAGGGAAGTAAATGACTAAAACCCCTTCGACATCATTTCATAACTGAGGTAGGTAACCACATCCTTAAAAGAAAATTCGGTAGTCACTATAAGTGTAATAAAATGTTTACTGGTGTTAAATACTCATTCTTTATGACTCTTTATGAATGAAGTAACAACATTGATGACAATGAATATTGTCATCAAATGCCGCAAAAAGGAAATTTAGTAAAATATTATTAATTATCGTCTTAAGAGATTTATTACCAAAGATAAACCTTTGGGAAAAAGAAAATTCCTTATGAAAGAAAGTAATCAAAAGATTGTCAAGTTTGTGATTTTGTAATAATAGGTGGGGGACTATGATTCATTGTCGCCTTTTACTGACCAAAATGCTGAACACATTTTTTCCTAACTTAGGTGGTCCACTACATAAGATTTGTTGAATAAGTCGAACTAAAAATTGCTACTTGAGCCGCTGTCATAAGCAATTGGACAAGATGAGTGGAGTATCGAGTGGTGTAATTACAGCTTTCTGATAAGCAACAGCTGTGAAGTCCATCAGCCAATTCCGTTGGGGGATCAAAGATGTTTCCTTTTCAGTCTAGAAATTAACATTTTCCAACGATCCTCGCAAAACCTTAACACAGCACTTAAATGATAATTTTAAAAAAAATATTCGGATGTGCAAAAGTTAGACCAATGTCAGTCATTGCTTTAGTTTGTCTTAATTTTTAGAGCTTGTGGAAAAAATATTTAGATAATGCCTATAGTTCCTCATACCACACACATGACAAACCTTTGAAACAACTTCCATAACGATTTTTTTATTTATCCCATAGGTTGTAATCTTAGATAATTAATCTCTTAAATTGTGATATTAGTAATCTTCCCTGCGACTACTGCTTATTAACCATTTTCCCATTTTTAGTGAGTTTTTCATACAATTTAATATGTAAAATATAATTGAATTTTTGTGTAATTTTTATAAAGTGAATCATAAAGTTATATGCGGAAATCTTTTTAACACCAGATAACATTTTATGACATATCTACAATTGTACCTTTCTTGATCCACTCTTGTCTTCTCATGCCTGAAAATTATTTCCTAATATTCCTAAATTATAAGAAAAATAAAACACTGTAAAAACAGAAAAATTCCAAATATTAAATATTTCTCTTTCGTTCTCTGAGTTTATCAGTGGTAATAAATCTCACAGAAAAATATCACAGAAGCAGTATTTTAGTCATTTTCTTTTTTATGAGATCTACAAAAAAATTAGACATCAATTTTCTAACTTCATTCATAAAATGTCATAAAGAGCGATTATTTAACACCTGTTTACACTCAATTACTTTTACGGTTAACTACTGAAAATCCCACCCATAGACCTGTGGAGTGGATAGGAATGATTTTTGTTACCCATAAAAAGATAACAATTACCACAAATTATGTGTAATTCTTATCTTTAAGTTAGGGTGAGATGAACCGTGTGCGTGTGTATTTGTCCCTTTTAAAGGGAGAAGGACACACACATGTCTGTCTCTGTGTCTTAACTCTCGCCATATAATACTAGTTCTTTAGAACATATACACGTTTATGAAGCTCTTGGAATTATTTAAAAATTCCTTTAAAAATCCACGTTTATAGAGCTCTTGGAGATATTTAAAAATTCCTTCAAAAATCCACGTTTATAGAGCTCTTGGAGACATTTAAAAATTCCTTTAAAAATCCACGTTTATAGAGGTCTTGGAATTATTTAAAAATTTCTTTAAAAATCCACGTTTATAGAGCTTTTGGAATTATTTAAAAATTTCTATTAAAATCCATGTTTATAGAGCTCTTGGAATTATTTAAAAATTCCTTTAAAAATCCACTTTATAGAACTCTTGAATTTATTTAAAAATTCCTTTAAAAATCCACGTTTATAGAGCTCTTGGAATTATTTAAAAATTCCTTTAAAAATCCACGTTTATAGAGCTCTTGGAATTATTTAAAAATTCATTTAAAAATCCACGTTTATAGAGCTCTTGGAATTATTTAAAAATTCATTTAAAAATCCACGTTTATAGAGCTCTTGGAATTATTTAAAAATTCCTTTAAAAATCCACGTTTATAGAGCTCTTGGAATTATTTGAAAATTCATTTAAAAATCCACGTTTATAGAGCTCTTGGAATTATTTAAAAATTCCTTTAAAAATCCACGTTTATAGAGCTCTTGGAATTATTTAAAAATTCATTTAAAAATCCACGTTTATAGAGCTCTTGGAATTATTTAAAAATTCATTTAAAAATCCACGTTTATAGAGCTCTTGGAATTATTTAAAAATTCCTTTAAAAATCCACGTTTATAGAGCTCTTGGAATTATTTAAAAATTCATTTAAAAATCCACGTTTATAGAGCTCTTGGAATTATTTAAAAATTCATTTAAAAATCCACGTTTATAGAGCTCTTGGAATTATTTAAAAATTCCTTTAAAAATCCACGTTTATAGAGCTCTTGGAATTATTTAAAAATTCATTTAAAAATCCACGTTTATAGAGCTCTTGGAATTATTTAAAAATTCCTTTAAAAATCCACGTTTATAGAGCTCTTGGAATTATTTAAAAATTCATTTAAAAATCCACGTTTATAGAGCTCTTGGAATTATTTAAAAATTCCTTTAAAAATCCACGTTTATAGAGCTCTTGGAATTATTTAAAAATTCATTTAAAAATCCACGTTTATAGAGCTCTTGGAATTATTTAAAAATTCCTTTCAAAATCCACGTTTATAGAGCTCTTGGAATTATTTAAAAATTCATTTAAAAATCCACGTTTATAGAGCTCTTGGAATTATTTAAAAATTCATTTAAAAATCCACGTTTATAGAGCTCTTGGAATTATTTAAAAATTCATTTAAAAATCCACGTTTATAGAGCTCTTGGAATTATTTAAAAATTCCTTTAAAAATCCACGTTTATAGAGCTCTTGGAATTATTTAAAAATTCATTTAAAAATCCACGTTTATAGAGCTCTTGGAATTATTTAAAAATTCATTTAAAAATCCACGTTTATAGAGCTCTTGGAATTATTTAAAAATTCATTTAAAAATCCACGTTTATAGAGCTCTTGGAATTATTTAAGAATTCATTTAAAAATCCACGTTTATAGAGCTCTTGGAATTATTTAAAAATTCATTTAAAAATCCACGTTTATAGAGCTCTTGGAATTATTTAAAAATTCATTTAAAAATCCACGTTTATAGAGCTCTTGGAATTATTTAAAAATTCATTTAAAAATCCACGTTTATAGAGCTCTTGGAATTATTTAAGAATTCATTTAAAAATCCACGTTTATAGAGCTCTTGGAATTATTTAAAAATTCATTTAAAAATCCACGTTTATAGAGCTCTTGGAATTATTTAAAAATTCATTTAAAAATCCACGTTTATAGAGCTCTTGGAATTATTTAAAAATTCATTTAAAAATCCACGTTTATAGAGCTCTTGGAATTATTTAAGAATTCATTTAAAAATCCACGTTTATAGAGCTCTTGGAATTATTTAAAAATTCATTTAAAAATCCACGTTTATAGAGCTCTTGGAATTATTTAAGAATTCATTTAAAAATCCACGTTTATAGAGCTCTTGGAATTATTTAAAAATTCATTTAAAAATCCACGTTTATAGAGCTCTTGGAATTATTTAAAAATTCATTTAAAAATCCACGTTTATAGAGCTCTTGGAATTATTTAAAAATTCATTTAAAAATCCACGTTTATAGAGCTCTTGGAATTATTTAAGAATTCATTTAAAAATCCACGTTTATAGAGCTCTTGGAATTATTTAAAAATTCATTTAAAAATCCACGTTTATAGAGCTCTTGGAATTATTTAAAAATTCATTTAAAAATCCACGTTTATAGAGCTCTTGGAATTATTTAAAAATTCATTTAAAAATCCACGTTTATAGAGCTCTTGGAATTATTTAAGAATTCATTTAAAAATCCACGTTTATAGAGCTCTTGGAATTATTTAAAAATTCATTTAAAAATCCACGTTTATAGAGCTCTTGGAATTATTTAAAAATTCATTTAAAAATCCAAGTTTATAGAGCTCTTGGAATTATTTAAGAATTCATTTAAAAATCCACGTTTATAGAGCTCTTGGAATTATTTAAAAATTCATTTAAAAATCCACGTTTATAGAGCTCTTGGAATTATTTAAAAATTCATTTAAAAATCCACGTTTATAGAGCTCTTGGAATTATTTAAAAATTCATTTAAAAATCCACGTTTATAGAGCTCTTGGAATTATTTAAAAATTCATTTAAAAATCCACGTTTATAGAGCTCTTGGAATTATTTAAAAATTCATTTAAAAATCCACGTTTATAGAGCTCTTGGAATTATTTAAAAATTCATTTAAAAATCCACGTTTATAGAGCTCTTGGAATTATTTAAAAATTCATTTAAAAATCCACGTTTATAGAGCTCTTGGAATTATTTAAAAATTCATTTAAAAATCCACGTTTATAGAGCTCTTGGAATTATTTAAAAATTCCTTTAAAAATCCACGTTTATAGAGCTCTTGGAATTATTTAAAAATTCATTTAAAAATCCACGTTTATAGAGCTCTTGGAATTATTTAAAAATTCCTTTCAAAATCCACGTTTATAGAGCTCTTGGAATTATTTAAAAATTCATTTAAAAATCCACGTTTATAGAGCTCTTGGAATTATTTAAAAATTCATTTAAAAATCCACGTTTATAGAGCTCTTGGAATTATTTAAAAATTCATTTAAAAATCCACGTTTATAGAGCTCTTGGAATTATTTAAAAATTCATTTAAAAATCCACGTTTATAGAGCTCTTGGAATTATTTAAAAATTCCTTTCAAAATCCACGTTTATAGAGCTCTTGGAATTATTTAAAAATTCATTTAAAAATCCACGTTTATAGAGCTCTTGGAATTATTTAAAAATTCCTTTCAAAATCCACGTTTATAGAGCTCTTGGAATTATTTAAAAATTCATTTAAAAATCCACGTTTATAGAGCTCTTGGAATTATTTAAAAATTCATTTAAAAATCCACGTTTATAGAGCTCTTGGAATTATTTAAAAATTCCTTTAAAAATCCACGTTTATAGAGCTCTTGGAATTATTTAAAAATTCCTTTCAAAATCCACGTTTATAGAGCTCTTGGAATTATTTAAAAATTCATTTAAAAATCCACGTTTATAGAGCTCTTGGAATTATTTAAAAATTCCTTTCAAAATCCACGTTTATAGAGCTCTTGGAATTATTTAAAAATTCATTTAAAAATCCACGTTTATAGAGCTCTTGGAATTATTTAAAAATTCACTTAAAAATCCACGTTTATAGAGCTCTTGGAATTATTTAAAAATTCCTTTCAAAATCCACGTTTATAGAGCTCTTGGAATTATTTAAAAATTCATTTAAAAATCCACGTTTATAGAGCTCTTGGAATTATTTAAAAATTCATTTAAAAATCCACGTTTATAGAGCTCTTGGAATTATTTAAAAATTCCTTTCAAAATCCACGTTTATAGAGCTCTTGGAATTATTTAAAAATTCATTTAAAAATCCACGTTTATAGAGCTCTTGGAATTATTTAAAAATTCATTTAAAAATCCACGTTTATAGAGCTCTTGGAATTATTTAAAAATTCATTTAAAAATCCACGTTTATAGAGCTCTTGGAATTATTTAAAAATTCATTTAAAAATCCACGTTTATAGAGCTCTTGGAATTATTTAAAAATTCATTTAAAAATCCACGTTTATAGAGCTCTTGGAATTATTTAAAAATTCATTTAAAAATCCACGTTTATAGAGCTCTTGGAATTATTTAAAAATTCCTTTAAAAATCCACGTTTATAGAGCTCTTGGAATTATTTAAAAATTCATTTAAAAATCCACGTTTATAGAGCTCTTGGAATTATTTAAAAATTCCTTTCAAAATCCACGTTTATAGAGCTCTTGGAATTATTTAAAAATTCATTTAAAAATCCACGTTTATAGAGCTCTTGGAATTATTTAAAAATTCATTTAAAAATCCACGTTTATAGAGCTCTTGGAATTATTTAAAAATTCATTTAAAAATCCACGTTTATAGAGCTCTTGGAATTATTTAAAAATTCCTTTAAAAATCCACGTTTATAGAGCTCTTGGAATTATTTAAAAATTCCTTTCAAAATCCACGTTTATAGAGCTCTTGGAATTATTTAAAAATTCATTTAAAAATCCACGTTTATAGAGCTCTTGGAATTATTTAAAAATTCCTTTAAAAATCCACGTTTATAGAGCTCTTGGAATTATTTAAAAATTCCTTTCAAAATCCACGTTTATAGAGCTCTTGGAATTATTTAAAAATTCATTTAAAAATCCACGTTTATAGAGCTCTTGGAATTATTTAAAAATTCCTTTAAAAATCCACGTTTATAGAGCTCTTGGAATTATTTAAAAATTCATTTAAAAATCCACGTTTATAGAGCTCTTGGAATTATTTAAAAATTCATTTAAAAATCCACGTTTATAGAGCTCTTGGAATTATTTAAAAATTCATTTAAAAATCCACGTTTATAGAGCTCTTGGAATTATTTAAAAATTCATTTAAAAATCCACGTTTATAGAGCTCTTGGAATTATTTAAAAATTCCTTTAAAAATCCACGTTTATAGAGCTCTTGGAATTATTTAAAAATTCCTTTCAAAATCCACGTTTATAGAGCTCTTGGAATTATTTAAAAATTCATTTAAAAATCCACGTTTATAGAGCTCTTGGAATTATTTAAAAATTCATTTAAAAATCCACGTTTATAGAGCTCTTGGAATTATTTAAAAATTCATTTAAAAATCCACGTTTATAGAGCTCTTGGAATTATTTAAAAATTCCTTTAAAAATCCACGTTTATAGAGCTCTTGGAATTATTTAAAAATTCCTTTCAAAATCCACGTTTATAGAGCTCTTGGAATTATTTAAAAATTCATTTAAAAATCCACGTTTATAGAGCTCTTGGAATTATTTAAAAATTCCTTTAAAAATCCACGTTTATAGAGCTCTTGGAATTATTTAAAAATTCCTTTCAAAATCCACGTTTATAGAGCTCTTGGAATTATTTAAAAATTCATTTAAAAATCCACGTTTATAGAGCTCTTGGAATTATTTAAAAATTCCTTTAAAAATCCACGTTTATAGAGCTCTTGGAATTATTTAAAAATTCATTTAAAAATCCACGTTTATAGAGCTCTTGGAATTATTTAAAAATTCATTTAAAAATCCACGTTTATAGAGCTCTTGGAATTATTTAAAAATTCATTTAAAAATCCACGTTTATAGAGCTCTTGGAATTATTTAAAAATTCATTTAAAAATCCACGTTTATAGAGCTCTTGGAATTATTTAAAAATTCCTTTAAAAATCCACGTTTATAGAGCTCTTGGAATTATTTAAAAATTCATTTAAAAATCCACGTTTATAGAGCTCTTGGAATTATTTAAAAATTCCTTTCAAAATCCACGTTTATAGAGCTCTTGGAATTATTTAAAAATTCATTTAAAAATCCACGTTTATAGAGCTCTTGGAATTATTTAAAAATTCATTTAAAAATCCACGTTTATAGAGCTCTTGGAATTATTTAAAAATTCATTTAAAAATCCACGTTTATAGAGCTCTTGGAATTATTTAAAAATTCCTTTAAAAATCCACGTTTATAGAGCTCTTGGAATTATTTAAAAATTCCTTTCAAAATCCACGTTTATAGAGCTCTTGGAATTATTTAAAAATTCATTTAAAAATCCACGTTTATAGAGCTCTTGGAATTATTTAAAAATTCCTTTAAAAATCCACGTTTATAGAGCTCTTGGAATTATTTAAAAATTCCTTTCAAAATCCACGTTTATAGAGCTCTTGGAATTATTTAAAAATTCATTTAAAAATCCACGTTTATAGAGCTCTTGGAATTATTTAAAAATTCCTTTAAAAATCCACGTTTATAGAGCTCTTGGAATTATTTAAAAATTCATTTAAAAATCCACGTTTATAGAGCTCTTGGAATTATTTAAAAATTCCTTTCAAAATCCACGTTTATAGAGCTCTTGGAATTATTTAAAAATTCATTTAAAAATCCACGTTTATAGAGCTCTTGGAATTATTTAAAAATTCATTTAAAAATCCACGTTTATAGAGCTCTTGGAATTATTTAAAAATTCATTTAAAAATCCACGTTTATAGAGCTCTTGGAATTATTTAAAAATTCATTTAAAAATCCACGTTTATAGAGCTCTTGGAATTATTTAAAAATTCATTTAAAAATCCACGTTTATAGAGCTCTTGGAATTATTTAAAAATTCCTTTAAAAATCCACGTTTATAGAGCTCTTGGAATTATTTAAAAATTCCTTTCAAAATCCACGTTTATAGAGCTCTTGGAATTATTTAAAAATTCATTTAAAAATCCACGTTTATAGAGCTCTTGGAATTATTTAAAAATTCATTTAAAAATCCACGTTTATAGAGCTCTTGGAATTATTTAAAAATTCATTTAAAAATCCACGTTTATAGAGCTCTTCGAATTATTTAAAAATTCATTTAAAAATCCACGTTTATAGAGCTCTTGGAATTATTTAAAAATTCCTTTAAAAATCCACGTTTATAGAGCTCTTGGAATTATTTAAAAATTCCTTTCAAAATCCACGTTTATAGAGCTCTTGGAATTATTTAAAAATTCATTTAAAAATCCACGTTTATAGAGCTCTTGGAATTATTTAAAAATTCCTTTCAAAATCCACGTTTATAGAGCTCTTGGAATTATTTAAAAATTCATTTAAAAATCCACGTTTATAGAGCTCTTGGAATTATTTAAAAATTCACTTAAAAATCCACGTTTATAGAGCTCTTGGAATTATTTAAAAATTCCTTTCAAAATCCACGTTTATAGAGCTCTTGGAATTATTTAAAAATTCATTTAAAAATCCACGTTTATAGAGCTCTTGGAATTATTTAAAAATTCATTTAAAAATCCACGTTTATAGAGCTCTTGGAATTATTTAAAAATTCATTTAAAAATCCACGTTTATAGAGCTCTTCGAATTATTTAAAAATTCATTTAAAAATCCACGTTTATAGAGCTCTTGGAATTATTTAAAAATTCATTTAAAAATCCACGTTTATAGAGCTCTTGGAATTATTTAAAAATTCATTTAAAAATCCACGTTTATAGAGCTCTTGGAATTATTTAAAAATTCATTTAAAAATCCACGTTTATAGAGCTCTTGGAATTATTTAAAAATTCATTTAAAAATCCACGTTTATAGAGCTCTTGGAATTATTTAAAAATTCCTTTAAAAATCCACGTTTATAGAGCTCTTGGAATTATTTAAAAATTCATTTAAAAATCCACGTTTATAGAGCTCTTGGAATTATTTAAAAATTCCTTTCAAAATCCACGTTTATAGAGCTCTTGGAATTATTTAAAAATTCATTTAAAAATCCACGTTTATAGAGCTCTTGGAATTATTTAAAAATTCATTTAAAAATCCACGTTTATAGAGCTCTTGGAATTATTTAAAAATTCATTTAAAAATCCACGTTTATAGAGCTCTTGGAATTATTTAAAAATTCCTTTAAAAATCCACGTTTATAGAGCTCTTGGAATTATTTAAAAATTCCTTTCAAAATCCACGTTTATAGAGCTCTTGGAATTATTTAAAAATTCATTTAAAAATCCACGTTTATAGAGCTCTTGGAATTATTTAAAAATTCCTTTAAAAATCCACGTTTATAGAGCTCTTGGAATTATTTAAAAATTCATTTAAAAATCCACGTTTATAGAGCTCTTGGAATTATTTAAAAATTCCTTTCAAAATCCACGTTTATAGAGCTCTTGGAATTATTTAAAAATTCATTTAAAAATCCACGTTTATAGAGCTCTTGGAATTATTTAAAAATTCATTTAAAAATCCACGTTTATAGAGCTCTTGGAATTATTTAAAAATTCATTTAAAAATCCACGTTTATAGAGCTCTTGGAATTATTTAAAAATTCCTTTAAAAATCCACGTTTATAGAGCTCTTGGAATTATTTAAAAATTCATTTAAAAATCCACGTTTATAGAGCTCTTGGAATTATTTAAAAATTCCTTTCAAAATCCACGTTTATAGAGCTCTTGGAATTATTTAAAAATTCATTTAAAAATCCACGTTTATAGAGCTCTTGGAATTATTTAAAAATTCATTTAAAAATCCACGTTTATAGAGCTCTTGGAATTATTTAAAAATTCATTTAAAAATCCACGTTTATAGAGCTCTTGGAATTATTTAAAAATTCCTTTAAAAATCCACGTTTATAGAGCTCTTGGAATTATTTAAAAATTCCTTTCAAAATCCACGTTTATAGAGCTCTTGGAATTATTTAAAAATTCATTTAAAAATCCACGTTTATAGAGCTCTTGGAATTATTTAAAAATTCCTTTCAAAATCCACGTTTATAGAGCTCTTGGAATTATTTAAAAATTCATTTAAAAATCCACGTTTATAGAGCTCTTGGAATTATTTAAAAATTCATTTAAAAATCCACGTTTATAGAGCTCTTGGAATTATTTAAAAATTCATTTAAAAATCCACGTTTATAGAGCTCTTGGAATTATTTAAAAATTCCTTTAAAAATCCACGTTTATAGAGCTCTTGGAATTATTTAAAAATTCATTTAAAAATCCACGTTTATAGAGCTCTTGGAATTATTTAAAAATTCCTTTCAAAATCCACGTTTATAGAGCTCTTGGAATTATTTAAAAATTCATTTAAAAATCCACGTTTATAGAGCTCTTGGAATTATTTAAAAATTCATTTAAAAATCCACGTTTATAGAGCTCTTGGAATTATTTAAAAATTCATTTAAAAATCCACGTTTATAGAGCTCTTGGAATTATTTAAAAATTCACTTAAAAATCCACGTTTATAGAGCTCTTGGAATTATTTAAAAATTCCTTTCAAAATCCACGTTTATAGAGCTCTTGGAATTATTTAAAAATTCATTTAAAAATCCACGTTTATAGAGCTCTTGGAATTATTTAAAAATTCATTTAAAAATCCACGTTTATAGAGCTCTTGGAATTATTTAAAAATTCATTTAAAAATCCACGTTTATAGAGCTCTTGGAATTATTTAAAAATTCATTTAAAAATCCACGTTTATAGAGCTCTTGGAATTATTTAAAAATTCATTTAAAAATCCACGTTTATAGAGCTCTTGGAATTATTTAAAAATTCATTTAAAAATCCACGTTTATAGAGCTCTTGGAATTATTTAAAAATTCCTTTAAACATCCACGTTTATAGAGCTCTTGGAATTATTTAAAAATTCCTTTAAAAATCCACGTTTATAGAGCTCTTGGAATTATTTAAAAATTCCTTTAAAAATCCACGTTTATAGAGCTCTTGGAATTATTTAAAAATTCCTTTAAAAATCCACGTTTATAGAGCTCTTGGAATTATTTAAAAATTCCTTTAAAAATCCACGTTTATAGAGCTCTTGGAATTATTTAAAAATTCCTTTAAAAATCCACGTTTATAGAGCTCTTGGAATTATTTAAAAATTCCTTTAAAAATCCACGTTTATAGAGCTCTTGGAATTATTTAAAAATTCCTTTAAAAATCCACGTTTATAGAGCTCTTGGAATTATTTAAAAATTCCTTTAAAAATCCACGTTTATAGAGCTCTTGGAATTATTTAAAAATTCCTTTAAAAATCCACGTTTATAGAGCTCTTGGAATTATTTAAAAATTCCTTTAAAAATCCACGTTTATAGAGCTCTTGGAATTATTTAAAAATTCCTTTAAAAATCCACGTTTATAGAGCTCTTGGAATTATTTAAAAATTCCTTTAAAAATCCACGTTTATAGAGCTCTTGGAATTATTTAAAAATTCCTTTAAAAATCCACGTTTATAGAGCTCTTGGAATTATTTAAAAATTCCTTTAAAAATCCACGTTTATAGAGCTCTTGGAATTATTTAAAAATTCCTTTAAAAATCCACGTTTATAGAGCTCTTGGAATTATTTAAAAATTCCTTTAAAAATCCACGTTTATAGAGCTCTTGGAATTATTTAAAAATTCCTTTAAAAATCCACGTTTATAGAGCTCTTGGAATTATTTAAAAATTCCTTTAAAAATCCACGTTTATAGAGCTCTTGGAATTATTTAAAAATTCCTTTAAAAATCCACGTTTATAGAGCTCTTGGAATTATTTAAAAATTCCTTTAAAAATCCACGTTTATAGAGCTCTTGGAATTATTTAAAAATTCCTTTAAAAATCCACGTTTATAGAGCTCTTGGAATTATTTAAAAATTCCTTTAAAAATCCACGTTTATAGAGCTCTTGGAATTATTTAAAAATTCCTTTAAAAATCCACGTTTATAGAGCTCTTGGAATTATTTAAAAATTCCTTTAAAAATCCACGTTTATAGAGCTCTTGGAATTATTTAAAAATTCCTTTAAAAATCCACGTTTATAGAGCTCTTGGAATTATTTAAAAATTCCTTTAAAAATCCACGTTTATAGAGCTCTTGGAATTATTTAAAAATTCCTTTAAAAATCCACGTTTATAGAGCTCTTGGAATTATTTAAAAATTCCTTTAAAAATCCACGTTTATAGAGCTCTTGGAATTATTTAAAAATTCCTTTAAAAATCCACGTCTATAGAGCTCTTGGAATTATTTAAAAATTCCTTTAAAAATCCACGTTTATAGAGCTCTTGGAATTATTTAAAAATTCCTTTAAAAATCCACGTTTATAGAGCTCTTGGAATTATTTAAAAATTCCTTTAAAAATCCACGTTTATAGAGCTCTTGGAATTATTTAAAAATTCCTTTAAAAATCCACGTTTATAGAGCTCTTGGAATTGTTAAAAAATTCCTTTAAAAATCCACGTCTATGAAGCTCTTGGAATTGTTTAAAAATTCCTTTAAAAATCCACATTTATAGAGCTCTTGGAATTATTTAAAATTTCCTTTAAAAATCCACGTTTATAGCTCTTGGAATTGTTTAAGAATTCCTTTAAAAATCCATTTTTATATAGCTCTTGGAATTATTTAAAAATTCCTTTAAAAATCCACGTTTAGTTAGCTCTTGGTATTGTTTAAAAATTCCTTTAAAAATCCATGTTTAGTTAGCTCTTGGTATTGTTTAAAAGTTCCTTTAAAAATCCACGTTTATAGAGCTCTTGGAATTGTTTAAAAATTGCTTTAAAAATCCACATTTATAGAGCTCTGGGAATTATTTAAAATTTCCTTTAAAAATCCACGTTTAAAGCTCTTGGAATTGTTTAAAAATTTCTTTAAAAATCCATGTTTATAGAGCTCTTGGAATTATTTAAAAATTCCTTTAAAAATCCACTTTATAGAACTCTTGGATTTATTTAAAAATTCCTTTAAAAATCCAAGTTTCTAGAGCTCTTGGAATTATTTAAAAATTCCTTTAAAAATCCACGTTAATGTAGCTCTTGGTATTGTTTAAAAATTCTTTTAAAAACCCACGTTTATGAAGCTTTTGGAATTGTTTAAAAATTCCTTTACAATCCACGTTTACGAAGCCCTTGGAATTGTTTAAAAATTCCTCTAAAAATCCACGTTTATGAAGCTCTTGGAATTGTGTAAAAAATTCCTATAAAAATCCACATTGTTTACAAATTCCTTTAAAGATTTACGTTTATCGAGCTCTTTGAATTGTTTAAAAATTCTTTTAAGAAATCCACGTTAAAGGCTTTCATGTAATTTTGCGAAATTTCAAATCGCGTTTGAGGACCTTTTTTGGTCATCTTAAAATTTGTTTCTGTTGTTTAATATTCAATATATTTTATTATTAAACTTTTATATAGAACACAAACGAATAACAAAAGGAAAGGATATAATATTCCACCTCATCTCTTAAAATATTAATTTCACTGCATTAACTTCTCTGCCAAGGTAAGGTTCAAATGTCTAACATTTGCTAGATATTGAGGTATTAGGATATTCACTTTGCCATTATGTTCAATATCCAAATAAAAATATTCCACTTTGCCATCACTGACAATTTCTTTGGTTTTAGATTTTTGTAAAACGACATTATTTGCAGAATAGAAAATATTTTTTCGTTTTATGTGGGTAATAATAAAATAAAAAACAAAAATCTACTGTTTTTTAATTTCTGACCTGAAAGCCAAACAAAAAAAAAAAAAAAAAAAAAAAAAAAAAAAAACTCCAAGAAATATGTGGGTAAAATATTTAAATTTTGGTTCTTTAAGTCAGCTTCGCCCAAGAATTTCCCCTGCAAGCAAAAACTATCGCGGAAGCGACTTAGGCGTTTCGCCCAGGGCGATGAAAACAGTCGAAACAAGTCACTCCAGCGACACTTCTAGAAGATCATTTCCGCGATAGTTCTAGAAATTAAAAAAAATATATTTTTTTTTTATATTTATTTTTATTTAAATTTTGTTATTTTCATTTTTTTATTTTTTTTATTTTTATTTATTTTTTAATTTTTTTTTTATTTTTATTTTGTTTTCTTCTCTTTTAGAGAAATTATTCTTTGCAATTTCCGCCTACATTAATTTTGTCATTTTAAAAATGTAATGTTTTGTTGCCTGACTTGGGAAGCGAACCCGGACCTTCAGAGTGCAAAACGAGCATGCTTACCACCGCCTCATATAATCATCAGATAGAAAAATGTCCCATATTTCCTCAAATGTGTTGAATTATTAAGTAAATGTAAACCATCGCCTTGGAAGTCACTCAGAAGTCGCTCCGAAGTGTCGGCATTCGCGATAAAACGTAATCACAATAAGGCTATGGAATTGTTTGTGTAATTCACCAACGATCTTCCTTGGCGTGTCTCCGGAGTGACTTCCTAGGCGAGGGAGTGAGTAACTCACAACACCATTAATTCCTAGTCAACCTCCCAAAAAGAAAATTACAGTCTTCTTAATTTTCTTAAAAAGTTTTTCTTTCATTCTTCACAGTTTCTAATCGTGATAATAAATCTCTTAAATTTCGTTATTAGTAATCTCTCTTGTGACTTTTGTTTAATAACCCTTGAACTGAATCGTAAAGTAATAAAAGGAAATCTTTAACGCCTATTTAGTGAAGGTTTTATGACGCTTATGATTAGCCATCAAATCAGTATCTCTTAGTTCTCTCTCGTTTTATGGATGATGTACAGAAAGAGGTTTTATAGATTCTATTCTAGACAAAGAATTACTGTAATTACCACCAATTACGAGTGACTATAAAATTATTAATTACAACATATTTGCTTTAATATTATTTTATATGCTTTTCGTAATATCCCAGCAAAATTTGAAGGAAGGGGTTTCATGTGATGACGTGATTTCATTCATCTTTTGCATTGGCTCAAACTAAGTCGTGAAAGATCCGATCTTTTCATTAGCATTTGAACCTATGCAAAGGAAGTCGTGAAAGATCCGATCTTTTCATCAGCATTTGAACCCATTCCATCGATCCAATAGAGATGAATTTTGTGTTTTTATTTATACAATTTTTTCTAAATATATAAGATTAATTATTTACAGTAGGCTTGATGATGTTGGAGACTCGAAATCACAACCAACGTTGATGATAATGTCATTGCAAAGGGTTGGTAAAAATGACATGCCAAAGCATTGGTGGAAATGTGGTGCCAAAACTTTGGTGAAAATGACATGTCAAAGCATTGGTGTAACTGACATGCTTTGGATCCAAAAATGAATAGCATCTTTTGGGGTCCACGCTCATATAAATTTCATCGATGAAGATTCTAAAAGATGGCATGCCAGATCACTTTCACCCATGATTGAATGGCATCTTCGGCATCGAACATTTTGCTGGGATATGTCTTTATGTTCGATAAATCGGCTAAAACTTCACCATTTCATAAGACTTTTCTTCCGAATCCCGAAAAATATTCTTTAAAAATCCACGCTTAAAGGGCTATTAGCGCAAAAAAAATATTCTTTAAATTCTATTCTGAGCTTAAAGATCTAATGGTGGATGAAAAACTATTCTTTAAAAATCCACGAACTGAAGTCGGAAATATGATTACGGTTTACTGGGTTAGTGAGAGTAAGCAACTAGAAGACACACTTTTCTGAAAATAAAACAGCTTAATACCGTCAACCTACGCCTGTACAAAAAAGTGTCGGCAACAGTAACGTCATCAACCTCTCATAACTGCCACTAGTAATTTCCTATTTTCTTCTGTAATTTTCACATCTAACCTTTCTTCTTTTCTCACTTTTATTTTTAATTTTATCTTGGTTCCTTACCGCAGGTAATATTTATAAAAAGAGAAAATCTTTACTAGAACTTCCTTAAAGATTTCTCTTTTGTTCTTAGACTTTATCAGTGGTAATAAATCTGAGAATATATTACATAAGAAATATTTGACTTATAGTTCCTTTTTATGAGATTTGAGAAATTTAGACGTGAATATTTTATCTCCAATCATAAAATATAGTAAAGAGCGACTATTTAACACTTGTTAACACTTCATTACTTTTATGTTTGACTACTGAAAAGCCCACCCACAGAACTATGCGTGTGTGTGAATCGGAGTAATGTCAAAGAATTTTTATTATTTTTGCTACTCATAAAATGATAACATTTACCACAAATTATATGTAATGCTTATTTTAATGTTAGGTTACGATGAGCGGTGTGTTTGTTTGTCCCTTTTGAAGGACAAGAACACACGCATGCCTGCCCAACTCTCATCATGAATTATTTTCTTTCAAGACGATAACAGAGACATTTGAAGAAATAAAGATTGTTTGTAATAATAAATCATATAATTTTTATTTGATCTAGGAAAATTATTATATAAAAAATATTCCAACTTCATCCATGAAGCAATGGTAAGCACGCATGACTTGCACACAAAATGCTCGAGTTCGATTCGTCGACAACACGAACACTTTTGCAAAAAGTGGTTTTTGATTTTCTTTATTTTGTGCAGTGGTGATGCAAAACATTTCAGTGTATTTTCAGATTTTGCTGAATAACGGTTCCAGAGATATGCGACTTGAAAAATTAAAAACTATACACGCAGAAAAATATATGTTAGAAATATGTTTGGGATCCAAACAAATATTTTTTTGGGACTGGTTGCAAACAAATATATGTTTGGATCCAAACATAATTTGTTTGTGTCCCAACAAATATATGTTTGCAACATTTTGTAAAATATCTCAATTTTATTTGTTTGGGTACCAACATATTTTTTATGTTAGAACATATTTTTTATGGGTGGAGAGAGGATGTGTGTCAAAGAGAGTAACAAGAGTGCTCTCGCGACTGCCGGATTGCTGTTTTATAATAAAGAGCTGTGTGTATGTTATAATAGAAGACGTAGATGCGAAGAAGGGGGCTTTGGTGGCGTGTATGCGTCAAACGTGTGTTTCTTGTTTTGTAGTTGTTAACCAACGTAACAAGCGAAGAGGAAAAGAAAAAAAATGGTATGAATTATCTTGTTCTTTTTTCTTTAGTTTTTTAAATACCATCGTAGAGTTAATACGGTAAAGTGAGTGAATAAATCAGTTTTTTGTGTTTTCTTAATGAAATGGTGTTTTTTAGTAAATTAAATGCCCAATACATTTTGTAATTGAATCGAAAAGGCGAATGGAATTATTTTATTGGACAAAGAAGGAATAGCATTTAATATTGGTAATTGCATACATACATATGTATATTAGAAATATGGTACATTCATATTTATTTATTACATTACATAATCATTTCATTCCAGATGCCGATTCCCCGCTGATGAGTTCAACTTTGAGGAAAATGTGTTTTATTTCACAACTAAGGAGAAGCGTTCAATGATGTTTCTATATTTTTTTCTTTTTAGAAGTGTGACTATTTACACATTATTTCATTCAGTTTTTCTTTTATTAAAGTGTGTTATGTATTTCTTTGGAATTTTGTATGTACCTATGTGTCTACTGTATATTTGCATTTCAATAAACAACCACCATTTATAAATTTGTGTATATAATGGAAATACACGCAAAAATATGTCCCAAACATATTTTGCAGCAAACATATATATGTTTGCAACAGTCCCAAACATAATATATGTTTGGGTATGCAAACAAATATATGTTTGGGTGGAAACAAATATATGTTTGGGTGCAAACATATATATGTTTGGGTGCAAATATATATATGTTTGGGTGCAAACAAAGATATGTTTGGGTGGAAACAATTTTATATTTGGGTGCAAACATTTTATATGTTTGGGTGCAAAAAAAGACAAACCCAAAAGGCACAAAAAAACAAACACATGCACCAGTGGGCGCTTACTGAGAGCAAGGGAGCGTAAAATTCAATGTAAAACACTTTGAAATGTGTGCTCACTTGCTCTCAGTAAGAACTCACTAGCTATCTCTATAGTATACACACAAATGTTGAGGTTGTTTATTGAAAGGCAAAAGAACAACAAACACATAGGAACATACAAAATTCTAAAGAAATACATAACACACTTTAATAAAAGAAAAACTGATTGAAATAATTTGTAAATAGTCACACTTTTAAAAAGGAAAAATATATGGAAACGTAGTTGAACGCTTCTCCTTAGTTGTGAAATAAAACAAATTGTCCTCATAGTTGAAATCATCAGCGGGGAATCGGCATCTAGAATCAAATGATTATGTAATGTAATAAATAAATATGGATATGCCATATTTCAAATATACATAAATAAGTATGTATGTAATTACCAATATTAAATGCGATTTCTTCCTTGTCCAATAAAATAATTCCATTCAACTTTCCGAGTCAATTATAAAATGTATTGGGCATTTAATTTACTAAAAAGCACAATTTCTTTAAGAAAACACAAAACACTGATTTATTCACTCACTTTACCGTCTGACTCTACAAAGGCATCTAAACACTGAAGAAAGAAAAAAATATAATTCATATCATTTATTCTTTTCTTCTTTGCCTGCTAAGTTGGTTAACAACAACAAAACAAGAAACACACGAGTTTGACGCATACATGCCATCAAAGCCCCCTTCTTCGCTTCTACGTCTTCTATTATACAATACACACAACTCTTTATTATAAAACAGCATTCCACAGCCGCGAGAGCACTGTTATTACTCTCATTGACAAACATCCTCTCTCCACCCATGAAAAAAATGTTCTAACATAAAAAATATGTTTTACCCAAACATATCAAATTGAGATATGTTACAAAATGTTGCAAACATATATTTGTTTGGACCAAAACATATTATGTTTGGATCCAAACACATATTTGTTTGCAACCGGTCCCCGGTTTGGATCCAAACATATTTCTAACATAAGTTTTTCTGCGTGTAGCCATTGAGCGCTTACTGAGAGTAAGTGTGCATACATTTCAATGTATTTTAAATTGAAATTTACGCTCCCTTGCTCTCAGTAATATATAATTTGTTTGTACCCAAATATATATTTTTTTGCAGGACCCAAACATATGTTATGTTTGGGACTGCTTGCAAACAAATATATGTTTTCTGCAAAATATATTTGGGACATATGTTAGAGAGACCGTTTTTTTTCTGTGTGTATGTTCGAACAAGCAGGCGGGCTAGATTTTTTCCAAATTGTCTCAAAAAATTTGGTCTTAACATACATAAAAATATTATTGCAATGAGGAGCATTACTGATGACCATAAAGCTGCGGATATAAAAATCCCTTAAGTATTTCCAAAGCTTTCAAATGTTCCAGATCACTAAGTACCAAAAAAAAAAAAAATATTTTTGTAGTTATAATTAAAGAAACTAACTATTCGACAAACTACATTTTCTATAATCCACTTTAATTTACTTCTTATTAACATCACTTACTTTCCCCTTCCGAATAAAAAATTTATTTGCATTTTTACGATCTTCATAATCGCTTCTGTCCTTTCAAATACCCACAACATTCTCACCCACTTTCATAAAAAATATTTTGATAATGCCTTTAATTGCTCACACCACACACAGATTTTTTATTTACTTCGGATTCAAATCATAGATGATAAATCTCTTAAATTGTGATACTACTAATCTTCGCTGTGACCATGTTTCCCATTTTCACGAGTTTCTCATACAATTTAATATGTGAAATATAATTGAATTTTTGTGTCATTTTTATAAATTGAATCATAAAGTTATATACGGAATTCTCTTTAACATTTATTTAGATATATAAGAGGTTAAGAGATAACTTAATGTGTACCTTCTAAGGTCTATTTATGTCTTCTAGAAAATAGTGAAAGGAGAAAATATGTTTCTTTGTTTTGCCAGCATGCGCTTCGAGTATCTTAGTCGGATTCCATGAAAAATATATATTTTAAGTAATTCTGGTTTAAAAGTTATTTCCTAAGTTTAAATAATTATAAAAAATAACAGAAAATACACTATTTTTACTAGAACTTCCTTAATTATACGAGTAAATCTCAAAAATATCGCATTAGTACAAATATTTTATTTCTCTTTTTATGAGATTTTGAGAAATTTAGACATCAATTTTGTAACTTCATTCATAAAGTATCATAAAGAGCTATTATTTAACACCTGTAACCACTTAATTACTTTTATGATTGACTACTGAAAATCCCACCCATAGAGCTGTGGCATGAATAGGAATGATGTCAAAGGGTTTTTTATTATTTTTGTAACTCATAAAAAGATAACAACAAATTATCTGTAATGCTTATCTTTATGTTGGATTAAGATGAAAGGTGTTTCTGTCTATCTCTCCTGAAGGACAAGAACACACACATGTCTGCCTAACTATCATCATGAAATATTTTTTAGAAATTTTTCTTCCAAAATCACAATAGAGATATTTAAGGAAATTTTTTTTTAAATTTGGTCTTCTTAATATTTTGTGCAAACTTAGTTTAAGTTCTATGATAAGCCATATCGGTCCACTCCTTCAGGTACCTCCCGCATAAAAGATCAAAAATGTTCGGAAAAATTGTGCGCACGATAACTCTTGATGGGAGTGACGGATTTGGTCAATACTTTATACATACTAAAATATCTACCAGATATAGATCAGGTTCGAATATGGACTATATTTGTCCACTGCTTCGGGTACCTCCCATACAAAATTTTAGATAAATTCGCTTTAAGACCTGCTCTCGAATCCCTACGATTTTTATTGAAGAAACTTGCATTCGCTGCCTCAATTACGACAGTAAAAGTTTTTTCAGGGGCTTGCGAAAACAGCCCGAAAGTTGTAAAAACCCCTATGGCTACAAATGTATGTAGTGGCTGAAGGGCTCGAATCGAATACTGCGTTCGTCCACACTTTGGATATTGTAAAATTTCTGCGAATATTAGATGAATTGGAAGGTGGTGCTTATAGGTCCACTCCTTCCGGTACCTCACACACAAAAGTTCGAAAATATTCGCTAAAATGGTACGCTCGATTTCTCATAGGCGTAGCAACCGATTTGGTCCAAACTTTGGATCTCTAAATATTGTCGAAACTTAGTTTATGTTCCAATTTGGGCCCTATCTGTCCAATCCTTATGTGGTTAAAGGTTTTTCGAAGGCTAGTGTGATAAAAAAGCCCTATCTATTGATATTCCCGCAAATTTTTGAGCTTTAATCCTATCCATACTTTTGTCGGTACATAAATACATAAGTTTTTTTGGGAAAAGGTATTTCAATCCACACAGGCTGAGGGTATATCTCTGTCGGCAAAGCCGACTGATACTGTTTTACTTGTTATACCCTCAGCCTTTAGGCTAAAGAGGGTATTTACACTTTGATACGACCAAAAATGTGCCTCATCGAAATAATGGTTTTAGACCCCAAGTATATTTGTACGATATCCGTTTCAGACAATTTTAAGTAGATCTAGCAATGTCCGTCCGTCTGTCTGTCTGTCCGTCTGTCTGTCTGTCTGGCTGGCTGGTGCGCACGATAACTCTCGAACGGATCAATCGATTCGGTTCAAATTTTGGGTATCGAAATATTTTGTCCAGATTCGATTTAAGTTCGAAGATGGACCAATTAGGTCCACTCCTTCAGGTACCTCCCCCACTAATGTTCAAAAATTGTCGCAAAACTTGTGCGCACGATAACTCTCGAAGGGAGTAACCAAATTGGACCAAACATTGCATATGGTAATACTACCTCTAGGCATACATCAAGTTCGAATATGGATTATATCGGTTCACTCTTTCGGGTACCTCCCACACAAAATTTCGGAAAAGTTCAGTTTAGAGCCAACTCTCGAATCGCTTCGATTTTTGTTTTAGCAACTTGTATTCACTGCCCTCCATACGACGGTACAAGTTTCATCAGGGGAAAGTCCATATTTCCTGAGAAAATAGCCTGAAAGTTGCAAAAAACACCTTTGACACCGTGTGAGGTGGTTGGAGCGCAAGATAACTCTCGAACGGATCTGCCGCTTCGGTCCAAAATTTGGCCTTAGTAATATTTTGCCCAAACATAGTTTACGTCTGAAGATAAGCCATATCGGTCCACTCCTTCAGGTACCTCCCCCACATAAGTTCAAAAATGTTCGGAAAATTTGTGCGCACGATAACTCTGGATGGAAGTGGCCGAATTGGTCTATACTTTACACATCCTAATATATCTACCAGATATAGATCAGGTTCAAATATGGACTATATTTGTCCACTCCATCCGCTACCTCCCACACAAAATTTCGGATAAGTTCACTTTAAGACATGATCTCGAATCACTTTAATTTTTGTTGAACCAACTTGCATTCGCTGCCTCAATTACGATAGTAAACGTTTTTTCAGGGGCAAGTCCATACTTCTTGAGCAAACAGCCCGAAGAGTGTAAAAACCCCCATATGTTGTGGCTGGAGATCCACTTCCATAACGGTCAATGTCGATCCATTCCTTTTAGTATCTCCTCCGCAAAACTTTTGATCTTAATTCCTAATCAACAGTTTTGTCGGTTCAAACGCCCAACATTTTTAAAACCCCCTAAATACATACGTATTTTGGCAAAAAATTGTTTCAATATACACAGGCTGAGGGTATATCTCTGTCGGCAAAGCCGACTGATACTTTTTTACTTGTTTTTTTTTCTTAATGTTCGTCATGGTTTTTATGGAAGAAAAAATTGAAATTGAAAATTTTACGGAGACCCTAAAAAGTATATAACGTCGTTATAGTCATGTCCGTCTGTTCATCTGCCCTTCCGTCTCACAGTGGTTCAGAATAGTTTTTTTCTTGGTCAAAACTCTGTAACTGTTCGATATAGTAGTTGCAGAGGGATTCAAGGCCACAGTTAAAAATTTGTTTTTTTTTATATTTTGCATCATAATATGAGTGTTTTTGAGTTTTTCATATGTCCTATTTAAAAAGGGTCAAAAACCAATAAACAATCCTTTAAAATACAAAAAAATAAAAAACAATACTGGAAAAAAATTTAATTTTTTTTTAATTTAAATTTATTTCCAAAACTAAAAAAATACTCCTTCGATTTTCATAAAACTCATATAACTATTATAAAAACTCATATATAAAAAAAGCCCATTTGCGGAAAAAGGCTATACGGTATGAAAAAAACACACACACAAAACCCAGTGTTAAATGAAAGTATATATGGACTGAAAGAGGACACTCTTGGGCATCATTCTGTGAAAACGGAACATTGTTCTAAGTTGTTCCCTAAAAGTTCTATTCCACCCCATATAACGGTACCTCCCGATATTCGGTATTTTGAAGGTTTTAGCCACAATATCCTACTGAAATGGCTGAAATTTGGTACTTATACTTCGTTGGGGTATAAAACCTTCCAACCGAAATTTGTCGGCTTAGGTCTCCGTCTTCATATAGCCCCCATATAACGATAACTACCGATTTTCGGTATTTTGCATGTTTTAGCTACAATATCCTACTGAAATGACTGAAATTTGATACTTAGACTTCGTTGGGGGTATAAAACTTTCCACCTGATTTTTGGAATAGGTCCACGGTATAGGTCCACGCTTTCATATACCCACTCACGGTGGGTAGAAAGCCTCCACACAGAATATTTTCAGTATAAAGCGGTTATCATCAGTTAAAATATTATTTCCCTCCAAGGAATTAGACTTAACGTGACCGAAGAGCTAACTAGTTACTAATTTTTCATATTTACTTCGATACAGTTCGTACCGTACCGCCCGGCCGAAATTAAAGCCGTTCTTACTTGTTTAATCATGTTATATTTACAAACCTACTGAATCGATTTTCCTGAAATTTCCAGAGAATGTATAGTAATGGCCCCAAATGAAGATAGGCCACATATTTTGTTGAATTTCGGGCGGAGCGGGGTACCTCTCCTATGACTTTTTATTAAAAAACTATATAATATTAAATGTTTCTCAGACCTAACGTACTTATTTGGGACCCAAAGACTTGACCACGCCCTATTTTTCAATAATCATGGATTTTTTAAAAATATTTTTCAGTAATCGTTGATCTTTTAAAAGATAGTTTTTCAATAATCAGGGATTGTTTTTAAAAAATTGTGTTTCAATAACCGTGGATGTTTTAAGAAATATTTTTTCAATAATCGTGGATTTTTAAATTTTTTTTTTCAATAATAGTGGATTTCTTAAAAAATATTTTTTTCCATAATCGTGGAATTTTTAAAAAATATTTTTTTCAAATAATCGTGGATTTTTTAAAAAATATTTTTTCAATAATCGAGTGTATGCTTTTTAAAAAATATTTTTCAATAATCGTGGTTGGGCTTTTTAAAAAACATATTTTCAATAATCGTGGATTTTTTAACAAATATTTTTTCAATAATCGTGGATTTTTTAAAAAATATTTTTTCAATAATCGTGGATTTCTTAAAAAATATTTTTTCAATAATCGTGGATTTTTTAAAAAATATTTTTTCAATAATCGTGGATTTTTTAAAAAATATTTTTTCAATAATCATGGATTTTTTAAAAAATATTTTTTTTCAATAATCATGGATTTCTTAAAAAATATTTTTCAATAATCGTGGATTTTTTAAAAAATATTTTTTCAATAATCGTCAATTTTTTAAAAAATATTTTTTTCAATAATCGTGAATTTTTTAAAAAAATATTTGTTCAACAATCATGAATTTTTTAAAAAATATTTGTTCAACAATCATGAATTTTTTAAAAAATATTTGTTCAATAATTATGTTTTTTTTAAAAAATATTTTTTCAATAATCGTGGATTTTTTAAAAAAATATTTTTTCAAATTATAATTTACGGATTTTTCATAGTTCATTTAGGTCCACCACTCCTTTTATTTTATTTTTGTGCAGTTACGACCAAGTGCGCTGGTGAAGTGCATCACATACATGGTCCAATCCCACGATTTTTAATAGACTTAAATTCTAAAACCAAAGAGGCAACTGTTATACACACACGAATAGGTCACGTAGAACCTATTATAAATTCCCTCAAAATTGTGACAAGAAGCCCCGGGATTTTTTCAGTATTTTTTTTTTATATTTCACATTTTGTTTTACAAAAGTCCATTGAACGCTGCAATTAAGAATGTATGTATGTATCCACATTGTATCCACATTGAATTAGCAATAATTTATAATTGGCCAGCAAGCAGGTAATGATTCTTTGTACCCATTTAACGATTCATTTAAATCACTTATGAGCGATAATAATTCTGTGTTAAATGTAAAGAAATTAATTAAAACATGAATAAACTTTAAATAAATTAAAAGCAAAAACAACAACAAAAAAACAATTAACGGACATTGTCACCGCAATAATTCAAAACAAAGCAGCAGCTATGAAATGCAAAACGAAAAATGCGTCATAGCCGGCCGTTGTGGCCACAGCCCAACCAACAACTCAGAAACGATACCTCAATTAAAAAAATCACACACAGAAATGAAACATTTGTTTAAATTTAAATGGTTTCGATACTCGAACACGAACATAAAGCAAAAATCTGGGTAATTTTTATGACAGCCGTAGCACTCTCTTCACTTTTGGATAGGGCCAAATACCTGAACAAGTGGACAAGTAGACTAAGTGGATACATCTTGGCTGATGTTGTTTGTGTTTTTGTTTTCTGATGACTTTTGATATCATTTCAGATCATCAACATCCCCATCATCATCATTATGACATGATCGTAAACGAATCGCAGTAACACACACAAACACATGGAAATAACCAACAAAACGAATCAGAGGTCTATCATTGATGACATATTCTACGTGCCTTTGTTTATTTCGTTGATATTATTGCTTTTTAAATTTTTTGTTAACATGTTTTGCAAAAGTTTTTATTTTGTTTTTGTTCTGATATTAACAAGTTGCCCATTATCATAGCGGAGTTTAGAACGAAAAGCAATTTGACTTTTCACAACTGAAATTCCAAGTTTTTTTATTTCTATTCGTGGTCATTGTGATAAATGTATAACCCGGTCACTTGACAGTTAAGCTGAATTTAATTTTAATGTAGAACTTGTAGGGCTATTATAGTTTACATGTTGTAAGAACATAGCAATGAAATGACAAGTTAGGATCATTGTAGGTTAGCATTCAAGGATAAATGTAAACAAGTTGAAATGACGTACCAGCTGAACAACATACATACATACATATTAATTGCCTCCGCTGCGGAGGAAAATTTAATCACGGAGACAATATCTGCACGCAGAGAAAAAAAATATGATTGATCCAACAATATTCGAAGAGCAAAATATGTATTCTAAAGATATTGTTAGATTCCGTATGTAGTGTAGTTGTGACTCTAAAAATCGTTATTGTTAATTACAACAATTGTTTTTGTCATATCCAACAATAGTTTTTGTCATCTCCAACAGTAGTTTTTTTGTCTGCTGGACAATATTGTTCTCTTTTCTTCGACAATTTTATTCTCTTCTTTCGGTATTCGATGCCGCGGTGAAAAAAAATTTGGATGAGTTTGGTTTTGTACAATCTGAGAAGTTTTTTGGTCGTAATTTCTGTTTTCTTTTCATTTTTGTGTGGTTTTATGCCATCCAAGATCACCCATATACGTTAACGTGACAGCAACAACAAAACATGTTCCCTTTATTCTCATCTATCGTGTTTTAGCAAAGGAAATACTCGCTCAGAGAGACTAATGCACAAAATAATTTGAGCACCACCGTTTTATGGTATTCCTTATGTTGGGGTAGGTGTTTGGAGGATAAGCGCAATGGAGTAGTTATGTTTCTTCATTCAATTTGTTGTCTTTTTAGTAAGACCTGGCAAAACCTAGCCATGTGTAGTGTTTGTCAATGCTCATAATATTATACGTAACATTTATACCAAAGTTATGTGGAGAGTGTATACGAGAATTATGTACGATCAAATCAAAAATTTCAGTAACAGGTTTTCTGGCCTGACAATAGTTTTTGTAAAAATTCTAGATTATGATAGTTCCAATCATAGATATTGTCAATGATTTTTAGAATATTGAAAAATTTCGCAAGTTGTTTTTGTTTTGTATGTTTGAAGCAAACAATGGTATTTTGGATTTGCAATGCTTGAACAAAACCAATGAATTGTTGGAATAACAAGTAAAAAAGTGTCAGTCGGCTTTGCCGACAGATATATACCCTCAGCCAATGTGAAGTGAAACTTTCACCTACGGACAAATCGAATGTATTTAAGGTCTTTACAGAATTTTGTGGCCCTTTTTGAACATTTGCCGACAAAATGTGGATTAGGAATTAACTGCACTAAGACACAAATGTTGAACCTTTGTGGGGGAGGTACCCTTAGGGAAGACCGATATGGGCCATTTTAGAAGTTAAAGTAATTTTGATAAAATATTAGGAGATCCAAAGTTTTGACCAAATTGGTTGCCCCATTCAAGTGATATCGTCCTAGCATTTTAGTGAAATTTTATATTGTGGATAAGTACCGGAAGTTGTGGACCGGTATTGCCCCATGAAACTTTTTTGGATATAATATGACGAAGACTAAATGTTGGACCAAATCGGTTGAACAGTTCGAGAATTATCGTGCTCTCCGACAGCCAAATTTGGTGACATAGGAATTTTTTACATCTTTCGGGCTGTTTTCTTAAGAATTATGGACTTGCCCCTAAAAAAACTTTTACCGTCGTAATGGAGGTAGCGAATGCAAATCGCTTCAACAAAAATCATAGCGATTCGAGAGCAGGTCTTAAAGTGAACTTATCCGAAATTGTGTGTGAGAGGTACCAGAAGAAGTAGAAAAATTTAGTCCATATTTAAAACTGATCTATATCTGGTAGATATATTAGGATGTGTAAAGTATGGACCAATTCGGCCACTCCCTTCAAGAGTTACCATACGAAAAATGTTTCCGAACATTTTTGAACTTTCGTTGGGGAGGTACCTGAAGGAGAGGACCTATATGGCTTATCTTCGAAATTAAACTATGTTTGGACAAAATATTACTAAGGCCAAATGTTGGATCGGCAGATCCTTTCTAGAGTTATCTTGCGCTCCAACCACCTCAAACGGTGTCATGGTGTTTTTTTGCAACTTTCATGCTATTTTCTCAGGAAGTATGGACTGGCCCCTAATAAAACTTGTACCGTCGTATGGGGGACAGTGAATACAAGCTGCTAAAGCAAAAAATCAAAGCGATTCGAGAGATGGTCCTAAACTGAACATTTCCGAAATTTTGTGTGGGAGGTACCCGAAGGAGTGAACCCTTTGAGTCCATATTGAAACCTTATCTAAGTCTGGTTCACATTTCAGGATGTGCAAAGTATGGACCAAATCGGTTACTTCCTTCAAGAGTTATCGTGCGCACAAATTTTCCGAACATTTTCGAACTTTTGTGTGGGAGGTACCGGAAGGAGTGGACCGATATAGCCCATCTTCGAACTTAAACTAAGTTTGGGCAAAATATTACGAAAGCCAAAATTTGAACCGAATCGGTTCATCCGTTCGAGAGTTATCATGCGGTCCAGCCAGCCAGACAGACAGACGGACGGACATTGCTCAATCGACTCCAAATTCTGAAACACATTTCATCAAAACATACTTGGGGCCTAAACCCATTATTTCGATGAGGCACATTTTGCCCGTATGAAAGTGTATATACCCTCGTTAGCATAAATGCTGAGGGTATAATTAAGGTATACGAGAAAATGTACGGCAGTGAAGGTCCGTCGAGTTCACGAGTTAGACAGGAAAACAAAAGCGATAATTTTTCCGAGAAAACGACAGCCCGTTGCTTTAAATGTGGTGATAAGGGACATCTTGCAAACCAATGCAAGGTCCCTGAAACAAAATGTTTTAAATGCAAGGGTGTAGGGCACAAGTCGTTTGACTGTAATGTTGGAATAAAACCAAAGCTCAAAGTAGAGGTGTCAGGTCAGGGAAAAAGAGAAAACGTCAATACAGTGTCTGAAGAAGTTTCTGTGAGTTCGAGAAGAAGAGTGAAAAATATTGAAATACATGGTCATACATTCCCAGCACTTATAGGCACAGGGAGCGACGTAAGCTTGATTCGTAGAGGTGTAGTAGAAGAAGAAATGTGGAAGTAAATAATAGAAAGAAACAACTTTGTGGTATAGGGGGAAAGAACATTTTCACATTAGGTAGTATCCAAAGCGAAACCAAAATTGATGAGTGTAAAATCATAGGAAACGACATTTTAGACAATGTTGACGTCTTAATTAACTCAAAAGGGGCTACATTCACAGATAGAGGCACTTCAAATTCGGCACCCAACAATGAAGTTAAGGAATCTGCAAACAAAGGTTCAAATCCAAAGAAAACCAATTCTGTTTCGGACTTTGGGAAATGTTTTGCAGGTAATTTTAATGTGACTACCATTCCGAATTTGATGGAAGACGGCTCGGGAAAAGATTCTGTAGAAGATAACATTGGAAAAGTCCTAAAACATGATGGGATAAAACGAGTTAGTAGTAAAGTCCAGAGTTACGTTGGGCCTAATATAGGAAGACCAATAGAAAGGTTAAATAGCGAAATAAAGAACAATTTTGTAAAGATTCCTCGGAGAAATCCAAGAGACTACTGCAGAAGAAGAAATTATGAAACTTCAGGCACCCCTAACGAATTCGTAGCCACTAAGTTCATGGGTCCGCGTGAGATAGTCCAAAAGTCCACTGAGAAGATACGTGTTCCCAAGTGTTCCAGCATAGTGTCGGATTACATGCAACCATGGAAGGCACATTCGAGGTCGAATGTAGGGCAGGATGGCCGGATGTAGCAGCAGGTGGCGCAACCGCATTTGTTTATTGCGTTACGAGATTGAGTAATTTCTGCAATGTAAATTAAACGCATATAGATTAAGTTACACGCCGACAAAACATTACAACACACAAGTTGACGCCGACGAAACTGACTTCCACAGTCGCTGGTCTAACAAGAGAAAGCACACGGAAGAAGTTTGCACTTAGAAGAAGTAAGAAGTTTAATTGTGCTTAGAAGTTTTAGATGTGCATAGAAGTGAACACACATTGAAGCCAAGTAAAAAGTGATGAGTTTTAATAATTAAAAGATCAAACTGTAAAAATAATTTTGTGATCCTTATTTATAACTTACTTTAATCTAATTTTAATGAACTACTTTCAATAATATTAATAAATAAAAAACTGAATTATATTAAAAACATTAAACAAAGTGTTATTAATTCAGACTCTAAAGGTAACCAAACCTCTATATATATATATATATATATATATATATAGAGGTTAGGTTGAAAAGAGGGGCGAATATAAGAATCGCCACATGCCCGTATGGGGCATACACTTAAGCCAGTTTAGGCCTGTTGTGCGCTCTTATTTCGGAAGCCTAAGGGGAATAAATTTTTTATTGCTTAATTTATTAAAACAAACTAAATTTATCAGTTAAGAAATTCTGTGCCATTGACATAATCTCTTAAGTTTTTGAACTCGCTTGCCCTAATTTGGTGGAGTTCTGGTATAGTGTTATTTCCTAGCAATTGGTTTCTTAGCGTCGCGAAGGCTGGGCAATGACAGAGATAGTGTTCCAACGTTTCGTCGTACTCTCCGCACGCTCTGCATTCGCTGCTTTCTGCACAACCGATTTTGTGCAGGTGTGCTTGTAGCCCTAGGTGTCCTGTAAGGATGCCTGTCAGTCTACTAATGTCTTTTTTACTCATTTGAAGGAGTTCCTTTGTTTTATCCTCGTCTGGGTTTCCCCAGAGAATTTTTGTATTTTTCCCTTTCTCTTCAGTATTCCAGAGGGATGTATGGGCGTTTTCCGCCCATGCTTTTAACTCTAGACGCGCCTCTTTTAAAGGCTTAGCATTATCTAGGCTTATCGTAGCTTGCTCTCTGGCTTGCCTTGCCAAGGAGTTGGCTATCTCGTTACCCCTAATCCCTTTATGTCCTGGTACCCACATAATGTTAACAGAACCATGGTGGGAGTAGTCGTTGATTGATTTTTACACTGCAGGACAGTTTTTGATTTCACCGTCTTGCTTGTTATTGCTTTAATAGCTGCTTTACTGTCCGTTAGGATGTTTACAGTGATTGGCCTTGTGTTAGCTTTAAACCAGTTCAGACACTCTGTGATCGCTCGGATTTCGGCCTGTAGGATCGTATTATGATCCGGCAGTCGAAGGGAGATTCTAGTTTCCTGGTCTTCGATATATAGACCCAGACCCGTTCTCCCCCCTAGAACGGCCCCATCTGTGAAACCACAGCTTCCAGTTGGCATCCGTTCCAGGGTTCCATCGATCCACATGTCCCTGTCTGGTATTAAAATTTCACACAAGGCGGATTCAATTGTTTCAGGTATACGGTCTGATACAATATGATCTATTGACTCACCCGTTGTAACCTGTAATATGCTTTGGTGGTATGTTTGGTGGTCTCTTACGATCCACTCGCTCATCGACTTAAGTCTTATAGCTGCGATGGCTGCCTCATACTTTACCTGAATTTCTATTGGGTGGACAAATAAAATTATCTCTAAAGCCCTAGTTGGTGTAGTCCTCATTGCCCCGCTAATACTTAAGCAGCACGTTCTTTGGACTTTTTGCAGTACTTTAACGTTGCATTTCTTGTCCGTAGCTGTTCACCATACCACAGAAGCGTAAGTTAGAATCGGTCTAATTACGCTTATGTATAACCAGTGTATCATCCTAGGATTGAAACCCCATTTTGAGCCTATAGCCCTTTGGCAGGTTGACCAACATCTGTGGGCTTTATTAGCCCTTTCCTGAATATGGTCTCTCCATTTAAGTTTCCTGTCTAGAATTACTCCCAGGTACTTAATTGTTGGAGAAATGTTTATCATCTTATCTAGGAAAACGGGTTATTCGTAAGCTGCTATTTTCGTTTTCCTAGTGAATAGACATATTTGTGTTTTTGACATTTAGACCTCTCAGTCTAGCCCAGTTGTATGCTATTTTTAGAGCCGTTTCGGCCCTTCTACAGAGTATATTTGGATTCTTTCCCCTAAGAAGTATTGTAACGTCGTCTGCATAGCAGATGGGTTCAAATCCCTCGTCGGTTAAGATCCTTAGTAGACTATTTATGGTGGTAACCCATAGGAGAGGTGATAGTATTCCCCCCTGTGGCGTTCCCTGACCAACTTTGTCTATTTTTGTTACGTCTTGTAGCGCGCAGCTTATCAATCTATTCCTTAGCATGTGGTCTATCCAGTGCCTCAAGGCACGGTTTACCTGAAACTCGTCTAAGGAGTGGATTAGCGTTTCGGTGCTGACGTTGTTGAACGCTCCTTCGATGTCGATGCAAACTGCGAGTGTATACATCTTCATCTCGAAGGTTCTCTCTATATGGTGTACTACCTCATGTAATGCGGTTTCCACTGATCTACCTTTTACGTATGTATGTTGTTTGTACTTGAGCATATCGTTAGAGATGTTACTCTTTATCATGGTGTCGACCGTCCGTTCCATTGTTTTGAGTAAGAATGAAGTTAAACTTATCGGACGATAAGATTTTGGTATTGACTTGCCGGGCTTGGGAATAAATACTACCCTTGCCTCTTGCCAGGCCAATGCAAAGTATAATCAAGCATTGAAAATCTCGACCAGATTGGACGAAATGTAGTCCACTTCCCTTTGAAGTAAGGCTGGGAAAATCTGGTCTGGTCCCGCTGCTTTGTATGGTGAGAAGCTCATTATTGCTTCTTTAATCATCAAGTTGTCGATTTTTGGTGCTTCTTCTGATGCATAAGCTATCTCCATCGGGGACACTGTGTGTGCCGTAGTACTCAACGGGAAGTGCGTTCTCATCAGAAGGCTAAGAGTTTCCTCGGTTGTTTCCATCTTTTTACCCGTCTCATCAACCATAAGCTCGGGTTGTGAGTGAGTTTTAGATAGAAAATTTTAATTTTAGAGACGTCATTTACGCTATCTACCTGTTCACAAAAAAGCTTCCAGGAGTTCCGTTTGGCGTTTCTTGTCATTTTGTTGTATTCCTTTAGTTTTGTTTGGTTGTTGTCCCAGAATACAGCTGCTTTTTTACGTTTTGCCCTATTGTAAAGTCTTCGGACCTCTTTGCCTTTGTTACGAATTTCCCCTGTCATCCAGGGTTTTTCGTAGGCAGATTTCCTCTCTCGAAGTGGACAACTTTCTTCGAAAGACCTTACTAGCGCCTCTGTTAGTTTATTGATATTTCTATCTATATCTTCTTTGCTTAGGCCAACCTCAACTTCTTGCCCTAGTCTATCTTTAACTTGTTTTCCGAATTTAGCCCAATTAGTTTTGGATTTATTTCGGAAAGTTATCGGATTCGGCGGTGGCCTTGATATTTTAAACCTAATATAACTATGGTCAGAGAAGGAATGTGCCTTTGAAACCCTCCACTCATGTACCTCGTTTATTAGATTTTCTGAACATATTGTTGCATCTAATACTTCCTCCCTAACTCTGTTAACAAAGGTTGGTGTATTTCCTATGTTAAGGGTTATCAGGTCGTTAGTATTCAAAAATACTAGAAGGGCTTGACCCCTCTTGTTAGTATTAGTACTACCCCACGAAATGTGGTGAGAGTTAGCATCGCTACCTATTAGTACTTCGTTACCTGTTTGCTTGATTTTCCTCACCAGTTGCTGTAGCTCCGACGAAGGTGGTAATGTCGGCGAGTCGAACGGTAGGTAAATTGATGCTAGGTATATATTACCATTCCCATGCTTCAACACTGTGGCGTCCGAGGTTGACAACTCTGGGGAGAAAAGAAAGCATACGTTTTTATGGCATATAATACAGGTCCTCGGTCCGTTTCCTGTATTAGCGTAAAAGAGTTGGTAATTAATGTGGTTTAGTCCGGAAACCTTGTTCTTTACGGTCCAAGGTTCCTGGATTAAACCGATGTGTATATTACCTTTGTTTATTTTATCCATAAGGGCTTGAGTTGCCGTTTCGCTCCGATGGAGGTTTATCTGGATGAACTCAATCATGAGTCATCCAGTAAGCGTGCTTCTTGGGAGTCGCTGATGGCTTCGACCCCCTCTTCGGTATTGCTCGGTGGTTTGTCCTCCTTGCTGGTTTGGTGGGCATCCTCTTCTTCTTCCCCGACTCGTGCCCTTCCAACTTTAAAGGTGACTGCATTACAGATGTAGTACGCCTTGCCCTTTGTCTTTGTAAGACTGGATAGTGAGAGGTCGTCAATTCCAACCACAAGGAGAGTGCCATCCTCTTTCTCCTCCCTGTGGAAGACTTCCCATCTCTTCACTTCCAAGGTCTCATTTTGTTTGCCAAAGACCTCGAGCATGCGTTCTGTCTCGAACTTGCAGCCATACCCTTTGACATAAACCGTCGCTTTAGTCAGATGAGGTATCTCGTCCTTCCTCACCAGCTTCAATTTGCCGCCTTCCCAAGGAGTTGTCACACTATTGATGACTTCCTCGAGAGCGGCCGGGTTCGCGTGCGGTCCCAAGTGGTATACTAGGAGGTCCCCTTTAAGCTCGCTGCTGACTATTTTTATTGGCCCACTCTTTAGAATGTGTTCCAGTATTTTATCGCTGACCATATTTTCGATGGCCTGCTGATGTTCTTTAGGTAATCTGCCGGACCCTCTACTGGTATCGATCACTGCATAGCACCCCTCGTCCCTGTAGTTCTTCCTGGCCACCTTGGCGTAAGTAGATGGCGGCTCCGAGCCAGTCTCTGCGCCCATCTTCCTCTTCTGGAAGGCCCTGGGCTTCTTATCAGAGCCCTTGGTACTTGGACTCCGCGGTCGCGCTCACCTTCTTCGTGCCCGAGCACTCCTTTTCGCCCTCCGTCGAAGGGTTCTTTGGGCAGTCTCCTTCGCGTGGGTTTTGAGAGGAATTGGTTAGGGCATTTGATGGTGGGAAGCTCATTTTCTTCTTACTTGGTTTGGCGGTATTTTCTTCCTCTGGAGGTCTGACCCTCTTCGCCGCTTCCGAAGAAGTGGAGGGATTGTTGATCTCTTTTGGTGCGGCCCGCTGTTTTTTGTTTAGCTGTGTCTGGATCCTCTTGTACCTTCCAATCGAAATTTTGATCTGATAATCACGAAGTTTTTAGAGTTGATGCTCAGATAATATTCCGGTGCAAGACACGTATGTAATCACGCTACAGGTCGCAATTTTAATCGGATCATCAAGAAAGTTTGGTGGCTAATTGGGTTCCCAGAGAGGAAGAAACACATAAAGTTCAAAGTTTTATTCTAATGCGAATGTCTCCGCTTCAAGTAGGAGTATTCCAAAAAGGAAAACCCGTCAATGGAAGAAGAAAAAATTAGAGGGTGATATTTTCTTCCACTTCTTTGTTTTGTTTTTGGTTTTTTTTTCTAATTGTACTGACGAATACCATAGTTTTGCTTGCTCTATATTAGTTAAGACATTCTGAGATGAAATTGGTCCCAGCTGTGTTACAAAAATATACTAGCGATGTAGAAAAAGACGCTCAGATATGCCAATTTCCTGCTTCTGTTGGACATATTCCAATGGAAAAGCTAGATAATGAAAGTAGACCATCTGAATGAAAGTAGACTATATGTAATTTGACATTTAAGGTTCTCAATGGTCACAAAAATTCTCCACCAAAAATTGTCAACATAGGTCCATGTTTTGGTATAGCCTAGTGTTGGGCAATTTCGTTCTTTAAGCGGATCGATCTTTTTCGTTCCGTTCACTAAAAGGAACCGGGTCCTTCATATCGTTCGATGGCTCTTTTTCGTTCAATTGAAATTACGTTCATTAATACCTGTAGTGCGATTCTGTAACTCCTTAACGACAGAATTAACGACGAATGTCGGTAGTTAACGATAATTTTCGTTAAGTGCTATTCTGTATACCAATTTTAACAATTTTTGTCGGTAAATTTTGTCGTTAATTACCGAAAATTATTGTTAAGTTAACAATCAAAAAAAAGTTGTTGTTAAGTCTTAACGACAGTACATTATTGCAATATTTTGTTGATTTCTTTTAAAAACGGCGTTTTTATATGAGCATATGTTATGTTAATGAGAAGTGTACACAAGGTAAATTCTGCCTTATTGAGAAAAATCTTCTTAAAGCGTTTACATAAGGGTTAACTATGTATGATAACATGGGTCAGCTTCGCCACTGTTGTGCTTTCGCCAGCGCCGATTTTATTGAAACTACATAAAGATCATCAAAGTTCTCTTTGATCTTCGATTAACTCATAAATTTCCTTTAGACCACCTTCATGTAGCATCAATTAAATCGGCGCTGGCGAAAGTGCAACAGTGGCGAAGCTGCCCCATTCTATCCCACATATGAAGACTACGCTAACCTTTGTTTTACTTACTAAAGAGGAAAAACGTTAGCTAATGCTTCAAAAGAACTCAAGTGTGGTACTGCTATGTAAGACCTATACCAATGTCCGTAACACTATCTTTCTAGGAGGCTTTCGTTGGCTTTCATTTAGCATTGAGGCCAACACGTTAATAGTATTACTATAACCTACTTTGTTCTGTGATAATCTTATAGATTTTAACTCAGCATCACTAACAATCAGAATGCTAAAAATGGCGTATAAGCTTGGATTTTCAACTTTTCATACTCTCCGCTATGAGAAATTTCATTTAATGTGGGCGTGAATTGAATGTGTGAATACATAAACTCAAATGACGGTAACGTGGATCCACGATCACTGAAGGGGCTTAAGTCATGTCAAATATCAAAGCTGAATTTCCATACAGAGCGCCACAACCCAAAATATGATCCCAACTTTTAATTAAAAAAATACAACTGCGCTTTTAAAAAAGATTAATGATGGTTTTATCACTTTTATTACTTTTAAATCACACACACAATAAAAACATCTTAAAAAATCCTTCTTTACTGGCATCCGTATTCATCCAAAAGACACACATTTGAGCCAAATTCCTTCAAAAATCTGAATTGTTTCCTTCTTAAACGCTTTATGTTTTGTACTCGCGACGAAATAATGTTTTCAGCTTCAAAATATATTTTAATAAATATTAAAATATAATATTTGACATTTCCTTCCTATCGATTTTCGTCGGTATGAGTTAACGATTTCTACAATCGTTAACATAAAGTTACAGAATAGCACATTCGTTAACTCAACCGAATATTTTCGTTAACTACCGATGTCGGTTCGTTATTAAAAAAAGTTACAGAATCGCAATACTGGAAGTTCTTTCATTCCCTTGTGAATATCGTTCATGCTTCCTCTTCTGCTTTGAAAATATAAATGTAAACACGTCAATAGTAAATTCTCTTTAGAAATTTAACAATTTTGTTTTGATTTACTGTCAAATACTAGAAGGTAAGTAAATTAATGTGTTTACAATGAAATCATTTGTATTTTTAAGGGAATTATTATATTTTGTGGTTTTCTAGGAAGCTGCTCCTCCTCAAAAATCGTTTCAAGAACAACACAGAAGATTGCATATTCTGGAATTTAAGTATTGACGGTGTTTTTTTTGGCTCAATACCAAAATGGTTTCGTGTAACAGTCCAGTAGACGAGGAAATCCCTAGCCATTGAAAGCAAAAGATGAAACCATCTTCCCCGGACTAAATGAAGAAGATGAAAATTCGGAAGGCAACATAGATGACAAAATCGATGAAAGTTGGCACATTCACAATGCCCAGGGCGTTTTAAAGCTTTCAATGTAGGTGAAATCTATTCGTAGAACTTTGTTTCGAAGCGCAGGTGATAACTTGTTTAATTTCTTTTGCTATATATGTTTCGTTGATGAGAATGTAGAGCGAATTGTGGCGACCTCAACACTAACAAGGCAACAAATCCATGCAGTGGAATTTAATATTTACATATAGCCTGATGGGCTGGTGTGGATCGATTATGAAATAAAGAATATATCGTCCCCTGTAATACACAAAGACGTAAGGGTTAGGGTTACGTCAATTGCAGTAATAGAAGTCCATTAAGTCTTCTTATAGAATATAATTAGGAAGAAGACCATTAGGTCTTCATTTAGAAGACCATAAGGTTAGACCATTAGGTTTTCCTTCTTATAGAAGGCCTCACTGAAATGCCCGAAGACGTTACCCTCGCAACTTTGCGCCTTTGGGCATTACTGTTGAAAATATTTTTTACCCACACCAGGCCATCTAACATCTATGGAAGCGGAACAAATATTTGCAATAAAAAATAATATGTAAATAGCAATTGAAATCTAATAATAACAATATTCTTTACAAACTTGTAATAGAAAGAAAAGTCATTTGACGTTAGATTCAATCGGACAACATAAAGTGAATAAAATAGTAAAACTTTGTAGACAAGGAAGAAGGAGTATTAATAAACGAGTCTCCTTTAAGACTTATGGAGACCAACAGGGAGTATTATATAGACATTAAGGAGTTTTATACACCAAGTGAAACGAATCTTTATATACGATTTGTAAGGAGTCTTAAGAAGTGAGATGAAGGGAGGTCATAGAGCGTCATGATAGACAAGCATAAAAGAAACTGTATTGATGAGCGATAAAATTTAAAAGCAAGGCACATATTTTTAAATGTATTTTTATTTTAAATAAGTGTAAAACATTTTATGAGAGAACAAAAAAATAAAATGAATTCAACGATTTGGAAGCAAATGCTATCCAAATTCATACTATTAGTGAGAAAAAGCATTCATGAAATAAAATATAATGCGAGGAGTCAACGGAACGTAGCTTTACAATGCGCCATCAACACGATATATATATTTATAAAGATGCGAATTTGAGAATAGAGGTTTTATAATAAATGTAATAAGTTACTATGTTCCGAAATCAGTCTTAGAATTCAAGACAACTTTTCTGATTTACGGTATGAGTGATCAACACGTCATAAATATAGAGGAACGAAAATATATGTATAGCTTTACATATTGTTGTGGAGGAATACTACTTTCTTAACCTTTGCTGGTTTTAAAAGTGTTCGTCTATCACGGATAATCTGACCAGTGGCAGAAAAGATCCTCTCACATGGGACAAATGTGGCTGTTATACATAAACGTGTTAACATATATGAGTAAACTCTAGGGTACAAGTCCTTTCTCTGCTTCCACCACACCAGAGGGTCCATCTTCCGTCCTATATATTCTTCAACAAGGTACTTATCAAATTCTTTAGTTGCCGCTTCCGTGTCACTCTCTTTACCCGCCGTTTTATCAAAGTCCTCATCAAACAATTTCCAGAAATCAGGCTCACTTTTATGTTCTGCGTCAGTTACTTCCACAGTGGGATTGTTGTTGACCTGATTTGGTAATTGTATACTCTTTATTTTTCCCTCAATTTTCTAACTGCAGCTTCATAGTCCACATTGTTTTTGAAAGCTTTACGCTTAAAACGAGGATCGAGTATGGCACTTTCATCATACAAATCATTTTTTTCATATTCGGAAAACCGTGAAAACGTGCCCTGTTTCAAAGCCAATAACATTGCTGAAACCATGCTGTTTGCAGATGACTTACAGGCAATCGATTGCTTTAAAATATTGGACAGTACCAGAACCTTGGAAAGGGTGACATTGTTTTCTGCGGAAATCTCAACTGTCATCTCATAAAATGGTTTGAGAATTGGAAGCACTTCTTCAATTATGTCCCAGTATTCAAAGCTCAGAGCTAACTTTGGTTTTATTAGGGATAATGTTGTAATCACTACGTTTTTTCGATCATACAACCGTTGAAGCATGTCATACGTTGAGTTCTAACGTGTATCGACATCCTGCTTAAGCTTTAGCACGGGTAGTTCCAAGTGTTGTTGAGCCTCACATAGTTTTTTCCAAGCATTTGTGCTTCTGTGGAAAAAGGCTACACTATTGCGAACCTTTACCAGAACATCATTGATATGTGATAGCGCATTTTTTACTATTAGGTTTAATGTGTGAGCAAAGCTGCAAAGACCTTGAAAGATTGTATTCCGGATACCTGCTACTATATCGGAAAATTCGAAACATGATAATAAGTTTGATCTTAATACATCAGTATGAATATAATGAGCTGTGACAGCAATATAAAAGTCATTTGCTTTTGATGTCCAACCATCTGTAGTTAGGCACACAGCAGTAGCAGCCTGAACTTCTTTTTTAACAATCTCAAGTATTTCAGAATACGTGTTATCTAACAGCATGTTAGATAATGTTTTGCGGGACGACATATTGTAGTGTGGACACTGCGAAACCATGCGCAAGAGGTTTTGAAACTCCGGTTCTTCCACAATCCTGAATGCATGGTGCCCTTTTACAATCATTTTCAGAAGTTGTCGATCGATTCTTTGCGACTTGCGGATTGATGGAGGTTTGTGAAGGAACTGAGTGATATTGGGCTGACTATTGTTTGGTTGAGTTACAGTAGTAGATGTATTTACTGGGGGCACTTCTTGTTCTGTTGGTTCTTCACTAAGAATTTGAGACGGGAATTGCCTTTCAAATAAATTTGGTATAAGGGGGTGTTTGTTTTTCAAGTGTCGATTAAGATTCCCTGTTGATCCCGAAGCAACACTAATAAAATTTTTACAATATTTGCACTTGGCCTTTCCCTTAACAGCTTCATCAAAATGAAGCCAAATGGAACTTGTCTTCCTAGATCCCATATTATTTCCTTTCTGTAAAATTAAATTTATGTTAATATCTTGGAATATACATAACATTAGCGTGCTATCCAAGAAATATATACCTTTATGTAAATTTACAATTCACTGAGGACCAAAATATAACTTTTATAATGTTTTATCACCACATTCCTGATTGATGCACAATATGTTTGTTATTTTTGAATTCACCAACGGAATGACTGACTTAAGAAGAAAAAATAACGAAATGAACGAAATATCATTCATTTTTCTCCACTATGGCATCTCTCATTTTTAATGGAAAAGAGAGACATAGCGAAGTGTAAAGTAAACTGAACTGTTAGCTCACTGAACGTAATGCAAAACGAAGAGCTATGTGAAAGAAAATAACTAAAAGAACGACGTAATCTAAATGAACGACATAAACGAAAGTGCTTGATACGGATCCGTTCGTTCATTTCACGGATTCGTTCATTTGAACCGGTTCGTTCTTGAACGACACAAGTCTAGTATAGCCCCCATATAACGGTACCTCCTGATTTTCGTTATTTTGAGAATATTAGCTACAATTTTTATTCAAACTATCTGTAATTTGCCATTTAAGGTCCCCAGTGGTTACAAAAATTCTCCACAAAAAAAAAATTTTCAATATAGGTCACTGTTTTGGTATAGCCCCTTGCGACAGTACGTCCAGATTTTAGGTGTTTTCAGGTGTTTAGCTACATTGGTATACCGAACTACCTGTAATTTTACATTTAAGGTTATAATTTGTTACAAAACTTCTCCACAAAAAAATGTCAATATAGGTCGCTGTTTTGGTATAGTCCCCTTGCGACAGTACGCCCAGATTTTAGGTGTTTTCAGGTGTTTAGCTACATTGGTATACCGAACTACCTGTAATTTAGCATTTGAGCTTCTCAGTGTACTTGTGGCCTTAATATGTCTAGCGGATGTAAAAGTTTACCAAGTCGGTGATGTTACTGTGGTGACCGATCGTCGTATGTACCTTTTTTTCTAATAAAATTAGTTTTTTTAGTGTCATAGAAATTATTTTTACTTATCATTTTCTTTTTTGTCAATTTCCATTCATCAGAAAATTTTCGCTGCGATCGCATTATTTGTCCACGCAATACCCAACATTGTGTAGTAACCAAAACTTCAAAATCCTACGATATGACACGAGTAAGATGTGAAAACCAGTGTTATTCCATTAGCATGATCTTGTGGAAAAGTTCCAGAACCTATGAAACGGTCAACACTAAAGTACCAATTAATTTCCGTTTGGCTGTAGAATATGATCAACATTAAATTATTGATGAAAGTCAATGAATTGATAAATAAATTGTAAACGAAGAAATTAAGTTACACAAAAAAAAATACAAATTTGAATAAATAATAATATGTATTTTTTAAATAGGATTTTAATATAATTTTAATCAAATACAATATTTTAGATAGTTGAAAATACTCAAGAAATATTTTTGTTTTCATGATTGCAAATACTCAATAAATGTAAGTCTTCATTACACTAGCGGTTTTTCTGTGAAATACTCAAAGGTTATGAGTTCGCATTACTATGGGAGCTATACCAAAACATGAACCTTTGTTGATGATTTTGGGTGGAGAACTTTCGTGACCGCTGAGAAGCTTAAATGTCAAATTGCAGCTAGTTTGGTAAAAAAAGTTGTGGCTAAAATCGTCAAAACACCGAAAATTGGGAGGTACTGTTATATGACGACTATACCAAAACATCAACCTATGTTGACGATTTTCGGTGGAGAAGTTTCGTGACCACTGATAACTTTAAATTCAAATTTAAATTAAATTCAAATTACAGACACTTCGGGTAAAATTGTAGCTAAAATCCTCAAAATACCGAAAATCGGAAGGTATCGTCACATGGGGGCTATATGAAAACATGGGCCTATGTTGAAGATTTTTGGTGGAAAATTTTCGGGACCACTGAGAATCTCAAATTGCAGCTGGTTCGGTTCAACATTTTAGCTAAAAACCTCAAAATACCGAAAATCGGGAAGTACCGTTATATGGGGGCAACACCAAAACATGGACCGATGATAAAAATTGTTGGTTGAGATATTTTGTGAACACTGGGGACCTTAATTGTCAAATAAAAGCTAGTTCGTTTAAAAATTTTAGCTAATATTCTCAGAATTCCGAAAATCGGGAGGTACCGTTTTACGGGGGCTATACCAAAACATGGGCCTATGTTGACGATTTTTGGTGGAGTAGTTTCGTGGCCACTGAGAACTTAAAATCTCAAATTGCAGCTAGTTCGGTTAAAAATTGTAGCTAAAATCCTCTAAATACCGAAAATCCGGAGGTACGGTTATATGGGGGATATACCAAAAAATGGACCTATGTTGACAATTTTTAATGGAGAAGTTTTGTAACCATTAGGAACCTCAAATGTCAAAATACAGGTACTTCGGTTAAAAAAAAATTGTTGGTTGAGATATTTTGTGAACACTGGGGACCTTAATTGTCAAATAAAAGCTAGTTCGTTTAAAAATTGTAGCTAATATTCTCAAAATTCCGAAAATCGGGAGGTACCGTTTTACGGGGGCTATACCAAAACATGGGCCTATGTTGACGATTTTTGGTGGAGAAGTTTCGTGGCCACTGAGAACTTAAAATGTCAAATTGCAGCTAGTTCGGTTAAAAATTGTAGCTAAAATCCTTTAAATACCGAAAATCCGGAGGTACGGTTATATGGGGGCTACACCAAAACATGGACCTGTGTTGACAATTGTTGATGGAGTAGTTTTGTGACCACTGAGAACCTCAAATGTCAAACTACAGATAGTTCGGTATACGGATGTAGCTAAACACCTGAAAACACCTAAAATCGGGAGGTCCGATGATAGGGGGGCTATACCAAAACATGGACCTATGTTGACAATTTGTAATGGAGAAGTTTTGTAACCATTTGGAACCGAAACAGCCGAAAACACCTAAAATCGGGAGGTCCGGTGATATGGGGGCTATACCAAAACATGGACCTATGTTGACAATTGTTCGTGGAGTAGTTTTGTGACCACTGAGAACCTCAAATGTCAAATTACAGATAGTTCGGTTAAAATTTCAAGATAAAAAAATCCTCAAAATACCGAAAATCGACAGGTACCGTTATACGGAGGCTCTACAAAAACATGGACCTATATTGACGATTTTTGGTGGAGAAGTTTCGTGGTCACTGAGAACTTAAAATTTCAAATTGCAGCTAGTTCGGTTAAAAATTGTAGCTAAAATTCTCAAAATACCAAAATCAGGATGTGCGTATTGACAATTGTTGGTAGAGTAGTTTTGTGACCAGTGAGAACCTCGGTTAAAAATTCAAGCTAAAAAAATATATTACCGCATAACTCTGTTATCTGACCACATACATTAACAGCCGTACCTGCCTTCCAGCAAGAGCGCTATAAGATCTATGTATATTAAAAATTTTACCAATTTTCAGACAAAAATGTTAATTTTTTTAAACTGCTAAATTGGTTGGATTTTATGTTGTTTTGGAGATTGTTTTGTTTCCCCAAGCCTATTTTTGCATCATAAGATAATCGGGACATTTGTTCATGTCATTTTGTATTAACAACATAAAACAATTCTTACCGTATACTCCCTTCAGAGGAGTATACTCCCAGCAGCACAAAGCTGTAACCGGCGCATTGGCTTGATTTTTACACTCTAAGTATATTTGGCCACTTTCTCCATACAAATATTTTTTTTTTTTTTATCAAAGTGTATTTTTTAAAAAAATATTTTTTCATCAACGAGGATTTTTTTAATACTTTTGAAAAATTGTTTTTTATCAAAATGCATTTTTTTATATTTTGTCATCAACTTGATTTTTTTTAATATTTTTTATCAACGTCGATTTTTTTAAAAATATTTTTTCTTGAAATTGATTTTTTAAAATTTTTTTTTCATCAACGGGGATTGTTTAATAATTTTTTCGCCAATTGGATTTTTTTAAAAAAAATTTTTACCAACGTGTTTTTTTAAACATTTTTTATTCAAAGTGGATTTTTTAAAAAATATTTTTTTCATAGAAACGTGAATCTAAAAAAAAAAAAAAATAATAAAAACCTAAATATTTTAAAAAATATTTTTCACAGAAACGTGGATTTTTTTTAAATAAATTTTTTAAAAAATATTTTTCATAGAAACGTCATCAACCTGGATTTCTTAAAAATATTTTTTGTCACCCTGGATTTTTTAAAGATATTGTTTATAGAAACATGGATTTTTTAAAAATAATTTTTTTATGAAACTGTATTTTTTAAAAATAATTTTCTTCAACCTTGATTTTTTAAAAATATTTTTCTTGAACATTGATTTTTTAAAAATAGTTCTTTGTCAGCGTGGATCGTTTAAAAATACTTTTTCGTCAAAAAATATTTTTCATCAACGTGAACATTGTAAAAATATTTTTTCATTGTTTTTATTTTCGCTCGAGGTCAGTAATTTTGCTGTATAATTTTAATTTTCTTCGGATATTTCGATCGTCTTCGACAGGAATTATCTTATAACAGCTTCACTTTATTTCTACTGCGCAGGTGATTTGCTACTGACTGAAATATCGGAAGAAAAATAAAATTATAAAGCAAAAACAAAAGTATTGGAGAATTATCAGATCAAAGGTCAACTACCGTAATTAAAGTATTAAAATATATTTTTCATAAACTTGTATTTTTAAAAAATATTTCTCATCAACGTGGATTGTTTAAAAATTGTCATCATTCATAAACATGGATTTTTTTAAAAATATGTTTTGTTGCTTAAAAACAACGGGGATTTTTTTTAAAAAAAAATTTTTGGTTAAAAACAAGGTTTTTTTATTTTTTTTTTTATTTTTTTTATTTTTATTTTTTTTTTTTTTTTTTTTTTTTTTTTTGTTAAAAACAACGTGGATTTTTTTAAAAAAAAATTTTTTGGTTAAAAACAACGTGGATTTTTTATTTTTTTGTTAAAAAGAACATGGATTTTTTAAAAAAATATTCTTTATTGCTTAACAACAACGTGAATTTTTTGAAAAAAAAATTTTTATTGCTTAAATCCAGGTTGGTTTTTTTTAAAAAAATATTTTTTATTGCTTAACAGCAACGTGAATTTTTTAAAAAAAATATTTTTATTGCTTAAAAACAGCGTGGATTTAAAAAAAAAAATATTTTTTATTGCTTAACAACAACGTGGATTTTTTAAATAGAATATTTTGCGACGCTTAGCAAGAACATGGATTTTTTGAAAAGCATAGAGACCAGCAAGGTAATTTGGTAACTGATACAGATAGTGTGCTGTATTATGCAGATTCGCTGGGGTTTGGCAGCTGAGGAGCTCGTGTTGAATTAGCGGGTTATTCGGGGAAAACGGTGTTGTTTGTGTTCGGGGGTGAATGATGTTTTCGGTGTTCGGCTGTAGATGATCGCGCAGACGGTGTATTCGGTGTTCGGCTGCAGATGATCGGGATGACAATGAATACGGTGTTAGGCTGCAGATAATTGGGAAGACGATGTATTCGGGTTTCGGCTCCAGATGATCGGGAGACGATGTATTCGGTGTTCGGCTGCAGATGATCGGGAAGAAGATATGTTCGGGAACACGGCTTCGGCTGTTGATGCACGGGTATCGGTGTTCGGGAAGACGATATGTACGGCGTTCGGATACTGACGCGACGGTGTTAGTCTAGGACTACGGTCTAGTTTCTACAGTGTACTACTATTACTAAAACAGTAGAACAGATGACCCAGAGGCCCTGTAGAACTGGAAAACCCGAAGGTCCAGTGCCGAATGGAACATATGACCCGAAGGCCCTTTTGAACTGAAAAACCCGAAGGTCCAGTGCCGAATGGAACAGATGACCCGAAGGCCCTGTAGAACTGAAAAACCCGAAGGTCCTGTGCCGAATGGAAAAGATGAACCGAAGGCCCTGTAGAACTGAAAAACCCGAAGGTCCAGTGCCGAATGGAACAGATGACCCGAAGGCCCTGTAGAACTGAAAAACCCGAAGGTCCAGTGCAATTCATTAGCTACCACAATTTAAAGGGTAGCTTCCAAAAAGTATTCCCAACTCGGTAACACCAAGGTGTACGTTGGCGGATTTAGAACAACATTTAGTTCCAACCCGTGTAGCTAACTCCCTGCAGTAGCCAGCCCGCCATCAGCAACCAACTCTGAAATATATGAGTGACTCGATGCATGAAGTGAATGCGAATTATTCGCCCTAAGCACTGACTACGATGGTTGCTAAAATACACTGAAGTTAAATTTACCAGTGTGTGGCCTGTTATACAACTGGTGTCAGGTAGAGACAATGTATGGTGGAGTGTTGTCAAAGCGCTGTTTACCCATGACTGTAAGGGTTTTCTTGGTAGTAGTTGTTGTGTTATGTACGTGATCATATTGTCACGTTACATAAGGCAGCAGAAGCCGATGGCTTACCAGCCGACCTGTTCAAAATCGGAGGCGACACCCTGATAAGGTGTATGTAGCAGCTAGTTAGCACCATCTGGCAGGAAGAACGCGTACCCAACGATTGGAAACTGAGTATCCTGTGTCCCGTCCACAAGAAAGGAGACAAGACTGTGTGCTCAAATTAAAGGGGCATAAGTCTTCTCCTTATTACCCATAAGATAGTGTCAGGGATATTATGCGAACGACTAAAGCCTATGGCCAATGAAATAATTGGGGCATACAAATGCGGCTTTAGACATAGGCAAGTCCACCATTGACCAGATATTTACCCTGCGGCAGATCCTGGAGAAGACCCAAGAGAGGCAGATCGACACATATCACCTTTTTGTCGATTATAAGGCAGCCTTCGACAGCCCTCTACTCCCAAAGATATTCCAAGCCATGTCTGAATTTGGTATCCCCGCTAAGCACATTCGACTTTGTAAGATGACTTTTACTGATACTAGGTTATCAGTTAAAATAGGAAAGAACCTCCCCGAATAATTCAGTACCAAACGAGGTTTCAGACAAGAAGACAGCCTCTCGTGTGACCTGTTCAACCTCCTGCTGGAAAAGGTTATACGAGAGTAAATGTCATAAGAAATATAACAATATACAGCAACAGCCACATGCTACTTGCTTATGCTGATGACATTGACATCATGGGACGATCAGTAAAGGAAGTAATTGATACCTTTAAGAAGGTCGTAGGAGAATCAGCAAAAGTGGGTCTGGCAGTAAACGGCGAAAAGTCAAAGTTCATGGTGTCGACGAGCAATGCGTCCATAGAGCTAGGACCAACAGTGGAAGTTGGTTCCTAAAATTTTGAGGTGGTAAAATACTTCGTCTACCTCGGCACCGTCATAAACACAACAAACAACATCAGTTGTGAAATAAAGAGAAGAATTGTTTTGGCCAACCGATGCTACTTTGGCTTAAGTAAGCAGTTTAAAAACATAACCACATCTTGTCAAACAAAAACAACGCTTTACAAAACACTGATACTACCCGTGCTGATGTATGGTTCCGAAGCCTGGGTACTTGCGCAAGCCGATAAGGCAGTGCTTGGAGTGTTTGAGAGAAAAATTCTTCGAAAGATCTACCGGCCAATCTGCGTTGACGGTGAATATCGACGTCGTATGAACAACGAGCTTTATCTGCTATACAACGACATCAGTATAGATAAACGTATCGAGATGTAACGATTGCATTGGCTAGGTAATGTTATAAGAATGAGCGATGATGAACCCGCTATAAAGGCGTATAAACACGTCCCACATGGCGGTGCACGCAGAACTGGCAGGCCAATGCTTCGATGGAGCGAACAAGTGGAAAAAGAAATGGAATGACGCGGTATTCCAAAAAGCGAATCAACAAATAGAGATAATTGAAGATATTGTCTTAGTTCGGCTTATGGAACAAATGTTCTGTAATGGGTCAGCTAAGTAAGTAAGGTCCATGCTTTGGTATAGCCCCCATACCTGTAATTTGACATTTAAGGTTCTCAGTGGTCACAAAACTATTCCACCAAAAATTGTCAACATATGTCCATGTTTTGGTATAGCCCCCATATAACGGTACTTGCCGACTTTCGGTATGTTGAAAATATTAGCTACAATTTTTATCCAAACTATCTGTAAATTGCCATTTGAGGTTCTCAGTCGCCACAAAACTACTCCACCAAAAATTTTCAACATAGATCACCGTTTTAGGTATGGCCCCTGTTTAATTGGGCAACAACAAATTCTCCAGTTCGATAGGATAAAATGTTGAGGTGAGGGAGGGGTGATCCATAGGTTATGTTTCTCAGTTACCGTATATGATGAGCAGTAGAGGGAGAAAAGAAGAAGTGAAATAAAAACAACCAGTATTAATTCTTTATATAAATATGATTGCTGTTTATTGTGATATTCAATTCTTTTCTTACAACAAAGAGATTACCTTTTGTAATCTGGGGTTGGCGCAGAGGCCTTGGCGCTTTCGCTTCTAGAGATAAAACAAAAGTGAACGCAGAGGTTCACGTGGATCGCAGAGGATCTTAGTGATCGCAGAGGATCGTGTTGATCGCAGAGGATCTTCGTTTATTACTAATACAACTACAATTATTCCAGTGAGAGAACAGTCTCTCCTATGTATCAAAATGGGCAAACCAACAACAACCGTCGCCCGTTGGTATCTACACTCTCCGGTCTCCGCAGAGGGAACTTGTAGAGGTGATACCCGAGCTGTCAATCAGCATCCGTGATCGACTGGGCTCGAGAATTTGATGGCCAACGTATCTAACTTATACATTGCCGCCCACCTTGATACACGTAAGCGTGTATCAACAATTAAAGCTAGAATAATTGTAAAAAGAATGAACGTAAATTCAGATTTCAAGTGAGCTATAGTTCAAACAAGCGATGTCAATAAACGAGTAATTAAGAAAGGATCGACTCCGATATTCGCTCGATTCAAGAATATGGAGACGAGTCACTGAACAATTCAATTTAAGTTTTTAAGATATAACAGCACTAGCGATTTGTTTCAATTAGTTGTTAGCATTACTCAGTGGTCGATTTCAATTTAAAATACGAGATTACGAACAAGAGGTGGCAGGAACCGGACCGATAAGAAGGTACCCGAAATAGATTTTTGGGCACGCAACGAATTCATAACTATGTTTGGCGGTTCCCAAAAGCACACTATTATTTAAGGAAGAGTTTGGTGTTGTCCGAAGACCGATCCAACAAACGCGGTTCTCGACTTTTGACCTTGGTAAAAGCCGGAGAGGTATTTGCGCGCGACAAAGAAGGGGTAAATACTCGACTTTTGACCTTTGTAAAAGCCGGAGAGTGGTTTGGGTGCGAAAAAGTGGAATTATGTTCTCGACTTTTGACATCAGTAAAAGCCAGAGTTGTCTTCGTTGAAGAAGCAACAACTTTTCTAATTTGCAAAGTATTAGTATCTGGAAGATTGCTTTGGCATTTATTAGAAGAGCGGGTCGACATATTGCACTTAGACTCTCGACTTTTGACATCAGTAAAAGACGGAGACAGTTTTGATGTAGCCGGAGCTCTTCTAACATGTGGCCGGTGGAGAAGGCTATGATGCCGTTGTTTGCACAAATTGCAATTATGTTTGCTTTTGCAAGATTTAATTACATGGCCACGAGTTAAGCAATTAAGGCAGCACTTATACTTTTTAACAATTGAGAATTTATCCTCAAACGAAAGTTCTTTGAACCGAGGGCAGACACGCAGAACATGACTCTGGTGAGGACAAATTGGGCAACAATATTTCTGGGCTGAACTATTGGATGAAGTTTTCGATTTGGACAACGATTGTTTGGAGGATTTAGATAGAGCAACATTATTGGGTGACGAGTCAGTGAGTTGATTCCCGTACATGTTGTGAATACAAACCGATGTTTGTATCCTCTCTGTGAGGAAAGCATCTAAGTCTCGCCAAGAAGGCAACGAAGACTTGTTCTTGATACTTTGCTCCCACAGAGTCAAAGTTAACTTTGGCAAACGCTGCAAACAAATACAAACTACTATTGGATCCCAATGATCCGTGATGACGTCATAGACGGTCATTGCAGCAAGACAACTACTAATCCCACGCTGAATGGTTTTCAAACCAGAGCAAGTTTCTTTATCCAAAGAAGGGAGACTGAGCAATTGTTGGATGTGACTATTTACCACGATACGTTTATTGTCATACGTATCCGACAATGCTTTCCACGCTAAGGGGAAACTAGAATTGGTGAGTGGAAATGACGAGACGATTTCGCGAGCCTCACCGGTGGTTTTCTGCAACAAATAGCAAAGGCGCTCAATGTCTGACAGACGCGAATTTTCAACAAATAGGGTGGTGAAAAGATCCCTAAAGGAGGGCCAAGTCATAAATCCACCAGCAAAAACATCAATGTCGATTGGTGGCAATGGTAAGCTGTGGGTATCGACAGGTGATGTGGAGTTAGCAACAGGGTCACTAGAGCAATTGCAAGGATTGCAAAAAGTTTCAGGTGGAGCAGGTACGGAGGGAGAAGCAGACTGCACAGGAACCGACGGGACGGATTCGTCCAATGACCTATTGGGTGGAGTTGCTACTTCAGCAAGATTCAACGAGTGTTTGGGAGGTCGTGAGATTTCTAAAGATTTACTCGAAAGCAAACCTGGAGATTGTGTTTCTTTTGAAACGTTCAACAATTCATTTTGTGGAGGTGGTGAGATTGGGGAAGCTATAGCAGATGATGGAGTTTCAGTGCCTGAAGATTTAAGGCGTTCAAGATGCCGACTAATTGTGCTAATGCACCGAAGGTAAGCAATGTAGGATGTGGCGTACTTTTCCTCAACGACATCAATACCATCAGCCTGTGCAGTCTCGGATGTCGTGAGGTAGTTTTTGCACTCGTCATAAGTGCTTTTGACTTTAGACCACAATTTTTGAAACTCAGAACTGTGGATTTCGAAATAATATACATTATTGTTGGATTCACTACTTCGTTCAAACGATGCTACACGTTTCAAAAAGATGTCAGAAGCTCTAACAAAACGAGTGTGTGGGGTGACTGACATCTCGAAGTTTAAATTCAGAAAAATCAGTGAAAATCTACAACTGAATTTGCAACGAATGTTGAAAAATGGAAATTCAGTTTAAGCACAAATTGCTATAGCTCAAAGGAAATAAGAAATTTCCACGAAAACCTCAAAATTTCTACGAATACTACAGAAAAATAGCAAGGTGTAATGATTTTTGTAATTAAAGTAGGGCGAAATAGGAGAGAATTTAAATACACTTCCTCAGGGCGAACAAGAACTACTTTAATTTGGTCAAAATGCAAAAAATGTATATAGTGCTACCTAGTGTAGGGTGTATGATAAGGTGAGATAAGCCAATGGTAGGGTGTAGTTTCCAAAATCCAACGACAAGTAAGCTATTAATATGAAAACACTAATGTTTGCACCAGAAAATCAACGCAAATCAACTAATTTGTCTGAAATATATATTGTTCGGTTGACAAGTTGGTGCAAAGTATGCCAAAAGTAGGGTGTATTTGTCCAAAAATACCGAAACCCCTACGGAGACTCAAATATTAATCCAAAATGTTTAACAAATATTGCCAAAAACAATATAAAAAGAGTCAAAAAACAACTATTTTTCACTTATATTCTCTGCTAGAAATTGGTGCAATAAGTGCCGAATGTAGGGTGAATTTGTCCAAAAATTCCAAAAACCCTACTGTCAATTAATTATATTTCCAAAAGTTATCGAAAAATAATTTTCAAAATTAATTATTAAGAAAAAAACTTTTTGTGCTTTTGCCCCACTGTGCTAACCACACAAGCGACGCTAGCAGAGAAATGGCTGTGTGTGAACAGCGAAACTCCCACTGAACAACAGACGTTGCAAACGACCAAGCAAGTGAGTGCAGAGGATCAGCAGAGTTTTTTAAGGGACGCTTAAAAAGGCGGGAAAGTTGTTGGTAGAATTACCATGTAATTTCTCAAATTAGAATAAATACCTGACCGACAAAGGTAGGAGAATAGAAAAACGAATGTGTTTGGTTGGTGATGGACGATGTATACAACAACGAAATCAAATGCAGAGAGAATTTGTATGGTGCGTTGTTATTGTAAATTTGGCAGTGCAAATTTTCAAAGGGTTTTAAGTAAACCGAGGGGGGAAACAACGCCAAATATTTTTTGCTTGGAGAGGATCGCGACAACAAAATAAACCAAACGACAATATGTATATGTAGTGTAACAATGTATGTTATGTTGTTAGTGTAAATTTGCCAATGCAAATTGTCAACAAAAGGGCTTCGTTAGAAAAAAACCCTGGGGAATAACAACAACAATCGGTGCAATAAGAGTTATTATTTTCCAAAGGGAGAGTGCAATAACCGATGCAAATCCGATTGGAAATTTGATGGGTTTTGTTTTTGTAAATATCACAGCGAATTCTCACTAAAGGTATCGGCCTTTCTAATGAGATCAACAACTAAACGAGTTGTGTGATATTATGAAGAAAAACGAAGACGTTTTGTATGATCAACGCGACGTAGGGTGATCAGTACAACAAAATAAAACTAGCAACAACTAGGGTTTCAAATGGAGGAACGAAATAATTAACACGTAGTGACGTTAATAGTCGACCAGAGTGATTTTTAGCTACAATTAGGAATTGCAATGAGAAAAGGCAATTGGTTTTATGTGTGAGTTGTTATGGTGAGACCAAATGATTTGGAGCAAATCTAACAAGAATAACAACAACACGTATTTTGATTTGTATGATCACCGCGACATTGGATAATCAGTATAACAACGATTTCAATAAGTTTTGTGTGGACTGTATGATGTGGGAAGGAAAGCAACGAATTAAATGCACTCGCGTAGGGCAATTGAAATTCGACCAATGATTTATTTATTTACTGCTCAAACGAAAAATATTAACACTCGCGGTAGCTCACTTTTTATAGAAATCTGAGTTTACGTACCTGGTGTTAGTATGGTAATTTGTTGTTGTTTAGAGGAGATGCAATTTTCTTCAATATTTGTCCGTGCTAAGACAACAACAAATGCTTCAAATCTCGTTGTAACACAATACAAGAGAGAGGGAACAGGCAACTGGAGCAGCGACAACAAAAAGGCTGGCATCTATCCGGCTCGATGCGACCAAATGTTTAATTGGGCAACAACAAATTCTCCAGTTCGATAGGATAAAATGTTGAGGTGAGGGAGGGGTGATCCATAGGTTATGTTTCTCAGTTACCGTATATGATGAGCAGTAGAGGGAGAAAAGAAGAAGTGAAATAAAAACAACCAGTATTAATTCTTTATATAAATATGATTGCTGTTTATTGTGATATTCAATTCTTTTTTTACAACAAAGAGATTACCTTTTGTAATCTGGGGTTGGCGCAGAGGCCTTGGCGCTTTCGCTTCTAGAGATAAAACAAAAGTGAACGCAGAGGTTCACGTGGATCGCAGAGGATCTTAGTGATCGCAGAGGATCGTGTTGATCGCAGAGGATCTTCGTTTATTACTAATACAACTACAATTATTCCAGTGAGAGAACAGTCTCTCCTATGTATCAAAATGGGCAAACCAACAACAACCGTCGCCCGTTGGTATCTACACTCTCCGGTCTCCGCAGAGGGAACTTGTAGAGGTGATACCCGAGCTGTCAATCAGCATCCGTGATCGACTGGGCTCGAGAATTTGATGGCCAACGTATCTAACTTATACAGCCCCCATATAACGGCACCTCCCCGTTTTCGGTGTTTTGAGGATTTTAACTAAAATTTTTGATCGAACTATCTGTAATTTGAAATTTGAGGTTTTCAGTAGTCACAAAATTACTCCTCCAAAAATTTTCAACATATGTTGGTCCATGTTTGTATATAGCCCCCATATAACGGTATCTCCCCATATTTTATAATTTATATGGGAAACGGTATGGAAAAAACACAAATTTTTACACACATAATTTCAATTTTAGCTCCAATATGTTTACTATTGAGTCCCATTAAGAAATTAACAATCGGTGACGCTAAAAAATTGGGGTTTTGGCCAGAAAAATCGATTTCTGAACCACTGTGCACCACCACTTTTTAAAAGTGGTTTTCTTATTCTCATTTATTGTAGACAATTTTTGTGGTTGATGTTGAAAAATAAATAAATTATTAATTAGTGGTTATCAAGAGCAATAACTATCGAGGTATTGAGTTTGCATTCTTTAGTGCCGATTCTCATAGTTCATTTGAAAGTCGTTAGAGCAAGAAGCACACCAGAATTTATTTTGATTATGTTGAAGTTTAAATTCCTTTCTATTTACTCCTATGTACTTGTGGCCTTAATATGCCTAGCGGATGGAAAAGTTTACCAAGTCGGTGATGTTACTGTGGTGACCGATCGTCGTATGTACCTTTTTTTCTAATAAAATTAGTTTTCTTAGTGTCATAGAAATTATTTTTACTTATCATTTTCTTTTTTGTCAATTTCCATCCATCAGTTAATTTCCGCTGCGATCGCATTATTTGTCCACGAAATACCTATCATTGTGTAGTAACCAAAACATCAAAATCCTACGATATGACAAGAGTAAGACGTGAAAACGAGTGTTATTCCATTAGCAAGATCTTGTGGAAAAGATCCAGAACCTATGAAACGGTCAACACTAAAATACCAATTAATTTCCGTTTGCATGTAGAATATGATCAAGAATAAATTATTGAAGAAAGTCAATGCAAATACTCAATAAATGTAAGTCTACATTACGCTAGCGGTTTTTCTGTGAGATACTCACAGGTTATGAGTTCGCTTTACTATGGGAGCTATACCAAAACATGGACCTTTGTTGACGATTTTTGGTGGAGAAATTTCGTTACCGTTGAGATCCTTGGAAGCCAAATTGCAACAAGTTCGGTTAAAATTTTTAGGTAAAAACCTCAAAATACCAAAACTTGGGAGGTACCATTATATGGGGGCTATACCAAAATATGGACTTATGTTGACGATTTTTTGTAGAGAATTTTCGTGACCACAGAGAACCTCAAATGCCAAATTACAGCTAGTTTGTTAAAAAATAGTGGCTAAAATCGTCAAAACACCGAAAATTGGGAGGTACGGTTATATGGCGACTATACCAAAACATGGACTTATGTTGATGATTTGCAGTGGAGAATTTCCTTAACCATTGAGAACCTCAAATGTCAAATTACAGACACTTCGGTTAACAAATGTACCTAAAATCCTCAAAATACCGAAAATCGGGTGGTACCGTTATATGGGGGCAACACCAAAACATGGACCGATGTTAAAAATTGTTGGTTGAAACATTTTGTGACCACTGGGGACCTCAAATGGCAAATTACAGATAGTTAAGATACAAATTGCAGCAAATATTCTCAAAATTACGAAAATCGGAAAGTACCGTCATATGGGGGCTATACCAAAACACGGACCTATGTTGACAATTGTTGATGGAGTAGTTTTGTGACCACTGAGAACCTTAAATGTGAAATTACAGGTAGTTCGGTTAAAATTACAAGATAAAAATCCTCAGAATACCAAAAACCGGGAGGTACCGTTATATGGGGGCTATACCAAAACATGGACCTATGTTGACAATTTTTGGTATAGTAATTGTTTGACCAATGGGAACCTCAAATGTCAAATTACAGATAGTTTGGTATACCAAAGTAGCTAAACACCTGAAAACACCAAAAATCGAGAGGTACCGTCATATGGGGGCTATACCAAAATATGGACCTATGTTGACAATTTTTAATGGAGAAGTTTTGTAACCATTTGGAACCTCAAATGTCAAAATACAGATAGCTCGGTATACCAATGTAGTTAAACACCCGAAAACTCCTAAAATCGGGTGGTCCGGTGATATAGAGGCTATACCAAAACATGGACCTATGTTGACAATTGTTCGTGGAGTAGCTTTGTGACCATTTGGAACCTCAAATGTCAAACTGCAGATAGTTCGCTATACGGATGTAGCTAAACACCTGAAAACACCTAAAATCGGGAGGTCCGGTGATATGGGGGCTATACCAAAACATGGACCTATGTTGACAATTTTTAATGGAGAAGTTTTGTAACCATAGCTCGGTATACCAATGTAGCTAAACACCCGAAAACACCTAAAATCGGGAGGTCCGGTGATATGGGGGCTATACCAAAAACATGGACCTATGTTGACAATTGTTGGTAGAGTAGTTTTGTGACCAGTGAGAATCTCAAAAGTCAAATTACAGGTAGTTCGGTTAAAAATTCAAGATAAAAATCCTCAAAATACCGAAAATCGGGAGGGACCATCATATGGGGCTATACCAAAACATGGACCTATTTTGACAATTTTTGGTGAAGATATTTTGTAACCATTAGGAACCTTAAATGTCAAATGACAGATAGTCCGGTTAAAAATGTAAGCTAAAAATCCTCAAAATACTGAAAATCGGGAGGTAACGTTATATGGAGGCTATACGAAAAGTAGACGCAACAGCCCATCTACGAACTCGACCTGCCTATGGAAAAAAGACACTCTGGTAGCGCTCTGACTCAGTTATTGCCGACGCTAGAGTGATTACAACAGACGGACATGGCTATATCCACTCAGAATTTTGTCCGGTAACTCTTGAAGGCAGTAATTGATTTCGTCCAAAATTTGTACATCGTAATATTCCTCCCAGATATATCGAGTTCGAAAATGGACTATATCGGTCAACTGCTTCAGGTACCGCCCACACAAAATTCGTATAATCTGAAGTTTGAGAGCTCCGAAAAAGTGGGCTGCTATAGCCTATCTACGAACTTTACCTGCCTATAGAAAAAAGACACTCGGCTAGCGCTCTAGCTCAGTTATTGTGGACGCTAGAGTGATTACAACAGACGGACATGGCTATATCCACTCAGAATTTTGTCCGGTAACTCTTGAAGGTAGCAATTGATTTGGTCTAAACTTTGCACATCTTATTATTCCTTCCACATATATAGGGTTCGAATATGGACTATATCGTTCTACTCCTACGGGTACCTTCCACAGAAAATTCGGATAATTTGAAGTTTAAGAGCTCCTCTCGGATCGTTTTGAAATTTTTTCCAGTAGGTTGTCCTTGCGGCTCACTTTACGACGGTAAAATTTTTTTCCATCGCAAGTCCATACTTCCTGAAATATGTATTGGACTAACAGATCCAATCTCTAATCAAATGGGATCCTATTGATGAAAGAATTATGACGGCAACGTTCCGAACTAGAGTTAGAAATGCCACTATAATTCAGTGCTATGCACCCACGGAAACTTCACCATTTTGCGAAAAAGATCGTTTTTATAGTAAACTCAATGGCACGCTGAACAACATTCCTCCAGGAAACATTAAGATCTTGCTTGGCGATTTTAACGCCAAAGTTGGCGCCAATAACGACAACCTTACTAATATCATGGGTAATCAAGGCTTAGGCGAAATTAATGAAAATGGCGAGATGTTCACGGAAATGTGTAGCTCCAACAATATTATAATAGGTGGCACGCTTTTTCCCCACAAAAGGTCCCATAAGATTACATGGGTTTCCCCAGATGGCCGTACCGAAAATCAGATTGACCATATCTGCATAAATAAGATGTGGAGACACAGTATCTCTTAGATACGCGGAACAAACGTAGTGCGGACATTGGCTCAGACCACCATCTTCTGATCGGCGAATTCCGCCTAAAAATTGTGCGCACTGACACTCGTAACATCCACACATCGACACGATTAGACATCCAAAAACTCAAAAATCCAAACATCCGACAGCAATATCGTCAACAGCTACAATTAAACATCACAAACATAGCACCGCATGGTAACGTTGATTCGAAGTGGAATGCTATAAAAGATGCTTTTATCGATGCAGGATCAAAAGTACTCGGTCACCAACGCAAAACCAAAAAAGACTGGATATGTACAACTACCTGGGAGGTTATCGATGAACGCCGCAGAAAAAAGGCAGCTGTCAATTCAGCAAGAACTCGTGCTTCCAAGGAAGCTGCATACCGTCAATACGAGACTTTAAACAAATCTGTAAAGCGAAGGTGTAGACACGATAAGCGGATGTGGATCAGCTCGATTGCGACACAAGCAGAAACTGAAGCTGCAAGTGGGAACACTAAAATGCTTTATGAATGCACAAAACGATTGTCAGGTAGACCAATAAATGGAAATGTCCCAATAAAAGCTAAAGATGGCACAATTCTTACCTCAGAAGTAGAACAGCTCTCACGATGGTATGAGCATTTCACCGAGCTCTTTCAGGTTCCATCTGAGTATAATGACAACCTGGCGAAATTCGTACCTCATTACGCAATCCAGCATATCAACCGCGTCGGGTCCCAATGCCCCAGCATCACAGAAATTGAGTCGGCAATGTCACAGAAATTGAGTTGGCAATGTCCATGTAGAACTCTTTAAAGCGGATAATGAACTATCTGCTCTGGCTTTGCATGAATTATTTCAGGATATCTGGACGTCAGAAACGTTTCCAAACGATTGGCTACAAGGGATAGTGGTAAAAATACCGAAAAAAGGGGCACTAAGCGACTGCAACAATTGGATCCTGTGCAGCTGTCTAAAAATATTCTGCAAAATCATTCTAAACCGTATTGAGAATAAAATTGACGATACGCTTAGGCGCCAACAAGCCGGATTCCGCAGTCGCAAATCTTGTGTCGACCATATTGCCACTATACGCATAATAATGGAACAAATAAACGAAATGCAAGACTCGCTCCATCTTGTCTTCATTGACTTCAAAAAAGCGTTCGACTTAATTAAGCACCAGAGTATTTGGGAAGCTATGAGCAGAAAAGGTGTCCCCGACAAGATTTGTAACCTAATCAAAGCACAATACCACCGTTTTGAATGCAGAGTAAGACATGGCGATAAACTCTCCCCCGCTATATCCGTAAAATCCGGGGTGAGACAATGATGTGTGCTGTCACCGCTGCTATTTCTTATTGTTATTGATGAAATACTTGTCAGGACAATCGACAACAATCCGCGCCGAGGAATAATGTGGCACCAATTAAAGATGGAACACCTCAACGACCTTGTATATGCTGATGACATTGCTTTAATATCTAAGCGGTTATCAGATGTACAAAGCAAAATAACCGACATAGCATCAACTTCAAGTGCATATGGCTTAAAGATTAACGTGGAAAAGACCAAATCACTTCACTTAAACTCCTCTCAAAGACAACCGCTCTCTCTGTATGGACAAGACATCGAACAGGTGGCGAACTTTACGTACCTAGGCAGTCAAATTACGAAAGATGGAGGTAAACGTGATGATATATCAACCCCCATCCCAAAGGCTAAGGTCGCTTTTGCGGGTTTGTATAAAATATGGAGGTCCAATCAACTAAGTACCAAAACAAAGATACGCATATTTAAAAGTAATGTTCTGTCAGTTCTGCTTTATGGATGCGAAACCTGGCTTGTGTCCAACAAGCTCACGAATAAGCTGCAATCTTTCGTTAATAGATCCAAATAACTGGATATCAAACTTGGATCTTTATCAGAGGAGTGATATTAAGCCGATTGCTACAGTAATCCGTGAAAGGAAATGGAGGTGGATAGGCCACGTTCTTCGTAAACCAGCGGATGATATATGTCGAGAAGCCTTTGATTGGAATCCACAAGGAATGCGAAGAAGAGGCAGACCAAGGGGTAGCTGGAGAAGAAGCATTGAAGAAGAAATAACCTTACATCCAGGAAATCTATCTTGGAATAATGTTAAAACTTTAAGTTCAAATAGAAATGATTGGAATAATTTTGTATTGGCACTATGCGCCCACGATTTGGCGTAAAAGCAATAAATAATAAAAATAATAACAGATCCAAGAAACCCTAACCGTACGAAATAAAATGGAAAATCTGTAAAATAACTCTCGCAGGGAATTTCTGATTGGTCCACACTTTGCACATTGCATTATTTCACCCAGTCGTGTATCAGGTTGGAATATGGACTATATCGGTTCACTCCTTCGAGTACCTCCCACTCACAATTCGGAGAGAGCAAAGTTTAAGAGCTTCTCTAGTATTGTGTTGAATTTTTTTCAAGAGGTTCTCATAGCGGGCCACTTTTAATTTTTTTTCCGAAGTTAGTTCATACTTCCTGTGATAATGACCCAAAAGCTCACAAATTGCCAAAGTTTGAGCATAATCGGAATATGTTAACACATGCCGCGGGGATCTTAGATTTCCCATAGTAATTTGTATGGGACCAATGGTGAATTGCCATCTTATAAACGTCTTTTAAAGCAACTCAATTGCATTTTTCGAAATTTCCTGCACCGATCAACACGGGATCCAACGAGAAAATCCACAATATTTCCGTCAGCTGTACATCCAATATCAAATGTTAGTTGGTGGAATAAATGCCCAAGGCTGCCTCTATCTCACGGTGTATAACATGGCGATCTTTCATTATCCGTTCACTTATGGCTTAATTGTTTTTCTGACACAATGGCCGTTTTTAGACGACCCTTACGATCTTCGTTTTTTTAGCGAGTGTCGGCCACGATTGAATTCACTTAACCAGTTTTTCATAGAGCTATAGGATGGTCATTAATCGGCATACAAATATTTAAGTTGACCGATGCATTCTTGCCGTGATTATCCACGCCGAAAGTTGTGAACAATTATCGGACGAAAATGTTCACAAGTAAATTCCATTTTTGATTTTTTCAAGTCCTTGTAAACACAACGACAACAAAGGGTGACGGAGGGGATGAAAGATATCACGGAACGGCCCTGACCGGCTTTAACATGGCAAAGCCCAGGATCTATCTTGGTGCCTCTTTCATCTCAAGTGGACACTGACCTTCCCGTGTTATCGCCTGGGAAGCTACATTTAACACCCGTTAAAGGTAGTGACCTAACATGTGCCGCGCGTTCACCCGTAAGAACGTTAACAATTCGGGTTTGGACGTCGGGTTAATAACCCCCCTCTAGCAAAAAGCAGTCAACTAAGAAAAAACGAAACGTTTTAAGGACCATGATCTGCAAATCTGCACCTGGAATGTTCGCACTCTTTATAGAGAAGGTGCAGTTTACGCATTGGCAGATGTACTTGAAAAGTACTAGGCCGACATTACTGCCATACAGGAAATACGATGGAATGGAAAAAGCGTCACAACAACACATAAAGGTGACGCACTGTATTATAGCTGCCACGACACAAAGCATGAGTTTGGTTGCGGATTTGTAGTTAGTCGGAAGTTAAAACATCTGATCTCCAGCTTCATTCCAGTGAATGAAAGTCTTGCTACAATACGGATAGAAGCAAATTTCTTCAACATTAGCTTTATCTGCGCTCATGCTCCAACCGAAGACAAAGACGAACAGGCCAAAGATATATTCTATGAGCGCTTAGAAGTAACACACGACCGTTGTCCATGGCTCATGACATTAAAATTATTCTAGGCGATTATAATGCCAAAATTGTAGAGGAGAATATCTTTGGCCCAACAGTCGGGAAAAACTTAGTCTCCACAGTGAAACATCTGACAACGTAATTAGGCTGATAGACTTTGCTGCGGCAAAAAACACGATAGTTAGCAGCACCAGATTTAAGCATCTAGAAATTCATAAGGGCACCCGGCTGTCTCCGGATCAGAAAACAAGAAATAAAATTTATCACGTTGTGCTAGATGGGAAACTTTCATTGAGCGTGTTGGATGTACGTTCGTTCCGAGGAGCAAACATAGACTCGAACCAATACCTAACACGAAAGTTAGACATCGGTAAGCTGCAATCCCAACAGAAAGCCACAGCATATTCCACTCTACTGGCCCAATTGCTTATTCAAAGGAGTTCTCGTCACAATAACATATCAGCACAATGACAAAGTATTGTCCATTCCATGCAAACAGCCGCAAAATCCATGCTTAGATACCAGAGACCTCCACCGAGGTATCCATGGTATGACCAGGAGTGTTGTGCTGCTACCGAAGAAAAAAATGCGGCATGTAGGGCTACTTTACAATCCGTAGCAACGCGTAACGCACAAGAGAGATATCAGGAGAAAAGGGGAGAGGAGAAACGTTTTTTCCGCAGGAAAATGAGAGAAATGGAAAAGCGAGAGTTTGAAAAAATCGAGATGTACAGGAGCCAGAATGTCCGAAAGTTCTACCAAAGAGTAAAACAACAAACTGATGGCTTTGGTACATCCTCCTGTGAATTACATTAATCATTATCGTGAATTTCTTTCTAAATATTTTTTCATCAGCGAGGATTTTTGTAAATATATTTTCATCAACGTGGATTTTTTTGAAAAATATTTTTTATCAAAGTGAATTTTTTAAAAAAAAAAAAATTCATCATCTTGATTTCTTTTAATATTTTTTATCAACGTGGATTTTTTTGAATATATTTTTTGTTGAAATTGATTTTTTTTTTCATATTATTTTTTCATCAACTTAAATTTTTTAAATAGGTCACTGTTTTGGTATTGCCCCCATATAACGGTACCTCCCGATTTTCGGTGTTTTGAGGATTTTAGCTAAAAATTTTGAGCGAACTACCTGTAATTTTACATTTGAAGTTTTCAGTGGTCACAAAACTACTCCTCCAAAAATTGTCAACATATCGACGCCTCCAAACAATAGTATGCTAAGTCGACTTAGCATGTTTTCAAGTTCTTTACATTTTTATATTTAACGTCCTTTAACTTAAATTCTGTCAAATTTTGGTAATGATCGGACAATCCGAACAGAAGTTATAAACAAATATTTACTTAGCATAGTACTGAAGGTCAAAGAAATTTCCAAACTTTTAGAGCTTGTCCTGCAAAACTCGCTTTTCAGAATTAGCAAACTATTATTTGGAGGTGTCGAACGTCCTTTAACTTAAATTCTGTCTAATTTTGGTAATGATCGGTCAATCCGAACAGAAGTTATAAACAAATATTGACTTAGCATAGTACTGAAGTTCAAAAAATTTTCCAAACTTTGAGAGCTTCTCCTGCAAAACTCACTTTTTAGACTTAGCATACTATTATGCTAAAAAATTGGGATTTTGACCAGAAAATAGATTTCTGAACCATTGTGCACCACCACTTTTTAAGAGTGGTTTTCTTATTCTCATTTATTGTAGAAAATTTTTGTGGTTGATGTTGAAAAATAAATAAATTATTAATTAGTGGTTATCAAGAGCAATAACTATCGAGGTATTGAGTTTACATTCTTTAGTGGCGATTCTCATAGTTCATTTGAAAGTCGTTAGAGCAAGAAGCACAGCAGAATTTATTTTGATTATGTTGAAGTTTAAATTTCTTTCTATTTACTCCTGTTTACTTGTGGCCTTAATATGCCTAGCGGATGGAAAAGTTTACCAAGTCGGTGATGTTACTGTGGTGACCGAACCATGTAAGTACCTATTTCTAATAACATTTTTTTTTTTTCTTAGTGTCATAGAAATTATTTTTACTTATTTTTATTTATCATTTTTTTTTTTTTTTTTTTGTCAATATCCATCCATCAGTTAATTTCCGCTGCGATAAAATTATTTGTCCACCAAGTGCCCATCTTTGTGTAGTAACCAAAACTTCTAAATCCTATCAGTTGACAAGAGTAAGACGTGAAAACCGGTGTTATTCCATTAGCCAGATCTTGTTGAAAAAATCCAGAACCTACGAAACGGTCAAGACTAAAATACCTATTGATTTCCGTTTGGATGTAGAATATGATGGACAATAAATTATTGATGAAAGTCAATGAATTGAAAAATAAATTGCAAACGAGGAATTTTTTTAAATATGATCTTAATATAATTTTAATAAAATACAATATTTTACATGGTTGAAAATACTCAAGAAATATTTTTGTTTTCATGATTACAAATACTCAGTATATGGAAGTCTTCATTACGCTAGGGGGTTTTCTGTAAGATACTCAGAGGTTACGAGTTCGCATTACTATGGGAGCTATATAAAAACATGGACCTTTGTTGACGATTTTTGGGGGAGAACTTTGGCGACCGCTGAGAACCTTAAATGTCAAATTGCAAAATGTCAAGTTCGGTGAAAAATTTTAGCTAAAATCTTCAAAATGCAAAATCGGGAAGAACCGCTATATGGGGGCTACACCAAAACATCGACCGACATTAAAAATTGTTGGTTGAGATATTTTGTGACCACTGGGGACTTCAAATGGAAAATTACAGATAGTTTAGATAAAATTGTAGCTAATATTCTAAAAATTCCGAAAATCGGGAAGTACCGTTATATGGGGGCTATATTAAAACATACACCAATTCTGAAGTTTTTTGGTGGAGAAGTTTCGGGACCACTGAGAACCTCAAATTTCGAATTGCAGCTAGTTCGGTTCAACATTTTAGCTAAAAACCTCAAAATACCGAAAATTGGGAGGTACCTTTATATGGGGGCTACACCAAAAGATGGACCGATGTGAAAAATTGTTGGTTGAGATATTTTGTGACCACTGTGACAGATAGTTTAGATAAAAATTGTAGCTAATATTCTCAAAAATCAGAAAATCGGGAGGTACCGTTATATGGGGGCTATACCAAAACATGGACCTATGTTGACAATATTTGGTGGAGTTGTCTTCAAGTCTCAAATTACAGGTAGTTTAATTGAACATTGTAGTTAAAATCCACAAAATACCGAAAATGGGGAGGTACTGTTATATTGGGGGCTATATCAAAACATGGACCTATGTTGAAAATTTTTGTGGAGATATTTTGTAACCGCTAGGAACCTTAAATGTCAAATTACAGATAGTCCTGTTAAAATTTGAAGCTAAAAATCCTCAAAATACCGAAAATCGGGAGGTAACGTTATATGAAGGCAATACGAAAAAGTGGGACGCTACAGCCCATCTACGAACTTGACCTGCCTATGGAAAAAAGACACTCGGCTAGCGCTCTAGCTCAATTATTGCGGACGCTAGAGTGATTACAACAGACGGACATGGCTATATCCACTCAGAATTTTGTCCGGTAACTCTTGAAGGTAGCAACTGATTTGGTCCAAAATGTGCACATCTTAATATTCCTTCCAGATATATCGAGTTCGAAAATGGATTATATCGGTCAACTCCTTCAGGTACCGCCCACACAAAATTCGTATAATGTGAAGATTGAGAGCTCCGAAAAAGTGGGCCGCTACAGCCCATCTACGAACTTGACCTGCCTATGGAAAAAAAGACACTCGGCTAGCGCTCTAGCTCAATTATTGCGGACGCTAGAGTGACTACAACAGACGGATATGGCTATATCCACTCAGAATTTTGTCCGGTAACTCTTGAATGTAGCAATTGATTTGGTCTAAGCTGCGCACATTGTATTATTCCTTCCACATATATAGGGTTCGAATATGGACTATATCGGTCCACTGCTTCGGGTACCTCCCACACAAAATTAGGATAATGTGAAGTTTAAGAGCTTCTCTCGGATCGTTTTGAGCTTTTTTTCAGTAGGTTGTCGTTGTGGCTCACTTTACGACGGTACAATTTTTTTCGGTCGCATGTCCATACTTCCTGAGATATTTATTTATTTATTGAGTCTATGGAATTACAATCCTTACAGACCAGCTTACTTACTAGCAAAATATAAATCTAATAACTCATTAAATTTATCTAGAGGGTAGCAAAAATCTAAATCAATTTCCAAATTAATTTTATTAAATTCATTTAATGTTCTCACAATAGGTTCGTTTCGACCATAGTTTGTTCTGTGGGTCGTAACGTTAAAATATTCGGCAAATCGAAGGGATCTTATTGGCACTTTAAATCCAATTAAACATAATAGATCCGGGCAATCTATATATCCACAAACTAGCTTATTAAGAAGAATTATAGACATTTTGGATCGTCGATCACATAGCGAATCCAAGCTTATTAATTTACAACGTGCTTCATATGACGGTAAAGGATTAGTAAATTGTAATGAAAACAATGCAAATTTAACAATTTTTTTTTTTTGAATTCTCTTAATGCGATCAATATGTGAGGAATAATACGGATTCCAAACAATTGAGGCATAATCAAGTTTAGATCTGACAAATGTCGTATACAATAATTTGCGAGTATAAGGATCCAAAAATTCTTTACAGTTGCGACGTATAAAAGCAAGAACTGAATATGGGCTAGGCAAAATATAGTCAATATGGTACTTGAATGAAAATTCAGCATCGAAAACTACACCAAGATCAAGTTTGGTGCTTACTTTTGAAAGCATAATGTCACCAATAGAATAATGACTATTTATCATTTTAGATAGCCTTCCAAAAGGAAGATGGACGCATTTAGACGGATTGAAATTAAGTTTATTCAAGTGACACCAAGAGATTAGCCGATTAATGTCGGCTTGTAATAACATTGAATCGCGAATTGAAGACATTTTTGAAAATAGTTTTATATCATCAGCAAAAAGAAGATATTTCCCATAATGAAAACACGAGCTAGTGTCATTAATGAAAAGTATGAAAAACAAGGGTCCCAGAATACTACCCTGAGGTATACCGGAGGTAGCGAAGTAATAATCAGATTTGCAATTCTCTATATTCACAAAACATTTCCTGTTCGCAAAGTATGATTTAATCCACATTAAAAGGGCCACAATGTTGGCTTAAATATTTCATTATAAAGATCTGCATTAACTTCCAACTTAAAGTTAATACTTTTATGTTCCTCTATTTGAGCTTTTTTTTTTTAATCAAACTGTAGCAAACTAAATGTTCGCGTACAATATCAGCATGTTTAACAACGTATGAAATAATATCATCAGCAGTTACTGTAGACCTAAAAGATGATAAATGAATCCATCTTTTATGAACTACAACATCAAGTTCACAATTCAAATTTTGCCCAAAAACTGCTCTATTACGCCTGCGTTTATTTCTTCCTTTAGCAACACGAAAATCGTTTGTTGGGTTAACATCCGTTGAAGCAATTGTTTGCAAATCAGCACTTTCGGTATACTCGGAGTTTACATCAGCATTGAGAATACCTTCAGATAAAAACGCATTTGTAGATAAATGAGAGAGTTCATTGTTGCGCACATCCATAACACGTTGACCACTAGCAGCATTGATGTCCAAAATAAATGAGAGAGAATTGATGGGAGAGTAATGTCCCTTTGTTAAACAATGGCTGACACAGCTCTCATTTGAATTCGTTATTCTCTGTTGTTACGAAAACGTGCAGGCGTTGACATCAATGACTAGCAGGAACATAAGAAGAAGCAGCATTAGTAGATAAGTGAGAAACGTCTTTGTTTACATCAGTGTCAACAACAACAGCATTGGCAATCATAGAACTATTATGATATTCAGGAGAACCGCTGTTAGCAACAACACCACGTCAAAGAGAGACGTTAGATAAAACGCGAGAAGAAGAAGCACAATTCTCGAGTGATTTAGAAGAAGTAAAACCAGTATTGAGATTGTCAAATGAATCTGTTGTTTTCTCAGCTCCATTAACATTTACCAACAACTCTCCAAGCATTTTCTTAAGCTCTATAACAGTGTTAATCACCACTGGGCTCGCGAGCCGTGTCTGTGTGAACACACACAATCTCATTTGTGGTGAGTTTGAACGTTGCTCTCACCACCGATCATCTTCTTTGTTTTAGCAATGAATTAACGCACACGATGTTTATCTAGAGAGGGATAGATAATCTCGTGTGTGTGCCCAACACAAACGCAGCGGTTGAATTTGTTGTTGCTGGTGAACACTGCTCTATAACCTCCAGAGAGAGTAATGAAACAGATGAAACTAACTCTCTCGATATCGATAAACATTCATTGCAATTATACAAAACATTTTTAGTTTTTTTAATGACATCAAAGATATTCAAATCACTTATTTCTGTGCAGAAATAATGAAATCTGCAACCGCATATATTGCATCTGATATATTTTTCACTTTGCATCTGCTTGTAGCACTTAGCACACAATGCCATCGACGGAATAGATGACATCGTAAAAATAAACATCTGTTTAATGCAAAGAACACTGACTGATATGTATTGACCTAACAGCTCCAAGAAACCCTGACCGAACGAAATAAAATGGAAAATTACTGTAAAATAACTATCGCTGGGAATTTCTGATTGGTCCAAACTTTGCACATTGTATTATTTCACCCAGTCATGTATCAGGTATCAGGAATATGGACTATATCGGTCCACTCCTTCGGGTATCTCCCACACACAATACGGAGGGAGCAAAGTTTAATAGTAATTCCATAGTAATATGTTTGGGACCAAAGGTGAATTTTCACAAAATTGCCATCTTATAAACGTCTTCTGAAGCACCGCCATCGCATTTTTTCGAAATTCCCTGCACCGATCAACACGGGATCCAACGAGAAAAACCACAATTTTGCCGTCAGCTGTACATCCAATATCAAATGTTAGTTGTTGGAAGAAATGCCCAAGGCTGCCTCTATCTCACGGTATATAACATGACGATCTTGCATTATCCGTTCACGTATGGATTAATTGTTTTTCTGACATAACGGGCGTTTTTGGACGACCCTTACGATCTTCGTTTGAATTCATTGAATTCACTAAACCAGTTTTTTCATATAGCTATAGGGTGGTCCTTTATCGACATACAAATATTTAAGTTGATCGATGCACTTTTGCCACGAAGAAAGTTGTGAAAAATTATCGGACGAAAATGTTCACAAGTAAATTCCATTTTTGATTTTTTTAAGTCCCTGTAAACAACACAACACATGGTCGTATGTCAAATTGCATTGAGTAAGTTTAGGCTGAAAGCTGTCAAACTTTCCAAAAAAAAAACAAAAATGTCGAATGGCGGCTGGCCAGAAACTTTTTTAACTTCACTCTTATGCATAATTTTTAAGACCATTTGCCACGCGAAACCCGCTCTCTATTCCCACACTATGAATTAGAGATGAAAACCTCTGTGAGCGGTATTACAGGTCACTACTTTTCACTTCAGGAAAGAAAGGATATTAGGCCCACTAGCCAACCGACATTCAACTGATGTTAACAGTTTGTCTGTAGCGGTATGTCCGAAGGACTTTTACACTCGATAGGTTTCTCAAGCCCTCAAACGATACTGCCCCAACTTCGGCCTTAATGACTATCCTCTTGCCATCTCCGATATTGAAAAACTACTACCAGGCAGACCAGAAAAACCTTTGCACAGCTTTTGTTACTAGTTTCAGAAACTGTTGACCCGTCCCCAATTTGCATCTATTCTCCTGTCCATAGAGACCCGCATGGTTGCGCCATGTGGTTCCCTGGACCACCATTTTTTAACACTTTACAAACTGTCCACGATCAACACAAGGGAGACATGAGTCTCCGAGTGGAGTGGCTGCTGGGCATTCTAAATCCAAAACCCGATAGTAAAGAACATCCGCCAGTATGGGATTTCATAGACCGCAATGAAAAAATATATATTTCCAGTCCATTATCGATTGTCCTTGCCTTTCCTGTTCTGTTAACATGTAAGTGTGACACGTGTGGCAGAATGTTGGCAGCGGGTTAAGACTGATAATGTTTATGCGTCACTTAACCATTCATACACCGCAACTTTTAACAAGTAAGAAAGTATCAGTCAGCTGAGCCGACAGAGATATACCCTCAGCCACGTACCCGAAGACAAACAGTTAACACAATACTTCTGTAGGTTTTTTAGCTGTTGGGAAAAATTTCCAGGATGGAAAGGGCCGCAAAAAACTACATGTTGCAACAAAATTCAGAATTATCCAAGACGAGTGCATTTTTTCCAAACTTTGGGTAGGGTGTACCCATAGGAGTGATCCGATGTAGTACATATTCGGACCTAATACAAATCTGTAGGAAATATTTTTTTTCTTTATTAGTCTATGGATATTTTCCTTACAGACTATATAATTAAATATGTTGTACTTAATTTTCTGAATTTAAATATATTACAATTTTACTTTTCAATTTACAAAGTTTGAGCTAAATCGATTTCTCTCTTAAAGGGTTATTTTACACATTAGCCAGTTTAGGTGGTACCGGTAGGATTTTCTGGACTTTTTGGGTCATTATCTCAGGAAGTATGGACTTTCCCACGAAAAAAAATTACAACGTCGTAACAGGGGCCGCAAGTGCAACCTGCTGCGTCACAAATTAATAAGATCGGAGAGGAGTTGTTAAACTATACTTTTTCCAAATTTTGTGTGGGAGGTACTCAAATGAGTGGACCGATATAGTCCATATTAGAACTCGATCTATGCCTGAAAGTAATATTACCAATAGCAAAGTTTGGTTCAATTGAGTTATTCACTCCTAGAGTTATCATGCCCACAATCTTGGCGAAAAATGTTGAACCTTTGTGGGGGAGGTACCGGAAGGAGTGGACCGATATGGTCTATCTTCGAATTTAAACTAAGTTTGGACAAAATATTGAAAGACCCAAAATTTTAACCAAATATGTTGATCCGTTCGAGAGTTATCGTGTACTCCAACTACGACACATGGTATTATAAGGGTTGTTTGCAGTTTTCGTGCTGATTTCTGAGGATATATGGACTTGCTCCTGAAAAAAATTATATCGTCGTAATGGGGGTAGTGAATACAAGTGGCTGCAACAAAAACCAAAGCGATTCGAGAGCAGGCCTTAAAATGCACTTAAGCAAAATTTTGTGTGGGAGGTACCCGAAAGAGTGAAGCAATAGGGTCCATATTGAAACCCCATCTATGCCTGGTAGAAATGTTACGATGTGCAAAGTATGGACTAATTCGGTTACTTCCTTCAAGAGTTATCGTGCGGACAATTTTTCCGAACATTTTTGAACTTTTGTGGGGGAGGTACCTGAAGGAGTGGACCGATCTGGCCCATCTTCGAACTTAAATCAAATCTGGACAAAATATTTCGATACCCAAAATTTGAACCGAATCGATTGATCCGTTCGAGAGTTATCGTGCGCACCAGCCAGCCAGACAGACAGACGGACAGACAGACAGACAGACGGACGGACATTGCTAGATCGACTCAAAATTGTCTGAAACGGATATCGTACAAACATACTTGGGGTCTAAAACCATTATTTCGATGAGGCACATTTTTGGCCGTATCAAAGTGTAAATACCCTCTTTAGCCTAAAGGCTGAGGGTATAAAAAGGTTTTTTTTTGTGGTTAATATTTAAAAATACAAAAAATAATAAATAAATAATTTTAGTGGTTATCAAGTGCAGTAACTACATTTCTGCATTGAGGTATTGAGTTATCAGTATTTAGTGGCAGTTCTCATAATTCATTTGAAAGTTGTTAGAGCAAGAAGCACAAGACTTATCTTTAAAATATTTCATTATGTTGCAGTTTAAGTTCCTTTCTTTTTACTCCTGGGTACTTGTGGCCATAATGGGCCTCGTAAGCCTAGCCCAAGGAGAAATTTTCAACATCGATGATATCACCGTGGAGACCAAAACAAGTATGTATTTCTAAAAAAATAGCTGATAATGTTTTTAAAATTATTTTGTTTTTAATTGCCCTCCAACAGATAATTTCCGCTGTGATCGCATCACTTGCCCACCAACTGCCAATCGTTGTGTTGTTACAAAAACTACAAAATCAAAAGATTTAGCAAAAGTAAAACGTGAAAATATCTGCTATTCCATTGGCAATGAAATTTTACAAAAATCCAAAACCTATGAAACAGTCAGCACTGGAATACCAATTAATTTTCATTTAGATGTTGACCATAATGGTAAAGTGAATACCCTGGCGTGGGACAAACCAAAAAAGTCATCGAGTGACTTGGATAAAATCAAAAGGATGTTATTGAAGAAAGTCAATGAAATGAAAAACAAATTAGACAAAAAAGCAATGAAATAAAGTTTCACACAACTACATTTTATAATATATGTTCTCCATTATTTTAATATGTTAATTAATAAATAATAACTAATTAATAAATAAAATAATAAATAATTGTATTAAATATGCAAAAAATATTTTAATATTTTTTTCTTTTAATATATTTAATATTTTTCCTATGGAAAACACTATTCAGCCAGGCTGAATAGAAGTTTTCCTATGGAAAACCTTATTATTATAGAAGTTGTCCTATGGAAAACACTATTCAGCCAGGCTGAATAGAAGTTTTCCTATGGAAAAGTTTTCCTATGGAAAACCCTATTCAGCCTGGCTGAATAGAAGTTTTCCTATGGAAAACCTTATTCAGCCAGGCTGAATAGAAGTTTTCCTATGGAAAACCTTATTCAGCCAGGCTGAATAGAAGTTTTCCTATGGAAAACCTTATTCAGCCAGGCTGAATAGAAGTTTTCCTATGGAAAACCTTATTCAGCCAGGCTGAATAGAAGTTTTCCTATGGAAAACCTTATTCAGCCAGGCTGAATAGAAGTTTTCCTATGGAAAACCTTATTCAGCCAGGCTGAATAGAAGTTTTCCTATGGAAAACCTTATTCAGTCAGGCTGAATAGAAGTTTTCCTATGGAAAACCTTATTCAGTCAGGCTGAATAGAAGTTTTCCTATGGAAAACCTTATTCAGTCAGGCTGAATAGAAGTTTTCCTATGGAAAACCTTATTCAGTCAGGCTGAATAGAAGTTTTCCTATGGAAAACCTTATTCAGTCAGGCTGAATAGAAGTTTTCCTATGGAAAACCTTATTCAGCCAGGCTGAAAAGACGGTTTCCTGTAGAAAACCTTATTCAGCCAGGCTGAAAAGACGGTTTCCTGTAGAAAACCTTATTCAGCCAGGCTGAATAGACGGTTTCCTATGGAAAACCTTATTCAGCCAGGCTGAATAGAAGTTTTCCTATGGAAAACCTTATTCAGCCAGGCTGAAAAGACGGTTTCCTGTAGAAAACCTTATTCAGCCAGGCTGAATAGACGGTGTCCTATGGAAAACCTTATTCAGTCAGGCTGAATAGAAGTTTTCCTATGGAAAACCTTATTCGGCCAGGCTGAATAGAAGTTTTCCTATGGAAAACCTTTTTCGGCCAGCCTGAATAGAAGTTTTCCTATGGAAAACCTTATTCAGCCAGGCTGAATAGAAGTTTTCCTATGGAAACTCTTATTCAGCCAGGCTGAATAGAAGTTTTCCTATGGAAACTCTTATTCAGCCAGGCTGAATAGAAGTTTTCCTATGGAAACTCTTATTCAGCCAGGCTGAATAGAAGTTTTCCTATGGAAACTCTTATTCAGCCAGGCTGAATAGAAGTTTTCCTATGGAAACTCTTATTCAGCCAGGCTGAATAGAAGTTTTCCTATGGAAACTCTTATTCAGCCAGGCTGAATAGAAGTTTTCCTATAGAAAACCTTATTCGGCCAGGCTGAATAGAAGTTTTCCTATGGAAAACCTTATTCGGCCAGGCTGAATAGAAGTTTTCCTATGGAAAACCTTATTCATCCAGGCTGAATAGAATAGAAGTTTTCCTATGGAAACCCTTATTCATCCAGGCTGAATAGAAGTTTTCCTATGGAACCCGTTATTCAGCCAGGCTGAATAGAAGTTTTCCTATGGAACCCGTTATTCAGCCAGGCTGAATAGAAGTTTTCCTATGGAAACCGTTATTCAGCCAGGCAGAATAGAAGTTTTCCTATGGAAACCGTTATTCAGCCAGGCAGAATAGAAGTTTTCCTATGGAAACCGTTATTCAGCCAGGCTGAATAGAAGTTTTCCTATGGAAACCGTTATTCAGCCAGGCTGAATAGAAGTTTTCCTATGGAAACCGTTATTCAGCCAGGCTGAATAGAAGTTTTCCTATGGAAACCGTTATTCAGCCAGGCAGAATAGAAGTTTTCCTATGGAAAACCCTATTCAGCCTGGCTGAATAGAAGTTTTCCTATGGAAACCGTTATTCAGCCAGGCTGAATAGAAGTTTTCCTATGGAAACCGTTATTCAGCAAGGCAGAATAGAAGTTTTCCTATGGAAACCGTTATTCAGCCAGGCTGAATAGAAGTTTTCCTATGGAAACCGTTATTCAGCAAGGCAGAATAGAAGTTTTCCTATGGAAAACCCTATTCAGCCTGGCTGAATAGAAGTTTTCCTATGGAAAACCCTATTCAGCCTGGCTGAATAGAAGTTTTCCTATGGAAAACCCTATTCAGCCTGGCTGAATAGAAGTTTTCCTATGGAAAACCCTATTCAGCCTGGCTGAATAGAAGTTTTCCTATGGAAAACCCTATTCAGCCTGGCTGAATAGAAGTTTTCCTATGGAAAACCCTATTCAGCCTGGCTGAATAGAAGTTTTCCTATGGAAAACCCTATTCAGCCTGGCTGAATAGAAGTTTTCCTATGGAAAACCTTATTCAGCCTGGCTGAATAGACGGTTTCCTATGGAAAACCTTATTCAGCCTGGCTGAATAGACGGTTTCCTATGGAAAACCTTATTCAGCCTGGCTGAATAGACGGTTTCCTATGGAAAACCTTATTCAGCCTGGCTGAATAGACGGTTTCCTATGGAAAACCTTATTCAGCCTGGCTGAATAGACGGTTTCCTATGGAAAACCTTATTCAGCCTGGCTGAATAGACGGTTTCCTATGGAAAACCTTATTCAGCCAGGCTGAATAGACGGTTTCCTATGGAAAACCTTATTCAGCCAGGCTGAATAGACGGTTTCCTATGGAAAAACTTATTCAGCTAGGCTGAATAGAAGTTTTCCTATGGAAAACCTTATTCAGCCTGGCTGAATAGTGTTTTTTAGTTCGTGTTGAGTAGAATATATAACGCGTTCGGGTCTTTTAACCATTCATCCAGTGCCACTTTTAAAAAGTTTTTTTTCTTATTTTAACAATAATTGATTGTAGAAAATGTTTGTGGTTCATGTTGAAAAATAAATAAATTATTAATTAGTGGTTATCAAGAGCATTAACTATCGAGGTATTGATTTTACATTCTTTAGTGGTGATTCTCATAATTCATTTGAAAGTCGTTACAGCAAGAAGCACAGCTGAATTTATTTTGATTATGTTGAAGTTTAAATTCCCTTGTATTTACTCCTGTGTACTTGTGGCCTTAATGTGCCTAGCGGATGGAAAAATGTACAATGTCGGTGATGTTACTGTGTTGACCGAACCATGTGAGTACCTATTTCTAATAACATTTTTTCTTAGTGTCATAGAAATTATTATTACTTATTTTTATTTAACATTTTCTTTTTTGCCAATTTTCATCCATCAGTTAACTTCCGCTGCGATCGCATTAGTTGTCCACCAAATGCCCATCGTTGTGTAGTAACCAAAACTTCTACAAACCACCATTTGACAATAGTGATACGTGAAAACCTCTGTTATTCCATTAGCAATCAACTGTTAAAAAGATCCAAAACCTATGAAACGGTCAACACTGCAGAACCAATTAATTTCCGTTTGAATGTAGAATATGATTACGTCTGATAAACCCAAAGTTATCGAGTTATCCAAGTTAACACAAGATTAAATTTTTGAAGAAAGCCTGTGAATTGAAAAATAATTTGTAAACGAGGAAATTAAGTTACAGGAAAAAACTAATTTGTATGAATAATACGTATTTTTTTATTAAATATGATTTTAATAAATAATACTGTAAAAAATACTATAGAAACCTCCTACGGAGGTCTTTGATACTATAGAAACCTTCTACGGAGGTCTTCGATACTATAGAAACCTCTTATGGAGGTCTTCTATGCTATAGAAACCTCCTTCGGAGGTCTTCGATACTATAGAAATATATAGAATAAGGCATGTGGAATTTTAAAACTATTTTGGGTACCTATAAAGAGTCGTGGATTTTTAAAAATATTTTTAGGGGACCTATAAATACTCGTGGATTTTTAAAACTATTTTTAGGTTACCTACAAAGGTTTGTGGATTTTAAAAATATTTCTAGGTTTCCTATAAAGGCTCACGGATTTTTAGGGTACCAATAAAGGCTCGTGGATTTTTAAAAATATTTTTAGGTTAACTACAAAGGCTCGTGGATTTTTAAAAATATTTTTAGGTTAACTACAAAGGCTCGTGGATTTTCAAAAATATTTTTAGGTTACCTATAAAGGCTCGTGGATTTTTAAAAATATTTTTAGGTTAACTACAATGGCTCGTGGATTTTTAAAAATATTTTTAGGTTAACTACAATGGCTCGTGGATTTTTAAAAATATTTTTAGGTTAACTACAATGGCTCGTGGATTTTTAAAAATATTTTTAGGTTAACTACAATGGCTCGTGGATTTTTAAAAATATTTTTAGGTTAACTACAATGGCTCGTGGATTTTTAAAAATATTTTTAGGTTAACTACAATGGCTCGTGGATTTTTAAAAATATTTTTAGGTTAACTACAATGGCTCGTGGATTTTTAAAAATATTTTTAGGTTAACTACAATGGCTCGTGGATTTTTAAAAATATTTTTAGGTTAACTACAATGGCTCGTGGATTTTTAAAAATATTTTTAGGTTAACTACAATGGCTCGTGGATTTTTAAAAATATTTTTAGGTTAACTACAATGGCTCGTGGATTTTTAAAAATATTTTTAGGTTAACTACAATGGCTCGTGGATTTTTAAAAATATTTTTAGGTTAACTACAATGGCTCGTGGATTTTTAAAAATATTTTTAGGTTAACTACAATGGCTCGTGGATTTTTAAAAATATTTTTAGGTTAACTACAATGGCTCGTGGATTTTTAAAAATATTTTTAGGTTAACTACAATGGCTCGTGGATTTTTAAAAATATTTTTAGGTTAACTACAAAGGCTCGTGGATTTTTAAAAATATTTTTAGGTTAACTACAAAGGCTCGTAGATTTTTAAAAATATTTTTAGGTTAACTACAATGGTTTGGTCTTTGGTTGTTGTTCCTCACTTCAAATCACACTAAATTTTATTACATATGCCAATTCCAACATCAACCGCTTTACTAACATATTTTTTCCAAAAACTTGCTACCATGGCAAAAATGGCGTTCGGTAGCCTGGAAACAACAAAACGTCTACATGAAACGGATGCTGTAGAAAAAAACTCCCAAAAAACTGCTTTGCAACCGTTTACAAAATTTCACAAAATGTTTCACCAAAACAATGATGACCCAAAATGCCATTAGCGTCCCTACCATTAAACAAAAAAAAAACACACACACACGCACACACTTTCAGCTATTTAACAAATATGGAAACAAAAGTTCACTTCCAAAAAAAAAAAACTTTAAAATGAGGTGTTATGGAGATATGGAATTGGAGCCAAACTCAACAAAAAACATAATGCAATGTGTACACATTTTGTATGCTTATTCACATCCAGCAACCACATCAATTCGACAGTTCACCCAGCATCTTGTTGAACGACCCAGAAAATAATGTGAAGCAAAACGATAGATAACACCACACCACATAACATTAAATGCGCAAAAACAAAAACTGAACCGAACTGAAAATGGTAGATTTCAAATCTTAAGAAACTCCCAGAAATATATGAGAAACCACAAACGAAAAAAAACATTTATTTATACATTTTATAAACACAAACGTTTATTCACCTTTTATGTAGTAGCCGAAGTCATTTGGGAAGTTGCAGATGCTAGTCAGTTTGTAGGTTTAAATTTAATTTGAACATACTTAAAAAATCACATGCACATCTGTGTAGTATACTATCTTTAGTGAGAGGTACATACATACATATGTATCATTTTAGTGAGCATGTTTTTATGGCTAACAGGTGACTGCATACGAATGCTAACTCCTCGTATGTATCTCAAGAGATTATCCTACACCACCTACAAAGGCTCTTAAATTTTTAAAAATATTTTTACGGGCACCTAAAAAGGCTCTTACATTTTTAAAAATATTTTAGGCCAACTACAAAGGCCGTGGATTTTTAAAAATATGTTTAGGCCACCTGCAAAGTTTCGTGGATAGGTCACAGGAGGCCCGGGCCCCCCGAATTGGATTGGTCAAACAAATTAGTAAATTTTTATACCCTACACCACTATGTGGGGAGGGTATTATAAGTTGGTTTTGGCCAAAATGTTTGTAACGCATCGAAATAATGGTCGTAGACCCATACTTATATATACCAAAATGAATGTCTCGAGTCGAATGCTGAGTCGATCTGGCTATGTGTGTCCGTCCGTCAGTCCGTCCGTCCGTCCGTCTGTCCATCTAAACCTTGTAATCACGCTACAGGTCGCAATTTTGATCGAATCGTCACGTCAATTTTGGATGTTGATGGGGGTCCCGGAGGGGAAGAAGCCTATTGATTTTGGTGATGGTCGGATAATATTTAGGGGTCGGAATGGGCAAAAAACTTATGTGGATAAAAAGACAACGTTTTTTCCAAAGCGAATATCTCAGCTTCTATACGGGGTATACCAAAAGCAAAACCTGACAATAAAAGTAGAAAATATCACCTTTCTAATGATGTAAAGTAGGTTCTCGTAGGTGATCAAACAACGAAGATATCACAATAGTCGCAAATAAACCCCAAATTTTCATTTTAGCGATTTTAATTATAGTGACGAATATCACAGCTTTGGTTGGGGACTTTCCAAAAGCAAAGCCTGGCTATGAAAGTAGAAGATCCCATCTTTACAATGATGTAAACTAGGTCGGCGCAGGTGACTAAATAACGGAGATATCGCAATAGTCGGTAATACATCCCATTTTTCCACTTTTTTGGAAATCACGCTACAGGTCGCAATTTTGATCGGATCGTCACGAAATTTTGAGGGTTTATTGGGGGTCACACAGATGAAAAACCTTTTGATTTTTGATAATGGTCGGATATTATTCAGAGGGCAGAATGTGAAAAAAAAAATATTTGGAAAAAAGACCAACGTTTTATTTCGAAGTTAATATCTCCCTTCTGTAGGAGGCATATCGAAAGCAAAACCTGACAAGGAAAGTAGAAAATATCACCTTTACAACGATGTGAAGTAGGTTGTCATAGGTGGTCAAACAACAGAGATATCGCAATAGTCGGTAATGCATCCCTTTTTCCATTTTTGTGCAATCACACTACGAAATTTTGATCGGATCCTCACGAAATTTTGGGGGTTGATGGGGGTCTAACAGATGGTTGATGGTTGATGGTTGATGGTTGGCATACATCACACTTTTCCATTTTTTATTTGGGTTGTACTGTCGATGCACTTAAATGCGTTTCAAAAAAATTGACCTGTGTTAAAGAAGACATTCAGAGCAAAGGCGCTAAGCTATCCCAATTTTAATATTTTGAATTTTATTAGTCAAAAGCTTATGAACAGGGGTAGTGGTGTAGGGTATCACATAGTCGGCCCCGACCCGACTATAGCCTTGGCTCACTTGTTTGTAAATATAAATCTTTTTTGAGATTTTAAATAAAATTCAGTTTTGAAGTTTATGTGCTAAACACGTACTTCACTTACAGGTTTTGTAAGAAATAGTTTAAATTTTTTTGTTTGAAGTTTTCAAAATTTTTGTTTGAATTTTTATTGTTTTCTGAATTACTTCTTTATGCCATATCATTCCAGTATCAAAAAATAAACGAACTTTGATTTCCGTAATTAATATACTCCATATTTGCTAGGTAATATTAAAATATTACATCAATTATTAAATTATTACATAAATAAATTAAAAAATATTACATGAAATGAAATATTTATTGGACAAAATGTACCATATATCAAGGTGTTTTAATTGACTGTATCTCGAAAACCAATTAAAAATTTATTTCGTCAAATTTGTTGTTCACATTCCTGATGGTATTGCGGTAATACTGGGTACCACCGGGAATATTATAAACAAAGTTATATATAGCAGACGTTGCAGAAATAATTATTCACAGTTTTCCCTTCGGTTTTTAGGTTTTTCATTTGATCGGTTTACTGAAATCCGATGCCTGTGTTCCTTTTTTAATTTTAATCCAGTTTTTATCGTCTTCTAGAAACTCTCAGATAGAAATAAATCTAATTACCATAATTATTGGCTGTAAATCCTTTTCTACCCGAATTGCTAGTGTCTATTCAGATAAATAATTTAAAAGAGATAATAAAATACTTTGACATATTACAGTATACCAAATTCCAATACTGTAATATGTCAAGGTATTTTATTATCTCTTTTATAAGATGTAATTTATGGGGGTCAAAGATTTATCCAACTAAAAACTTTTTGAAACATGGGACTGAAATTAAAGGGCGATATTTCGATAAGCATTAAAACGTGGATCTGTTTTAATCACTTTCAGCATGGAGATTCTCCAACCAAAGGAATGCCAAAATCTGCATAACAGCCGATATTCTTAGATATTAAAGTAAGATCTTCTGTTACTGAAAAACTTGCGATAGCGAAAACAGTGGAAATTTTCTGCAGAAATTAGAAACCAAAATGCCAATTAAGAGCGAATGTGGATGTAGCAAAATGTGAGCATACAAGGTTAATAACTTAAAAATACGGATAACCATACCAAACGTGGTCTTATATGATTTATTTTCAATTCAAAATATCCAAGAAGTAATGCATTAGTAACCTTCCCCTAGAAAAAACAGCGTACTATGAAAAAACGAAAGAAAATAAAAACAAACCCCTCTAAAGTTGACGAACCCCGCAAACGTTTTAAGGACCATGATCTGCGAATCTGCACCTGGAATGTTCGCACTCTTTATAGAGAAGGTGCAGTCTTCGCATTGGCAGACGTACTTGAAAAGTACAAGGCCGATATTACTGCCATACAGGAAATACGATGGATTGGGAAAGGCGTCACAACAACACCTAAAGGTGACGCACTGTATTATAGCTGCCATGACGTAAAGCATGAGTTTGGTTGCGGATTTGTAGTTAGTCGGAGACTAAAACATCTGGTATCCAGCTTCACCCCAGTGATTGAAAGACTTGCTGCAATTCGTATAAAAGCTAAATTCTTCAACATCAGCTTTATTTGCGCTCATGCTCCCACTGAAGAAAATGACGAACAGACCAAAGATATATTTTACGAGCGCTTAGAAGAAACATATGACCGTTGCCCTGCGCATGACATTAAAATCATTCTTGGCGATTTTAATGCCAAAATTGGAAAGGAGAATATCTTTGGCCCAACAGTCGGGAAATTCAGTCTCCACAGTGAAACATCTGACAATGGTATGAGGCTGATAGACTTTGCAGCTGCAAAAAACATGGTAGTTAGCAGTACCAGATTTAATCATCTCGATATTCATAAGGGCACCTGGCTGTCTCCAGATCAAAGAACAAGCAATCAAATTGATCATGTTGTGATAGATGGAAGACATTCATCCAGCTTGTTGGATGTACGATCGTTCCGAGGCGCAAACATTGATTCGGACCACTACCTTGTTGCAGCAAAGGTACGTACCCATTTAAACGTTGCAAATAAAGCACGAACAGACACAACGCGGAAGTTGGACATCGATAGGCTGCAAACACAACAGATAGCCACAGCATATTCCACTCAACTAGCCCAATTACTTAACGCGAGCACTCCTTGTCCCGATAACATAACAACACAATGGCAAAATATTGCCCACTCCATGCAAACAGTCGCAAAATCCATACTTGGATTCCAGAGACCTCCACAAAGGAATTCATGGTATGACCACGAGTGTCGTGCTGCTACCGAAGAAAAAAATGCGGCATATAGAGCTACTTTACAATCAGTAGCAACGCGTAGCGCACGAGAGAGATATCGGGAGAAAAGGAGAGAAGAGAAACGTCTTTTCCGCAAGAAAAAGAGAGAAATGGAAAAGCGGGAGTGTGAAAAAATCGAGATGTACAGGAGCCAGAATGAAGTCCGAAAATTCTACCAAAGAGTAAAACATCAAACAGAGGGCTTTGGTACAGGCACATCCTCCTGTAGAGACCAACAAGGTAATCTGATAACAGATACAGATAGCGTGCTCAGGATATGGAAGGAACATTTCTCCAATCTGCTGGTATCCAATAGTAGCGAAGACGATGATACCACAGATACAATCCCAGAAGATGGTATAGAATGTATACCGCCCGGCCAAGATGAGGTAAAAACAGCAATCAACCGGCTGAAGAATAATAAGGCAGCAGGAGCCGATGGCTTACCAGTCAAGCTGTTTAAAACCGGAGGCGACGCGCTGATAAGGTGTATGCATCAGCTAGTTAGCACCATCTGTCAGGAAGAACGAGTACCCGACGATTGGAACCTGAGCATCCTATGTCCCATCCACAAGAAAGGAGATAAGACTGTATGCTCCAACTATAGGGGCATAAGTCTTCTCCCTATTGCCTATAAGATAGTGTCAGGGATATTGTGCGAACGGCTAAAGCCAATGGTCAACAAAATAATTGGACCATACCAATGTGGCTTTAGACCTGGCAAGTCCACCATTGACCAGATATTTACCCTGCGGAAAATCCTAGAGAAGACCCAAGAGATGCAGATCGACATATTTCACCTTTTTGTCGATTATAAAGCAGCATTCGACAGTCCCCTCCGATCAAAGGTATTCCACGCAATGTCTGAATTTGGTATCCCCGCAAAACTCATCCGGCTTTGTAAGATGACTTTAACTGATACTAGGTCCTCAGTTAAAATTGAAAAGAACCTCTCCAAAGAATTTTGTACCAAAAGAGGTTTCAGACAAGGAGACAGCCTTTTGTGTGACCTATTCAACTTTTTGCTGGAAAAGGTAATACGAGATGCAAATGTCAAAAGAAATGGCACAATTTACACCAATAGCCACATGTTACTTGCCTATGCTGATGACATAGACATCATGGGACGATCAGTAAAGGAAGTAACTTATACCTTTAGGAAGGTCGAAGCAGAATCTGCGGAAGTGGGTCTGGCGGTAAACGGCGAAAAGACCAAATTGATGGTGTCGACGCGCAAAGCGTCCATAGAGCTCGGACCAACTGTGGAAGTTGGTACGTACAATTTTGAGGTAGTTACAGACTTCGTCTACCTCGGCACTGCCATAAACACAACAAACAACATCAGTTGTGAAATAAGAAGAAGAATTGTATTGGCCAACAGATGCTACTATGGTCTAAGTAAGCAATTTAAAAACAAAGCCACATCTCGTCAAACAAAAATAACACTATACAAAACGCTGATACTACCCGTGCTAATGTATGGCTCCGAAGCATGGGTACTTGCGCAAGCAGATAAGGCAGTGCTTGGTGTGTTTGAGAGGAAAATTCTTCGAAAGATCTACGGGCCGATTTGCGTTGACGGTGAATATCGACGCCGTATGAACCACGAGCTATATAAGCTATACAAAGACATGAATATAGTTAAACGTATCGAGATGCAACGATTGCGTTGGCTAGGCCATATCATGAGAATGAGCGATTATGAACCCGCTAAAAAGGCGTATGAATACATGCCACATGGCGGTGTACGCAGAATCGGCAGGCCTAAGCTTCGATGGAGCATACAAGTGGATGAAGAAATGAAAAGGCGCGGTATTCCAAAAAGTCAAGCGAAAAACAGAGAGGAATGGAGATCTTTTCTTAGTTCGGTCTATGGAACAAATGTTCTGTAATGGGCCAACTAAGTAAGTAAGTATGCATAATATATGTATACTAGCAAAATGCCCGCTACTTCGTATGCGGAAAGGAATAAACAATATTTCATATGGAAATGGTGAGGTATGAAAATTTTGTTGTTAATTGATACTTGATTTCATTTAAGTACTATTCGTACCCCTTTAGTCTGAATTTCCAAAAAAAGGTATACCTCACCACAAAACATCAACAGCTATCAATTCATTTAAGGTATTTCAATTAAGGGATAAAAACCTTCTTGTAAAAAAATGATCACATATATCTAATTTAATTACTTAATTTCAGTAAGTTACTTCGCGTTCACATAAAACCAATGGTACAATATATAATACAACTTTTCAAATCCTGGACCTCATCTAAAATTTAACAGTTTTTGCACTCCTTGTTCACCTAATGCCTATGGCATTACATGTAGAAACATGTCATACGTTTTAAGTTCGAATTTTCATAATGATTTTAATGAAATCCCAAATCTCAAAGCACTGGATTTAGCCGTTCACTCAATATTAATACTAAAAATTTTAGTAATATTTAGTACTTCTAGTACACTTAATTTTTATTACCCTTTGGTACTTTTAGTACACTAATATTATAATTCCAAATTACATAATTTCAGTTTTATTCTAACACGCAATACCAAAATGGTATCAACGCTATGTACCAACCGGGATTCTCATTTCCAGCTCTATATGTTTCCCCAGATACAATTTTCATATACACACGTACGAATTTCCAAAATCTTCTCCTAAGATTTCAAAATTCTATCTCATCCTCATTACACAATAACAAACTATACCAAATTCTGTACCATTCAGTAATTTCCTTAAGTCCAAATTTCAGGATTCCAGCTCTTTCTCACAAATCCAAACTGTACCAAATTTGGTACCATTTAGTACTCATAAGTACGAATTTACAAAACCTCCTATACACCAACTGCTATCCCAAAGTTCCAGCTCAACTCTTTTAGTACTTACTGTATTTCCAAAACCTCAACCATACACCTCTACCTTCTCGATATTAAAACCCCACATACGAAAAGGGACTCTAATACCAAATTTTAAAATTCCAGCGCTATCCGTACACCAAATACCACATTTAGAACGATTTAGTAGTGTTCGTATATTTATGGTACATACATATTCCCAAACCACCTCCATATACCAACTCTACACTCCAGCTCTATCCGTACATCCAATAACAAATTGACTACGATTTAGTACTTTTCGTATACTTATGGAACTTATTTCCACAACCACATCCCTACGCACCAACAGCGACTTTAACACCAAATTTTCGAATCCCAATTCTATTCCTTAACACAACATCAAAGTTAGCAACATTTAGTATGCTTACATAAGCACTAATTTCCGAAATTTCTTTCTTATCTCCATTCTACACACCAACACTAATACTAAAATTCAAAATTCCAGTTCCTTAGTTTAGCAAATACCAAACGGTTCCAAATTTAGTTCCACTTATAAATTTTCATACACATAAGTACGAATTTCCGAAACTACCTCCATATATTAATCCCACACTTAATTCCAAATTTCAGGATTCCAGCTCTATGCGATCACACACATCCAAAATGTACCAAATTTAGTAAACATAAGTACGAATTTCCAAAACCTCCTCCATATCTCTATCCTACACCGCAAAAGTAATCTTAATTCCAAATTTCGGGATCCGAGCTCTATTCTTTCATCCAAATTGAAATTGTACCCCCATTTACTACCAATTATTACTTTTCGAACACAAAAGATAAGTTTCCAAAACTACATCCATATCTCTATCCTACACTTCAAGTCTAATTTTAGGTCTTAATTTCATGATTCCAGCGCTATTCGTTCACCCAACTCCAAAATGTACCAAATTTAGTACCATGTACCATCTAGTTCAGAAAGGTACGATTCCAAATATTTTTTTATATTTCAATCCTTCGCTCCAACAGTAATCTTAATTCCCAATTTCAGGATTCTAGCTCTATCCGTTCACCCAAAGCCAAATTGTACCAAATTTAGTACCATTTCCTACATCCCAATATGAATTTCCAAAACTTCCTCCATATTTCAATATGACACTCCAACAGTGATCTTAATTCCAAATTTTAGAACTCCAACTCTGTTCGTTCACCCAAATCCAAATTGTACCACATTTAGTCCCATTTCGTAGCTTTAATACACATAGGTACGATTTTCCTAAACCTCATTCTTATACTCCAACAGTAATCATTGTTCCAAATTTCAGGTTTCCTGTTCTATCAGTTCTCACAAATCCAAATTGTATCAAATTTAGTACCATTTAGTACTTTTCGTACAAATAAGTAGGAATTGACTAAAATACCTCAATCCTATACTGCAACAGAAATCTTAATTCCAAATTTTATCATTGTATCACTATCTCTGTAACCAAATCCAAATTGTAAAAAATTTGGTACTTTTCGTACACATGAGTATGAATTTCCAAAACTGCATCATTCCTATACTACAACAGTAAACATAACTGCAAATTTCAGGATTCCAACTCTATCCGTTCACCCAAATATAAATTGTACCAAATTTAGTACATTTAGTACTTTCCGTTCCCATAAGTATGAATTTCCAAAACTAACTCAATCCTACACTCCATCAGTAACCTTAATTCGAAATTTCAGGTTTCCATGTCTATCTAAATCCAAATTGTACCAAATTTGGTACCATTTAGTACTTTTCGTACACATAAGTATGAATTTCCAAAACTACCTCAATCCTACACTCCGTAAGTAATTTAATTCCAAATTTCTGGATTCGAGCTCTATCCGTTCACCCAAATATAAATTGTACCAAATTTAGTACATTTAGTACTTTCCGTTCCCATAAGTATGAATTTCCAAAACTACCTCAATCTTATACTCCATCAGTAACCTTAATTCGAAATTTCAGGATTCCAACTCTATCCGTTCAACTAAATTTAAATTGTACCAAATTTAGTACCATTTAGTACTTTCCTCAACTCAATCCTACACTCCAAAAGTAATTAAATTCAAAATTTCAGGATTCCAGCTCTATCCGTTCACCCAAATCCAATTTGTACCAAATTTAGTACTGTTTACTACTTTTCGTACCCATAAGTAAGAATTTCCAAAACTACCTCAATCCTTCACTCCATCAGTAATCTTAATTCCAAATTTCAGTATTACATCTCTATCCGTCCACCTAAATTTAAATTGTACCAAATTTAGTACCATTTAGTACTTTCCGCACCCATAAGTACGAATTTTCAAGACTAAGTCAATCCTGCAGTCCAACAGTAATCTTAATTCCAAATTTCAGGATCCCAGCTCTATTCATTCCCCCAAATCCAAATTGTACCAAATTTAGTACTTTTCGTACCCATAAGTACGAATTTCCAAAACTTCCTCAATCCTAAACTCCAACAGTAACCTTAAGTTGAAATTTCAGGATCCCAACTCCATCCGTTCACCCATATATAAATTGTACCAAATTTAGTACATATAGTACTTTCCGTACCCATAAATATGAATTTCCAAAACTACCTCAATCCTACACTCCAACAGTAACCTTAATTTGAAATTTCAGGATTCCACCTCTATCCGTTCACCCAAATCTAATTTGTACCAAATTGAGTACGGTTTACTACTTTTCGTACCCATAAGTAAACATTTCCAAAATCTTAATTCCGAATTTCGGGTTTCCATGTCTATCTAAATTCACTCTATCAGTAATCTTAATTCCAAATTTCAGGTTTCCATGTTTATCTAAATCCAAATTGTACCAAATTTGGTACCATTTAGTACTTTTCGTACACATAAGTATGAATTTCCAAAAGTACACCCATATCTCAATCGTACGCTTCAACGGTAATCTAAATTCCAAATTTCAGGTTTTCAGCTCTATCCGTTCACCCAAATCCAAATTGTACCAAATTTGGTACCATTTAGTACTTTTCGTACACATAAGTATGAATTTCCAAAAGTACACCCATATCTCAATCGTATGCTTCAACCGTAATCTAAATTCCAAATTTCAGGTTTTCAGCTCTATCCGTTCACCCAAATCCAAATTGTACCAAATTTAGTACCATTTAGTACTACTCGTTCACATAAGTACGAACTTCAAAAATAATTTCCATATATCAACACCACTTCCCAACCTTGATTTCCTTACCAAATATGAACATTGTAGCTATATCCGCTCAAAATATACAATTGGTACCAAATTTAGTAACTTTTCGTACACTTATAAGTCGAATTTCCAAAAACCCTTTGGTACATCTTTCTAAATCTCCATCAGTTACCCTCATTCCAAATTTCAGAATTCTAGCTCTTCCCGTTTGCATAATACAAAGGGTACCATATTTAGTACCTTTTAGTACTTTTCGTACCCTTCTAGGTCGAATTTCCAAAAACCCAGCCTTATCTCACCCCTACACACCGACGGCAACCCACAGTCAAAATTTCAGCTTTCTAGCTTCAGCGGTTTCGTCTGGGCGATGATATGTCAGTCACTCAGTCACTCAGTCACTCACTCACTAAGCTCTTTTATATATATAGATTACTCTGTACCAAATTTCAAAATTGTTTATGAAGTATTGTGAAGTCTTCCTCTATTGACGTTATATAATTGGTCTCAATAATTAATAAAAACTCAACTGACAACCATTAAAATAGGGCCACGTAACCCTACCCAAAATTTAAAAATTTCATGATTTTTGGTCAAGTTGGGCCCCCCGAAATGAAATCCTGCGTACGTCCCTGTATACACTTTTATACGGGCAAAATGTGCCTCATCGAAATAATGGTTTTAGACCTCAAGTATGTATGTTTGGACGAAATGTGTTTCAGACAACTTGGTGTCGATTTAGCAATGTCCGTCCGTCTGTCTGTCTGTCCGTCTGGCTGGCTGGTGCGCACAATAACTCTCGAACGGATGAACCGATTTGGTCCAAAATTTGGCTTTCGCAATATTTTGTCCAAACTTATTTTAAGTTCGATGATAGGTTATGTCGGTCCACTCCTTCCGGTACCTCCCCCACAAAAGTTCGAAAATGTTCGGGAAATTTGTGCGCACGTTAACTCTTGAAGGGAGTAACCGATTTGGTCCACACTTTGCACATCTTGAAATTTCTACCAAACTCAGATGAGGTTCCAATACGGACTCAATCGGTCAAAGCCTTCGGGTACCTCCCACACAAAATTTCGAAAAAGTTCAATTTAGGACCTGCTCTCGAATCGTTTTGATTTTTGTTGTAGCAACTTGTATTCACGATCCCCCATACGGCGGTACAATTTTCATCAGGGGAAAAACCATACTTCCTGAGAAAATAGCCTGAATGGTTCAAAAAACCCCTATGACACCGTGTGTAGTGGTTGGAGCGCAAGATAACTCTCGAACGGATCTGCCGATTCGATCCAAAATTTGGCCGTCATAATATTTTGTCCAAACTTATTTTAAGTTCGAAGATATGCCATATCGGTTCACTCCTTCAGGTACCTCCCCCACAAAAGTTCAAAAATGTTCGGAAAAATTGTGGGCACGATAACTCTTGATCCAATTTGGTCCATACTTCACGCATCCTAATATATCTACCAGATATAGATCAGATTTGAATATGGACTATATTTGCCCATTCCTTCGGGTACCTCCCACACAAAATTTCGGATAAGTTCACTTTATAACCTGCTTTTGACTAACTTTGCAATCGCTGTCTCAATTACAACGGTAATAGTTTTTTCAGTGGCAAGTCCATAGTTCTTGGGAATGCAGCCCGAAAGTTGTAAAAAAACCCCTATGGCACCATATGTAGTGCCTGGAGAGCACAATAACTCTCGAACTGATTAACCGATTTGGTCCAACATTTGGCCTTCGTCATATTTTGTCCAAACTTACTTAAACTTCTAAAATGGCCCAAAAGTTTAGCATTTGTGCAGTGCAGTTTATGGTCTGTTCATGGATCCTTTGGAAATTTATACCGATGATGTTCTTTGTGGTCCTGCTGACAGCCATATTATGTTTTCCGTGGACAAATCCATGCTTCCTGGCATACTGGTCCAACAGGTGTACGATAACGCACTGAATCCACATTTTTGTCGGCAAGTTCAAATGTCCAAAAAGTGCCACATTCGATCTGTCCGTAGATTAAAGTTCCAATTCACATAGGCTGAGGGTATATCCCTGTCGGCAAAGCCGACTGATACTTTTTTACTTGTTTTAATTAATTTCTCGTTGGAGTCGGGTTAAATGACCGATGATTTTTTGCAAGTGAAAAAGTAAAGCCGAAGATTCGAACCCACACAACCACCATTGTTAAGTTAATGTTGGGGCAGAGATAATTCCTTTTGGAGATGAAAGCCTTTGGTGTGTGTATATTAAAAACCCCGAAGGACAGATGCGCCGTTAGTCGAACTTCCGCGTTATGGCGTGAAGAAGTTTTTGCAAGAGACCCTGTAAGCCATCATGAATTAGCATTATATCTTTGCTGTTTTTGTAGAGCACTTAAGCAACAGTGAACAAAGATATAACGCTAATTCATGATGGCCCACAGGGTCTCTAACAAAAATTTCATCACGCCATAACGCGGAAGTTCGACTCACGGCGGATCTGTCCTTCGGGGTTAATAATATACTCACCAAGGCCTTTCTTCCCCAAGAGGAATTTTCCGTGCCCCAGACATTCACCTACATTTTGTTGCACAGTGTTATCTAATCTAATCTAAAAAAATGTGTTCAGCTAAGTGAAAGGTACCACCTACAGGGCTATATCAAAGAGTCAACCTATCTTTAAATTTTTTGGCGGAAAAGTTTTATAGCTGCAGAGAACTTCAAGAGTCAAATTGAGGGTAGTTTCATCAAAACAATGTAGACCCTCAAAAATGGACCCATGTTGACGAATTTTAGTGAAGAATTTTCGTGACCACTGAAAATTCCCGAATATCGGGAGGTACAGTTATATGGGGGGAAATACCAAAACATGGACCTATATTGACGATTATTTTTGAATAGACAAAATTGTAGCTAAAATTCTCAAAATATCGATAATTTCAGCTAGTTCGGTTAAAAATTGGAGCTAAAATTCTCAAAATACCGAAAATCGGGAGATACCGTTATATGGGGTCTATACCAAAACATGGATCTATGTTGACGATGTTTCGTTGGAGATGTTTTATGACCACTGAGAACTTCAAATATCAAATTACAGCTATTTCGGTTAAAAATTGGAGCTAAAATTCTCAAAATACCGAAAATCGGGAGGTACCATATGGGGGCTATACCAAAACATGGACCTATGTTCACGATGTTTGGTGGAGATGTTTCATGACCACTGAGAACCTCAAATGGCAAATTACAGCTAGTTCGGTTAAAAATTGTAACGAAAATGCTCAAAATACCGAAAACCGGGAGGTACGGTTATAAGCGGGCCATACCAAAACATGGACCTATGTTGACGATGTTTAGTGAAGATGTTTCATGACCACTGAGAACCTCAAATGTCAAATTGCAGATAGTTCGGTTACAAATTGTGGCTAAAATTCTCAAAATACCGAAAATCGGGAGGTACCGTTATATGGGGGCTATACCAAAACATGGACCTATGTTGACGATGTTTAGTGGAGATATTTCATGACCACTGAGAACCTCAAATGGCAAATTACAGCTAGTTCGGTTAAAAATTGTAGCTAAAATTCTCAAAATACCGAAAATCGGGAGGTACCGATATATGGGGGCTATACCAAAACATGGACCTATGTTGACGATATTTCGTTAGAGATGTTTTATGACCACTGAGAACCTCAAATGGCAAATTACAGCTAGTTCGGTTAAAAATTGTAAACAAAATGCTCAAAATACCGAAAACCGGGAGGTACGGTTATAAGCGGGCCATACCAAAACATGGACCTATGTTGACGATGTTTGGTGGAGATGTTTCATGACCACTGAGAACCTCAAATGTCAAATTGCAGATAGTTCGGTTACAAATTGTGGCTAAAATTCTCAAAATACCGAAAATCGGGAGGTACCGTTATATGGGGGCTATACCAAAACATGGACCTATGTTGACGATGTTTAGTGGAGATATTTCATGACCACTGCAGGGAACTTCAAGAGTCAAATTGAGGGTAGTTTCATCAAAACTATGTAGACCCTCAAAAATGGACCCATGTTGACGAATTTTAGTGAAGAAATTTCGTGACCACTGAAAATTCCCGAAAATCGGGAGGTACAGTTATATGGGGGGAAATACCAAAACATGGACCTATATTGACGATTATTTTTGAATAGACAAAATTGTAGCTAAAATTCTCAAAATATCGATCATTTCAGCTAGTTCGGTTAAAAATTGGAGCTAAAATTCTCAAAATACCGAAAATCGGGAAATACCGTTATATGGGGTCTGTACCAAAACATGGATCTATGTTGACGATGTTTCGTTGGAGATATTTTATGACCACTGAGAACTTCAAATGTCAAATTACAGCTATTTCGGTTAAAAGCTGTAGCTAAAATTCTCAAAATACCGAAAATCGGGAGGTACCATATGGGGGCTATACCAAAACATGGACCTATGTTGACGATGTTTGGTGGAGATGTTTCATGACCACTGAGAACCTCAAATGGCAAATTACAGCTAGTTCGGTTAAAAATTGTAACTAAAATGCTCAAAATACCGAAAACCGGGAGGTACGGTTATAAGCGGGCCATACCAAAACATGGACCTATGTTGACGATGTTTAGTGAAGATGTTTCATGACCACTGAGAACCTCAAATGTCAAATTGCAGATAGTTCGGTTACAAATTGTGGCTAAAATTCTCAAAATACCGAAAATCGGGAGGTACCGTTATATGGGGGCTATACCAAAACATGGACCTATGTTGACGATGTTTAGTGGAGATATTTCATGACCACTGAGAACCTCAAATGGCAAATTACAGCTAGTTCGGTTAAAAATTGTAGCTAAAATTCTCAAAATACCGAAAATCGGGAGGTACCGATATATGGGGGCTATACCAAAACATGGACCTATGTTGACGATGTTTCGTGGAGATGTTTCATGACCACTGAGAACCTCAAATGTCAAATTACACCTAGTTAGGTTAAAAATTGTAGCTAAAATTCTCAAAATACCGATAATCGGGAGGTGCCGATATATGGGGGCTATACCAAAACATGGACCTATGTTGACGATGTTTCGTGGAGATGTTTCATGACCACTGAGAACCTTAAATGTCAAATTACACCTAGTTCGGTTAAAAATTGTAACTAAAATGCTCAAAATACCGAAAACCGGGAGGTACGGTTATAAGGGGGCCATACCAAAACAAGGACCTATGTTGACGATGATTTGTGGAGATGTTTCGTGACCACTGAGAACCTCAAATGTCAAATTGCAGATAGTTCGGTTACAAATTGTGGCTAAAATTCTCAAAATACCGAAAATCGGGAGGTACCGTTATATGGGGGCTATACCAAAACATGGACCTATGCCCATATCATTTGGGATATAAGTTTGTTGATCACTAGGAACCCTAAGTGGCAAATTACAGCTAATTCGGTCTGCAAATGTGGCGAAGAATGTCAAAATACCTCAAATCCGGAGGTACCGTTATATGGGGGATATACCAAGGAGTGGACCGATATAGCCCATATTCGAACTTGACCTGCCTATGGAAAAAAGACCCTCGGGTGCAAAATTTCAGCACTCTATCTCAATTATTGCGGACGCTAGAGTGATTACAACAGACGGACGGACAGACGGACATGGCTAGATCGTCTTAGAATTTTATCATGATCAAGAATATATATACTTTATAGGGTCGCAAATGATTAGTTCGATGTGTTACAAACGGAATGACAAACTTAATATACCCTCCATACTATGGTGGAGGGTATAAAAACAGGGGGTTAGTCTGAGAATAACGAATTTCTAGGTAAAAATCGTAATATATGGTCCTGAGCTGTATTTCAAGAACAAAAAAACGACATCCGGATTTGAAAAGAAATCGCTACTATGAGTAAGAAATATCAAAAAAAAAAAAAAAAAAAAAAAAAACAGAATCCGTGTTGGCCAGTCTGATATTTCCAACAGTCCATGAAATTCTTCACTAAATCAAGTATAACTTTAAGAGACTATTTGAAAAACTGAGAAAATCTAACCGTAATAACCCCTTTATCAGGCAATAAAATACGAAACAAAACTAGAATCCACTTCATTCATTAAAAAAAAACCAAAACCCTTTCTCTCTCCTTTTTTACGGCCATAAATGTTCCTCTATCTTCCACAAATACCCACATTCTCACCTGTTCCATAAAAAAATATTGTTAAGATAACGCCTTCCATACATCCACACAAAGTTGATGACAATCTTTTTACCACTTCCGTAAAGATGTTCGTCGTGTCGTGTCTCTCTCACCGTTATCACTGAAACTGAATCTCTGAAATTATTTTATTACTCATCGTAGCTCCTGTTTAATAACTCATCATATTTTTAGCCCTTTTATGAGTATGAGAAAAATGTTTTTTTGTTAATCATTTTGAAGTTTTTTTTTTTTCAATTGATATTTTGTGTCATTTCATAAATTAAATCGTAAAGACGCTATTTAACACCTGTTTTAGTTAAGATTTTATGACATTTATGATAAGATGCTGAGGCTGACTTTCCGTTGGTGGGGGTTATTAAAGGAAAGACTTTTTCCGAAATCCATTAGAATTACCACAAATTATGTGTAATTGTTATCATTAGGTTGGTTGGAATGTTGTAAATATGGCTATAAAATAAAATTATGGCTTCATTACTAAGGCCTTAACGCTTGAAGAGAAAAGGCTATGATAAAAGAAAATCTGCTGTAAGGACTGCATGGGTGGCTATTACAGAGGGATTGATCTTTAAAACGAACATATATTCCATTTGTAATTTCGTTCATTTTTTTTTTTTTTTTTTTTTTTTTTTTTTGATGGAGGTGTTGTTTTCTAATAGTGTAGATTTCTGAATCAACGTATAATACCCTCGGATAGGGCATTGGAATTTAATTGCCGGTTGGATTTTTTCATTTTCAACGTACCTACAGGGCTTTTCACTAGTAGCATCCTGTGTACCAGTCCGTGTCGGTATTTTTCTGTAACACTTTCTTCAATTTCTATAGACTATTCGACGTCACCAAAATCTTTAGATCACCCAAGGCTCTAAAAACAAATCTGTTTTACAAATTATCAAATCACAGTATATTGTTTGTGTTTTTTTTTTTTTTTTTTTTGATGAAAAGGTGTCAAATTAAAATTAAATAGCTTCACAAAAATGTAAAACGAAGTAGGTCATAAACCCCGATTTTGATGGCTTGTCTTTCTTGGTAACGCTTTTTTTTCGAATTTCGAATGAATGAATGTGGGCTTCAACTGTGTGTTTGACATAAAATCTGCAGTCCCCCTCCTTTTGGTTGTCTTTGTTCGGTAACATTGATGGTTGTATCTCATTTTTATGGTTTCATCGGAAATAACATCACCAACAAAAGCAAGTGTTTTCAATGTTTTGGTTTTGATACATCTGGAAACTGAAAATCAAATAAATCCAAAAAACGCTTTTTATGTTAATTTAAACACATTTGAATTGCCAATAAAAAATCATTTACAGGTGATTTACAAACAAACACACATTAACGCCAGCACACACACGCACACTCGCGCAATCATTTCCATTTCGAAAAAAACACAAACCATTCACTGAAAATGGCATTAATTTCAAAATAAATTCGATCGTATCGCATGGCTCGTTTTTAATTTGTATTTACATTTTTATGCGTTTCAACATGTTTTAGGGTTGCCAGGTTTATATTCAAAAATGCATAAAAAAACTAGAATGCTTCTACGCTGGTTGTAGCCAATATGGATTACATAATGTCTTAATTTGGGTTGAAAAAACTAAAAAAAAGACCAACATGTTTAATTAAAAATTATTCGACCTTTTTTGTGTACAAAAATAACGTAGAAAATGTGAAGCAAAGAATTGACTTTATCCCAAAAACCGACCAAATTTTTGAAATAAAACAAATTGGATCACATTGTTTTGTTAAAAAAGCAAAGCACACAGAAGTTTTTTTTTTCAATATTTTTAACTTATTCCAAAAACCGACCAACTCGAAAGAGAATTAATCAAAAAATTTTAAATTAAACATTCTTTCGACCACTTTTTTCCGAAAAGAAAGTTAAAAAAATATCAAACAGATAGCTCAAAATATTATATATTTTATATACCCTGATTTTGTAACTTCTTTTTGTTCGTTCGTCTATATTCGTAATAATTTAAGCATCCATAGCTCAGCACCCAGAAGACATACATACCAAATTTTTCGTATAGCCGTTCCATATATCATTAAGAATTCCTCATTTAAAAATCAGCGCTCTACATTTGCGCTAATTCGAACAAATCAATCTACAAAATTTGACAATTCGTATGAAAAGAATAAAATTGTTTACAAAAACGGGGGGTTAATAGTTTTTGAGCTTATCCCAAAGAACCGACCAAAAATAGGATTAAAAAAATCCTTTTTGACCACTTTTTGCTCAAAAACAACAAAGTAAAAAAACAGGGTTTCGGGGTCGGAGTCGGAGTCGAGCAATTTTGCTGGAGTCGAAGTTTGAGTCGAAAAAATAACTCGACTCCGACTCCGGGCAATATTTTTGTACATTATAGAAATATAACATTAAATTCGGGACAGCAAAATCTTTTCAAAAAATATTTTTTTTATTTAAAAAAAATATAAGAGCACAATTAAGCAAACAGAGCACAATTATACTAACTTAGAGGGCTATCCATAGGATATAGTCAAATTTTTTCATCTCTATTTTGATTGCTAAATGCATGTTGAGAATATTTTATGATCCAATTAATGCTTTAATTTTTTGCAAGCAAAAGTAAAGTTCTATGATATTCGAATTATAAGTGGGCATTTAAGGTCTTCTGTACAAGTTCTACAAGTCTTCTGTGAGAAGTCCTACTGGTCTTCTCACAAAATTATATTTTGAAGAGATTTTACATAAAATTAGATAAAATCTTAATTATTAGATGATTTTATAAAATCTAGAAATTAATCGATCGATTTTATTTGTCATATTTTGTTTGACCGTTTTAGACAAAAACTTTAGGTTTTTAAGCCAAACTTTAATATTTTGTCTTTTCCTGTCCACCATTTCCGTAAAATCTAATATTTTTTTACAAAATTGATCGATGAAGGACTAGATTTTGATGTTCTTGATAAGCCCACAAAAATATATGGCAATCGGTTTAGTTTTCGCACTGCACTGTAATTATTAGATTTTTTCGTATACGGCCATTTGCCACAAAACTTCGTGGTATTTTTCAAATTAAAAGTCAGAAAGCAGATTTTGTTATGTTCTTTCAGAGAAGAAAATCTAAAAAATAGTTTTTTAGGCTCTCGAAGCTTTCTCATATGTTGGCTTACATCCATTTAAAACCTTTTCATGAATTGCTTATAATGTTTACCTTATAATGTTTAACTTAGTTGGCCCATTACCGAACATTTGTTCCATAGACCGAACTAAGAAAAGATCTCCATTCCTCTTTGTTTTTCGCTTGACTTTTTGGAATACCGCGCCTTTTCATTTCTTCATCCACTTGTATGCTCCATCGAAGCTTAGGCCTGCCGATTCTGCGTGCACCGCCATGTGGCATGTATTCATACGCCTTTTTAGCAGGTTCATCATCGCTCATTCTCATGATATGGCCTAGCCAACGCAATCGTTGCATCTCGATACGTTTAACTATATGCATGTCTTTGTATAGCTTCTTTCCAATTTTAACTGAGGACCTAGTATCAGTTAAAGTCATCTTACAAAGCCGGATGAGCTTTGCGGGGATACCAAATTCAGACATTGCGTGGAATACCTTTGATCGGAGGGGACTGTCGAATGCTGCTTTATAATCGACAAAAAGGTGAAATATGTCGATCTGCATCTCTTGGGTCTTCTCTAGGATTTGCCGCAGGGTAAATATCTGGTCAATGGTGGACTTGCCAGGTCTAAAGCCACATTGGTATGGTCCAATTATTTCGTTGACCATTGGCTTTAGTCGTTCGCACAATATCCCTGACACTATCTTATAGGCAATAGGGAGAAGACTTATGCCCCTATAGTTGGAGCATATAGTATTATCTCCTTTTTTGTGGACGGGACACAGGATGCTCAGGTTCCAATCGTCGGGTACGCGTTCTTCTTGCCAGATGGTGCTAACTAGCTGATACATACACCTTATCAGCGCGTCGCCTCCAGTTTTAAACAGCTCGGCTGGTAAGCCATCGGCTCCTGCTGCTTTATTATTCTTCAGCCGGTTGATTGCTGTTTTTACCTCATCTTGGCCGGGCGGTATACATTCTATACCATCTTCTGGGATTGGATCTGTGGTATCATCGTCTTCGCTACTATTGGATACCAGCAGATTGAAGAAATGTTCCTTCCATATCCTGAGCACGCTATCCGTATCTGTTACCAGATTACCTTGCTGGTCTCTACAGGAGGATGTGCCTGTACCAAAGCCATCTGTTTGATGTTTCACTCTTTGGTAGAATTTTCGGACTTCATTCTGTCTCCTGTACATCTCGATTTTTTCACACTCCCGCTTTTCCATTTCTCTCTTTTTCTTGCGGAAAAGCCGTTTCTCTTTTCTCCTTTTCTCCCGATATCTCTCTCGTGCGCTACGCGTTGCTACTGATTGTAAAGTAGCTCTATATGCCGCATTTTTCTCTTCGGTAGCAGCACGACACTCCTGGTCATACCATGAATTCCTTTATGGAGGTCTCTGGAATCCAAGTATGGATTTTGCGGCTGTTTGCATGGAGTGGGCAATATGTTGCCATTGTGTTGTTATGTTATCGGGACAAGGAGTGCTCGCGTTAAGCAATTGGGCTAGTTGAGTGGAATATGCTGTGGCTATCTGTTGTGTTTGCAGCCTATCGATGTCCAACTTCCGCGTTGAGTCTGTTCGTGCTTTATTTGCAACGTTTAGACGGGTACGTACCTTTGCTGCAACAAGGTAGTGGTCCGAATCAATGTTTGCGCCTCGGAACGATCGTACATCCAACACGCTGGATGAATGTCTTCCATCTATTACAACATGATCAATTTGTACTTGTTCTTTGATCTGGAGACAGCCAGGTGCCCTTATGAATATCGAGATGATTAAATCTGGTACTGCTAACTACCATGTTTTTTGCAGCTGCAAAGTCTATCAGCCTCATACCATTGTCAGATGTTTCACTGTGGAGACTGAATTTCCCGACTGTTGGGCCAAAGATATTCTCCTTTCCAATTTTGGCATTAAAATCGCCTAGAATGATTTTAATGTCATGGGCAGGGCAACGGTCATATGTTTCTTCTAAGCGCTCCTAAAATATATCTTTGGTCTGTTCGTCCTTTTCTTCAGTGGGATCATGAGCGCAAATAAAGCTGATGTTGAAGAATTTAGCTTTTATACGAATTGCAGCAAGTCTTTCATTCACTGGGGTGAAGCTGGATACCAGATGTTTTAGTCTCCGACTAACTACAAATCCGCAACCAAACTCATGCTTTACGTCATGGGAGCTATAATACAGTGCGTCACCTTTAGGTGTTGTTGTGACGCCTTTCCCAATCCATCGTATTTCCTGTATGGCAGTAATATCGGCCTTGTACTTTTCAAGTACGTCTGCCAATGCGAAGACTGCACCTTCTCTATAAAGAGTGCGAACATTCCAGGTGCAGATTCGCAGATCATGGTCCTTAAAACGTTTGCGGGGTTCGTCAACTTTAGAGGGGTTTGTTTTTATTTTCTTTCGTTTTTTCATAGTAGGATGTTTTTTCTAGGGGAGGGTTACTAACCCGACGCCCAAACCCAAGTTTTTAACGTTCTTATGGGTGAACGCGCGGCACATGTTAGCTCACTACCTTTAACGGGTGTTAAAGGTAGTTCCCCAGGTGACACCACGGGAGGTCAGTGTCCACTTGAGATGAAAGAGGGACCAAGATAAATCCTGGGCTTTGCCATGTTAAAGCCGTTTCTTACCCCCAACGAAGACTAAAGACAATGGAATATTGTGGCCATATCCTTCAAAATACCGAAAATCGGGAGGTGCCGTTCTATGGGGGCTATATGAAGGCGTGGACATATACCGACAAAATTCTGGGGGATAGTTTAATACCCCCAACGAAGACTAAGTACCAAATTTCAGCCATTTCCGTATGATAATTAAGCTGAAACATTCACAATACCGAAAATCGGGTGTTACGGTTCTATGGGAGCTATATCAAAACGTGGACCGATATAGTCCATTTGCAATATCAAACATCCTAGGGGTAATAGAAACTTCTATACCAAATTACAAAACTCTATCTTAAAAATTGCGAACTGTATATTGATTTCAACAGACGGACGGACAAACAGACGGACATATGGTGGAGGGTATAAAAATATCAAACTGACACCTCTATTAGTTTTTGTGCTTATCCCAAAAAACCAACCAAAATTGTGAATAAAAAATCCCTTTTCGACCACTTTTTTTCAAAAAACAACGCAGACAATTATGAACCAAATACCTGACAACTAAGCTATTGTTTTGAATTTTTTTAGTTTATACAAACAAACCGACCAAAGTTAAAAAAAAATCGACCAATTTTGATTTATATCTGTGAAATAAGAAAACCTCATTCATATTTGCAAAATGATCTTAATTAAACCCAAAACCGTTTTTTTTAATTAAATATTTTTTAACTTATCCCAAAAACTGACCAATTAAATAAACATATTTTCCGACCACTTTTTCCGAAAAAAAGTAAAAAATATAAAGCGGATACTTCAAATAGGATAGGTGTTTTTATATTTTTTGAGCTATTCCCAAAAACAGAACCGACCAAAATTTTGAATAAAAAATCCCTCTTTGACCGCTTTTTGGTTCACTAACAACGCAGAAAATTATGAAAGAGATACCTGAAAACTAAGCTCTTGTTTTGATTTATTTAGTTCATCCAAACAAACCGACCAAAATTTAAAATAACATAAAAATTAAATGACTTTTTATTTTTATCTGTGCAATAAAAAAACCTCGGTCATGTTTCCGGAATGATCTTACTTGGAAGCTGAAAGCCAAAGCCAATTTTTTAATACTTTTTAACTTATCAAAAAAACCGACCAAAAATTTTTAAATTAAATTTTTTTCCCACACATTCTTCCGAAAAGTAAGTCAAAAAATATCAAGCAGATATCTCAAAATAGGATAGGTTTTTTTATATTTTGTAAGCTTATCCCAAAACACCGACCAAAATTTTGAATTAAAGAAATCCTTTTTCAACCGCTTTTTCATAAAAGAACGCAGAAAATATGAAACAGATACCTAACAACTAATCTATAGTTCGACCGACCAAAATTTCAAATTAAAAAAAAAACTTTTCGATCACTTTTTATTTATATCTGTAAAATAATAAAACCCCATTTATGTTTCCAGAATATTCTTACTTGGACGCTGAAACCCAAAACCGTTTTCTTCAATATTTTTAACTCATACCAAAAACCGACCAAACAAATTTAAATTTTATTTTTTCAATCAATTAAATTAAATTAAAAAATGTTCGACCACTATTTTTCGAAAAGAAAGTAAAAAGTAGAAGCAGATACTTCAAAAAAGATAGTATTTTAATAATTTTTGAGCTTATGCCAAAAAAACCGACCAAAATTTTAATCAAAAAACCTTTTTCTACCACTTTAAAAAAAAAAAAAAAAAACGCAGAAAATTATAACAGGTACCTGAAAGCTAAGCTATTGTTTTGAACATTTTGCTTAGTTTATCCAAACAAACCGACAAAAATTTTGAATTAAAAGATTTTCGACCACTTTTTATTTATATCTGTGAAATAGGAAAACCTCAATCATGTTTGCAGGATGATCTTAATTGGACGCTGACGCCGTTTCTTTTCAATATTTTTAGTTTATGCCCAAAACCGAACAAAAATTATTATTTTTATTTTTTTTTTTTTTTTTTTTTTTGATCAATTAAATTAAATTAAAAAATTCTTCGACCACTTTTTTCAAAAAAGAAAGTAACAAAATATCAAGCAGTTACCTGAAAATAGGATTATTTTTTTAAATATTTGTTTTGGGGATAAAACCAACCAAAATTTTGAAATAAAAAAATTCTATCACTTTTTTGCCTAAAAATCTAAATATTTTTTAAGCTTATCCCAAAAAAATATATGGTAACATGGGGCGGCTTTGCCACCGCAGATTTTCTTGAAAACTACAAATGCTACAAAAACCCGTTAAAAGGAAAATTGTGAGTTTGGCGAAGATCTATCATATCCCAAAAGCTGACATTTGTATCAAAGATATGATTGAGGATGCAAGCAATTTTGTGTGTTTTCAGGGTATTGCGAAAAAGTTAATTGAAGGTATATTTTGTTATATCCTGTTTGCCTTTGCTGATATCCAAAATACATTTTATACCGTTAAATGATAACTTCTAAAGAATATAAATTCAAATAATTTGTATTAAAAAAATAACTATAAATGCCAAAATTATTCATATTATGAAATATGTTGGGGGTGGGGCGCCTATGCCAGGATGTGGGTGGGGTTGGTTATTGTGAGAAATTTGGCGGTTTTAACCTATATTGTTTATGTTATAGATATACCACACTATAATGTGAAGTCAAAATCAAATATTATGCTAAACGTATCGTGTGGATGTAATATTATATCTTTTGTATCTAAATTCAACATACCAACTTCAATTGAATGCTAGATCTGTTTCTTTTTGGCAATTTTAGTTTAATTTTTGATTATTCAATAGATAAAACGTCCCTTTATTGTAAAATTTTGATATTTAAGCAACAAGTATGGCAAATGATGTTCTAGATTCCCATGGCGTAGGCAACAACTTCGGTAGCAAAGCTGCTCCATGGGTGGGGCGGCTTTGCCACTTTTTAGACAGTTTAGAAATTCTCAATAATTATATTTTAAAAACAAAATTATAAACATTTATATATCAAAACTGATAACCAAGATATGCTTATATTTTTTCCAAACATAATATTTGAAAAAACTTTAACGGTGTTCATATTAGAACATTTTGAACAAAAACGTGGCACACCCTCCCCATGTTACCATATATATTTTTTAACTTATCCCCAAAAAACTACCACAATTTTGAAATAAAAATTTTTTCGACCACTTTTTTGCTAAAAAATCAACGCAGAAAAATATGAAACAGATACCTAAAATCTAAGCAATTTTTTAAATATTTTTTAAGCTTACCAAAAGACCGACCAAAATTATTAATTAACAATTTTTTTCGACCACTTTTTATTTGTGGAATAGGAAAACCTCGTCATATGCAATCGCCGTCAATCACCACACAAACACACTAAAACACATTTAAATATAATTTATGTTTGTTTTGTAAAGTTTTACATTTACAACGTAAATCTTTTCTTGGTATTTACATGGAAAACCATTGTAAATATCGTGTAATTTGCTTGCTCGCTCGCTTGCAATGTCCGTAACGCCCATGTCCAAAAGGTGTATTTACATAGTTTTCTAACTTGAGTTTTCAATTAAATAACCGATATAAACTTCAATTTAATTAGGCTTTAAATTGAATTAGTTTTCATTTCGTGGAGATGAAGAAAGAAGAGCAAAAAAATGACCACTTGGGTGGTTTACGATTTGAAGATTTATTGCTGCGTTCCCTTGAAAAGCGTTAATGTGGAGGGGTCTTTTATGGGTTTTTGTATCTATTTGTCGGTATGCTATAGCAGAGCTCTTTGAATACGCAGTTGAATGTACTAGACAAATTGTCGCTGGATGGATGGATGCTCAATGCAATGTCTATACAAATAGTTTTGTAAGCAGGTTACACACGGAACAGTTATACAGTTAATATTTGTTTTTTTATTATTCAAAGGGAGAAAGTTAGGTTTTCTGAGAATTACGAAAGAAGATGCTGATACGGCATTAAAATGTTTGTGTGGCATTTGTGAGATGCAGAATTTTTAAGAAAAGAATTTTTTAAAGAAAACAATACGCCTGAAAAGTTGCACAGTGGTCCCGCTACTGAAGCCAAGGATACCAGCAATGGCCAAGCTCACGTTTGTCACTAGTAGCAAAGATTTTGGAAGCGTTACTTTTTCCTGGCATCAGATCTTGGTATCCAGTTGCTGATTATCAATAAGGGTTCCAAAAGCAGCTCAGTGTCACAACAGCACTGCACTACATTTACACACTTATGTATATATTAGCCGAAATCGTATCCAGAAAAGACTGTGTCACAGAACAGTGATAGCAGAACAGTGGACCAGACTAAAACATCTGAGAGCTGTTCGAGAATGTCGAGAGTGTATGTGTGGTCACCAGTCCCCAACCCGCAGCAGTTGGTACAACAAGATGTTGTCGATACAGTATCTACTTGGTTGTTTAGGTAGAAACATCCAAATCACCATGGATATATTTTAGTTTCGATTGTCAAAGATTTTCTTTTTTATGGATAGCTTTTTTAAATATTTTTTTATTTTCAATAGTGGATTTAATTTTTTTCTTAATTTTTTTAGCAAAAGAATATTTTCTTTTAATTTTAAACGTGGAGTTTTAAAGGATTTTATTATCTTTAGGTTTTTTTTAAAGATTTTCGTCATTTTTAGACGAGGGTTTTTATAGAATTTGGTTTCCATTTTTAGTGTGTATTTTCATATAATTTTTTTATTATTTTTAAGCATAGGTTTTCGAAAATTTATTTATTTTAAGTTTAAGCGTGGATTTTGAAAAATTTTTATTTAAAGTGTGGTTTTTTATTTTATTATTTTTTAACGCAGGCCTTTAAATCTGGATTTTGAAAGAAAAAACAATTATTTTTAAACGTGGATTTTTAAATATATATTTTTAATTTTTTGAAATTTTGCCTGTTAGGGCGAAGATCATTTTTTTAATGATTTTATTAATTTTCTCGTTTAGAGTTAAGCTTAATGATCTGAAATTATTTGCAAGTGAAAAAGGAAAGCCATGGACTCGAACCCACATAGTCACCAAATTACGTTACCTGGTTTCATTGGTGGTAAAGCAAATCTTCGGACGTATCGACTATGTAATGGCTTCTCTGTCCTAGAACTTATCGTTTTTCAAATGCAAATGTGTTTTTATACATTAACGGATATTTGGCCGTTTTGAAATGTATTTTCTTCACAACAACCGCTTTTTGCGATGCCTTTGAAGTTATGAGTTTTGGCTTTGAACGCTAACACGCCGTGACAACATTTTTTTGATATGTTTTCAAAAAAATGTTGTCACGGCGTGTTAGCGTTCAAAGCCAAAACTCATAACTTCAAAGGCATCGCAAAAAGCGGTTGTTGTGAAGAAAATACATTTCAAAACGGCCAAATATCCGTTAATGTATAAAAACACATTTGCATTTGAAAAACGATAAGTTCTAGGACAGAGAAGCCATTACATAGTCGATACGTCCGAAGATTTGCTTTACCACCAACGTAATTTGGTGACTATGTGGGTTCGAGTCCATGGCTTTCCTTTTTCACTTGCAAATAATTTCAGATCATTAAGCTTAACTCTAAACGAGAAAATTAATATATATTTTTAATTTTAAGCGAAAAATTTTAATTTTTCTTATGTTATTGTGGGTGGTTATTTTATTTTTTTTAGAACGGATTTTTAATTTATTTAAGTTTATTAATTTAAATATATATTTTTATATTTTTAATAGTGGAGTTTTAGAAATATTTTTTGTATTTTTTAAAATAGTCTGGCTTAATCCCATAGTCGTTGTTTTAATATTTTATTAAAACAACTTTAATTTATTAGTGGGAAAAAATTGGCGATGTTTACCAAGGGGTAAGGCAGGGAAGACTATAGTTTCAGATCTCGCCACAGATCTTTATCAGTTCCCTTGTTTCTTGTTTTTCAACAAGAAACTTTTTATACCCAAGTGTCAATTGCTCGCTCAAATAGATATGTGTGTAAAGAAACACTCTGATCGAGAATTTCTTTGGCATTTATTTTATGTTAAGGTGGATCAATATTATTTTTTTTTTTAAACGTAGATTTTCAAAGATTTTTTAAGAAAAAAATTAATTAATAAACTTGTTGTTTTTAAATTTGAAAACAAAAAATATGAGATTAAGCTTGACTTACATACAAATAGTAAGTAAAACACACATCTCAACAAAACTGCCAAAGTGAATCTAAAAATAGACACAAAACTCCGTGGACGATTGGTTGTTGTTATTTTTCGACAACTATCAAAATAATTATGTGCATTCTCTGCAATGTGGAGACACATGGCAGTGGGAGTAGTTAATTTGGGTTTACATATGCGGCTACGAGAGTTTTTAGGTGTTTCGGTTGAATTCGCATTTAAACGAATTCATCAGTCACACTTATTCTTGAGCTGGAGTCGTCATAAAATTGGGGAAGGGTTCTTTGTTTCAATACAAAGAACTAAGAGAACTGATGAGTCCAAGTGGCGTTGGACGAAACTAGTCTTTTCTGCCATCCCCTAAAGTAATCAATTTTAACTACATCCCACTTTAAACTTGTTGTTTTTAATTTTGACTTACCTACAAATAGTAAATATTTTTTTATATATTTTTTAAAATTGATTTGAAAATATTTTTAGCGTGGAGTTTTAAATATAAATTTTTATTTTAAGCCTTTTTAATATTTTTTTGGATTTTTTTAAAAATATATTTTTTTAAATGGATTTTTAAATATTTTTAGCCTGAATTTTTAATTGTTCTGTAATTTGAAAACGATGATTTGTAAACATATATTTTCTCATTTTTAAGCCTGGATTTTTAACTATTTTTTATTTAATGTCTAAATTTCAAAAATATAAATATATCTTACACCTTGATTTAAAAAATGTTTCTTTGCATATTTTTAAGCTTGGATTTTTAAAGAAGTTTTTTATTTTTAAAAGCGAGTATTTAAGGATTATTTTTTTTATTTTAAGACATGATTTTTTAAAGCATGCATTTTTTAAGATTTTTTTAATGTATTAATTTTGGTTTTTTAAAAATATTTGTTTTTATTTTCTAAAGTGGATTTTAAATATTATATTATTTAGCATGGATTTTTAAATATATATTTTTTAAGCTTTGATTTTTAAATATATTTTTATCTTTAAAGATATTCTGTAATAATTTATTGCGTTTTTACAAATATATATTTTTAAATGGATTTTTTAATATTTTTAGCATTGTTTTTTAATTCGAGACGATGATTTTTAAGTATACATTGTCTCATTTTAAGGACGAGTTTTTAAAGAATAATTTTTATTTTTAGACACGATTTTTTTAAAACCTGGATTTTTATAGATATTTTTTAATATATTAAATTTGGATTTTTTAAAATAATTTTTTAATATTATTTAAAAGGTATTTTAAGCTGGATTTTTAAATATATATTTTTATTTTTAAGCCAGGATTTTTAAAGATATTTTTTTGGATTTTTAAAAATATATATTTTTTAAATGGATTTTAAAATATTTTTAAATATTTTTAGTCTTGATTTTTAATTGTTTTATAATTTGAAACGATGATTTTTAGACATATATTTTCTTATTTTTAAGCCTGGATTTTTAACTATTTTTTATTTAATGTCTAAATTTTTAAACATCTCTTACACCTTGATTTAAAAAATTGTACTTTGCATATTTTTAAGCCTGGATTTCTAAAAATTTAAATATATATTTTTGTTTTTAAGCTGGGTTTTCTGAATACATATTTTTTATACCCTCCACCATATGGAGGGTATAATTAAATTTGTCATTCCGTTTGTAACACATCGAAATATTCGTCGGAGACCCTATAAAGTATATATATTATTTATCAGCATAAAATTCTATGTCGATTTTACAATGTCCGTCTGTCTTTTGAAAACAAGACACAGCTCGCAATTTTAAAGATATAGAGTCAATATTTGGTACAGAAGTTTATATTACATGCAGGATGGTTGGTATTGAAAATGGGATATATCGGTCCACGTTTAGATATAGCCCCCAAAGAACGGTACATCCCGATTTTCGGTATTTTTAAGGTTTTAGCTTCATTATCCTACCAAAATGGCTGAAATTTGGTATTTAGTTATCTTTGGGTGTATAGAACTTTCCACCTGAAATTTGTTGGTGTAAGTCCACGCATTCATATAGCCCACATAGAACGGTACCTCCCGATATTCGGTATTTTGGAGGTTTTAGCTTCATTATCCCACCAAAATGGCTGAAATTTGGCATTTAGTTATCGTTGGGTGTATAGAACTTTCCACCTGAAATTTGTTGGTATAGGTTCACGCCTTCATATAGTCCCCATAGAAGGTACCTCCCGATATTCGGTATTTTGAAGGTTTTTGCTTCATTATCCCATCAAAATGGTTGAAATTTGGTTATTAGTCTTCGTTGAGGATAAAAAACCTTCCACCTAAAATTTGTTGGTATAGGTCCACGCCTTTATATAGCCCCATTTCCCACTGAAATTCGTCGGTATAGGTGCACGTTTCGATATAGCCTCCTAGAACAACACCTCCTGATTTTCGTAATTCTGAATGTTGTGACGTCTATATCCCACAGAAATGACTGAAATTGGTATTTTGTCTTCTTCACAAACGAAAGGAAACTAATTTTTCCATTTTACTTCAATACAATTCGTAGAGGAGGGTATAACAAGTTCGGCCAGGCCGAATTTAACGCCGTTCTTACTTGATTATTTTTAAACCTGGATTTTTGAAAATATTTTTTTTATATTTTTAAGCATGGATTTTTAAATATTGCTTCTATTATTAAGCTCTATTTTCAAAAAAATTTTTTTATATTTTTAAATATTTTTTCAATCCTAATTTTTTTATTTTTTATAATTTTAATTTCGAATCTTAAAACATTTTTTACACGTGGAATTTTAAAAAATTTTTTGTGTATTTCTAAGACTTTTTTGTAATATATATATTTTTTTTAATCTGGATTTTTATACATTTTACGCCTGCATATTTAAATATATATTTGGATATTTTTAAACCTGTATTTTAAATATTTCTACATTTCAAAACGTGAATTTTTTAATTTTTTTTTAATCTTAAACCGCGGTTTTTAAATATTTTCTATATATACATACGTGGATTTTCAAAAATTTAATTTTTAATTATTTTTAAGCATTTTTAATTTTTTATATATTAAACCAATTTTTTTCATGAATTTTACCAATTTTTTTATAATTTCCGCTAACGTGGATATATTTCGTGCACACATAGACCGCTTAGCATGAAGTTTTGAACAAAATTTTAATTTACCCTGAATTTTTTTCAAAAATTTCCCACCTGATTCAATCAAAAGATATTTTCCCATGCTAAAATCTATCCTTCCAAGAACTTAAACCTTGAACTAACCGCTGGCTGACACATAATTATGACAAATGTTGGTGACCCAATAAATTGTTGTAATAGACCTCTTTACGAAAGAAAAAAAACTCTGACTTACAGAAGCAAAAACCACAAATACGATGATAATCGATTATCTCTGATCAGTCGCATCAGACTAACATTTAACATGTTTTGACAAATTAACTCAATTTACACTAAACATGGGATCATACAAAAAGATTACAACAACAACAAAAGAAAACATAAAGAAGTAGACAAACTTGTCGATGAGATGACTAAACCTTAACGATTAACGATAATCATCTGGGGGGATAGTGATTATCACTGATGTTCTGCGTTCTACTGGAATTGTGTGTGTCTTAGGCTAGGAAAGAGGAGAAAGGGAGAGTTGATGGTGATGGGTTTGAAGAGAATTTGTTAATGTAAATTTTTGTTCACACTATTAATCTTGTGAACCAAAACGGTCCAGCGAACAGCGGTAGGGCTCAATAATGATGACACACTCACGTACGTACGGCAACGTGCGGACATGGCTGGTATTCCTCACTAAGGCACCCAAGGGTGGTCCAACAAACCACACAAAAGCAACAACAACAACAAGGGCCATAACACAACAGTTAGCCTCTGTTGAATGCAGGTTGCATTCATTGCATTTTGTCAATGTTTTTAGTCACAACCTTTAAGGCCGCCACAGACGCAGGCTTTGTTTGTGTGCGCTCCCCCAAGGGATTCGCCTTAGTTTCTTCTGTGTTTTTGGTCAATGTGATATGTTATCTGTTGGAAATCAGGAGCTCGTACATCTTATATTTGTTTGGTCGTTTCATTCGAAAGCGATGCATATCTTAACGCAGAAGATACGCACCATTCACCACTGAAGGAGGATTTATTTGGTTCGAGTTTTTGATTAACGGCTGTGAAAATTGAGAAGTTTGTTTATTGTTGCTGCTGCTGCTGGGTACCCTTTGCTTGACAAAATGATTTAATGACATTATTTTGAAAGTTTTAAATCAAATTGTGTAGAAATTAAAATTCCCGTTAAAAAGGAAAAATGTGTTCGATTGGTGGTGGTGAGCGGGAACATGAACCAGAAAAATGATTTAGGAATGAACATTGAAATTAAATGGGTTAAAGATTTTTAATGGGTTAAGTGGAAATGATTAGGTTAAATGTGATCAAATATGCCGGATGACATTCACTGGAGGAGGCTATGATAAAATATTTGGCACGGCATCAAAAGGGGGGTTTTTAAAGAATTTTTTTTTTTATGGACTACCACCTTTAGGTCTCACAACTGCCCAAAGAAGTTTTTCACGTTCGTCGCATAAAAATTCTTCATTAGACAATTTTTAAGATTTTGTGCCTAGATCTTCCTGGCAACAACAGACATCAACTTACATTTTTTATTTGCCTTTCTCCAGCAAGCAGCACAATCTCTAATCAAACTCCTCATACATAGAGTATCCCATACGCCAACCAAGAGAAGTGAAGCAGAATCAAATCATTTACCAAGCAAAACAAATGCAAAAGTTTACGACATTTTGACATAGAATAATGTTGGCAACATTATGGTGGCATAATAACCATACATCATAAGGTCTTCCATATCAATTCGTTGGAATCTCTCCGGAATCACAAAATGAGTTTGCACTAAATTCTAACTGGCACTGGCGGCGGAGGAGACAGAGAAGCTGCAGAATGATGCTGATGTATACACTTCAGCACATAAGCGGCGTCGGACACACACCCATAAGTTCACATGATTCATGTGTGTGTTGATATGGCGTTTACCTCCAACTCAGAGTTAGTCCGCCTAAAGAGCGAAATAATTCTAATACTGCTTTTGAACATATTTCATTTAATTTGTCTCAAGACACTTGGCCACATATGAGCTGAGCCTTCTTTGGCCATTATCATAATTGTGAGATCAGCCTTAAGACAATTTATGAAATAAGGATTTATTTAAAGGATGTTAAGAGAAATATGATGCAACTTATATTAGGGTGGCAGGGAAAAACTATTAAAAAAATATTCTTTAAAAATCCAGGCTTAGTGGTTGGCTGAAAAAATATTCTTTAAAAATCCAGGCTTAGTGGTTGGCTGAAAAAATATTATTAAAAAAATGCAGGCTTAGTATTTGTCTGAAAAAATATTTTATTATTTTTTATTTAAAAATCCATGTTTAGTGTTTGTCTAAAAAATATTATTTAAGAATCCACGCTTAGTATTTGTGTGAAAAAAATATTATTTAAGAATCCACGCTTAGTATTTGTGTGAAAAAAATATTATTTAAAAATCCACGCTTAGTATTTGTGTGAAAAACATATTATTTAAAAATCCACGCTTAGTATTTGTGTGAAAAAAATATTATTTAAAAATCCACGCTTAGTATTTGTCTGAAAAAAATATTATTTAAAAATCCACGCTTAGTGTTTGTCTAAAAAATATTATTTAAGAATCCACGCTTAGTATTTGTCTGAAAAAAATATTATTTAAAAATCCACGCTTAGTATTTGTCTGAAAAAAATATTATTTAAAAATCCACGCTTAGTATTTGTCTGAAAAAAATATTATTTAAAAATCCACGCTTAGTATTTGTCTGAAAAAAATATTATTTAAAAATCCACGCTTAGTATTTGTCTGAAAAAAATATTATTTAAAAATCCACGCTTAGTATTTGTCTGAAAAAAATATTATTTAAAAATCCACGCTTAGTATTTGTCTGAAAAAAATATTATTTAAAAATCCACGCTTAGTATTTGTCTGAAAAAAATATTATTTAAAAATCCACGCTTAGTATTTGTCTGAAAAAAATATTATTTAAAAATCCACGCTTAGTATTTGTCTGAAAAAAATATTATTTAAAAATCCACGCTTAGTATTTGTCTGAAAAAAATATTATTTAAAAATCCACGCTTAGTATTTGTCTGAAAAAAATATTATTTAAAAATCCACGCTTAGTATTTGTCTGAAAAAAATATTATTTAAAAATCCACGCTTAGTATTTGTCTGAAAAAAATATTATTTAAAAATCCACGCTTAGTATTTGTCTGAAAAAAATATTATTTAAAAATCCACGCTTAGTATTTGTCTGAAAAAAATATTATTTAAAAATCCACGCTTAGTATTTGTCTGAAAAAAATATTATTTAAAAATCCACGCTTAGTATTTGTCTGAAAAAAATATTATTTAAAAATCCACGCTTAGTATTTGTCTGAAAAAAATATTATTTAAAAATCCACGCTTAGTATTTGTCTGAAAAAAATATTATTTAAAAATCCACGCTTAGTATTTGTCTGAAAAAAATATTATTTAAAAATCCACGCTTAGTATTTGTCTGAAAAAAATATTATTTAAAAATCCACGCTTAGTATTTGTCTGAAAAAAATATTATTTAAAAATCCACGCTTAGTATTTGTCTGAAAAAAATATTATTTAAAAATCCACGCTTAGTATTTGTCTGAAAAAAATATTATTTAAAAATCCACGCTTAGTATTTGTCTGAAAAAAATATTATTTAAAAATCCACGCTTAGTATTTGTCTGAAAAAAATATTATTTAAAAATCCACGCTTAGTATTTGTCTGAAAAAAATATTATTTAAAAATCCACGCTTAGTATTTGTCTGAAAAAAATATTATTTAAAAATCCACGCTTAGTATTTGTCTGAAAAAAATATTATTTAAAAATCCACGCTTAGTATTTGTCTGAAAAAAATATTATTTAAAAATCCACGCTTAGTATTTGTCTGAAAAAAATATTATTTAAAAATCCACGCTTAGTATTTGTCTGAAAAAAATATTATTTAAAAATCCACGCTTAGTATTTGTCTGAAAAAAATATTATTTAAAAATCCACGCTTAGTATTTGTCTGAAAAAAATATTATTTAAAAATCCACGCTTAGTATTTGTCTGAAAAAAATATTATTTAAAAATCCACGCTTAGTATTTGTCTGAAAAAAATATTATTTAAAAATCCACGCTTAGTATTTGTCTGAAAAAAATATTATTTAAAAATCCACGCTTAGTATTTGTCTGAAAAAAATATTATTTAAAAATCCACGCTTAGTATTTGTCTGAAAAAAATATTATTTAAAAATCCACGCTTAGTATTTGTCTGAAAAAAATATTATTTAAAAATCCACGCTTAGTATTTGTCTGAAAAAAATATTATTTAAAAATCCACGCTTAGTATTTGTCTGAAAAAAATATTATTTAAAAATCCACGCTTAGTATTTGTCTGACAAAAATATTATTTAAAAATCCACGCTTAGTATTTGTCTGAAAAAAATATTATTTAAAAATCCACGCTTAGTATTTGTCTGAAAAAAATATTATTTAAAAATCCACGCTTAGTATTTGTCTGAAAAAAATATTATTTAAAAATCCACGCTTAGTATTTGTCTGAAAAAAATATTATTTAAAAATCCACGCTTAGTATTTGTCTGAAAAAAATATTATTTAAAAATCCACGCTTAGTGTTTGTCTAAAAAATATTATTTAAGAATCCACGCTTAGTATTTGTCTGAAAAAAATATTATTTAAAAATCCACGCTTAGTATTTGTCTGAAAAAAATATTATTTAAAAATCCACGCTTAGTATTTGTCTGAAAAAAATATTATTTAAAAATCCACGCTTAGTATTTGTCTGAAAAAAATATTATTTAAAAATCCACGCTTAGTATTTGTCTGAAAAAAATATTATTTAAAAATCCACGCTTAGTATTTGTGTGAAAAAATATTATTTAAAAATCCACGCTTAGTATTTGTGTGAAAAAAATATTATTTAAAAATCCACGCTTAGTATTTGTGTGAAAAAATATTATTTAAAAATCCACGCTTAGTATTTGTGTGAAAAAATATTATTTAAAAATCCACGCTTAGTATTTGTCTGAAAAAAATATTATTTAAAAATCCACGCTTAGTATTTGTCTGAAAAAAATATTATTTAAAAATCCACGCTTAGTATTTGTCTGAAAAAAATATTATTTAAAAATCCACGCTTAGTATTTGTCTGAAAAAAATATTATTTAAAAATCCACGCTTAGTATTTGTCTGAAAAAAATATTATTTAAAAATCCACGCTTAGTATTTGTCTGAAAAAAATATTATTTAAAAATCCACGCTTAGTATTTGTCTGAAAAAAATATTATTTAAAAATCCACGCTTAGTATTTGTCTGAAAAAAATATTATTTAAAAATCCACGCTTAGTATTTGTCTGAAAAAAATATTATTTAAAAATCCACGCTTAGTATTTGTCTGAAAAAAATATTATTTAAAAATCCACGCTTAGTATTTGTCTGAAAAAAATATTATTTAAAAATCCACGCTTAGTATTTGTCTGAAAAAAATATTATTTAAAAATCCACGCTTAGTATTTGTCTGAAAAAAATATTATTTAAAAATCCACGCTTAGTATTTGTCTGAAAAAAATATTATTTAAAAATCCACGCTTAGTATTTGTCTGAAAAAAATATTATTTAAAAATCCACGCTTAGTATTTGTCTGAAAAAAATATTATTTAAAAATCCACGCTTAGTATTTGTCTGAAAAAAATATTATTTAAAAATCCACGCTTAGTATTTGTCTGAAAAAAATATTATTTAAAAATCCACGCTTAGTATTTGTCTGAAAAAAATATTATTTAAAAATCCACGCTTAGTATTTGTCTGAAAAAAATATAATTTAAAAATCCACGCTTAGTATTTGTCTGAAAAAAATATTATTTAAAAATCCACGCTTAGTATTTGTCTGAAAAAAATATTATTTAAAAATCCACGCTTAGTATTTGTCTGAAAAAAATATAATTTAAAAATCCACGCTTAGTATTTGTCTGAAAAAAATATTATTTAAAAATCCACGCTTATTATTTGTCTGAAAAAAATATTATTTAAAAATCCACGCTTAGTATTTGTCTGAAAAAAATATTATTTAAAAATCCACGCTTAGTATTTGTCTGAAAAAAATATTATTTAAAAATCCACGCTTAGTATTTGTCTGAAAAAAATATTATTTAAAAATCCACGCTTAGTATTTGTCTGAAAAAAATATTATTTAAAAATCCACGCTTAGTATTTGTCTGAAAAAAATATTATTTAAAAATCCACGCTTAGTATTTGTCTGAAAAAAATATTATTTAAAAATCCACGCTTAGTATTTGTCTGAAAAAAATATTATTTAAAAATCCACGCTTAGTATTTGTCTGAAAAAAATATTATTTAAAAATCCACGCTTAGTATTTGTCTGAAAAAAATATTATTTAAAAATCCACGCTTAGTATTTGTCTGAAAAAATATTATTCAAAAATCCACGCTTAGTATTTGCCTGAAAAAAATATTATTTAAAAATCCACGCTTAGTATTTGTGTGAAAAAATATTATTTAAAAATCCACGCTTAGTATTTATCTGAAAAAAATATTATTTAAAATCCAGGCTTAGTATTTGTCTGAAAAATATTATTTAAAAATATACGCTTAGTATTTGTCTGAAAAAGAATATTATTTAAAAATTCACGCTTAGTATTTGTCTGAAAAAATATTATTTAAAAATCCAGGCTTAGTATTTGTCTGAAAAAAATATTATTTAAAAATCCAGGCTTAGTATTTGTCTAAAAAAAATATTATTTAAAAATCCACGCTTAGTATTTGCCTGAAAAAAATATTATTTAAAAATCCACGCTTAGTATTTGTGTGAAAAAAATATTATTTAAAAATCCACGCTTAGTATTTGTGTGAAAAAAATATTATTTAAAAATCCACGCTTAGTATTTGTGTGAAAAAAATATTATTTAAAAATCCACGCTTAGTATTTGTGTGAAAAAAATATTATTTAAAAATCCACGCTTAGTATTTGTGTGAAAAAAATATTATTTAAAAATCCACGCTTAGTATTTGCCTGAAAAAAATATTATTTAAAAATCCACGCTTAGTATTTGCCTGAAAAAAATATTATTTAAAAATCCACGCTTAGTATTTGTGTGAAAAAATATTATTTAAAAATCCACGCTTAGTATTTATCTGAAAAAAATATTATTTAAAATCCAGGCTTAGTATTTGTCTAAAAAAAATATTATTTAAAAATCCACGCTTAGTATTTGCCTGAAAAAAATATTATTTTAAAATCCACGCTTAGTATTTGTGTGAAAAAAATATTATTTAAAAATCCACGCTTAGTATTTGTGTGAAAAAAATATTATTTAAAAATCCACGCTTAGTATTTGTGTGAAAAAAATATTATTTAAAAATCCACGCTTAGTATTTGTGTGAAAAAAATATTATTTAAAAATCCACGCTTAGTATTTGTGTGAAAAAAATATTATTTAAAAATCCACGCTTAGTATTTGTGTGAAAAAAATATTATTTAAAAATCCACGCTTAGTATTTGTGTGAAAAAAATATTATTTAAAAATCCACGCTTTGTATTTGTGTGAAAAAAATATTATTTAAAAATCCACGCTTAGTATTTGTGTGAAAAAAATATTATTTAAAAATCCACGCTTAGTATTTGTGTGAAAAAAAAATATCATTTAAAAATTCACGCTTAGTTTTTGTGTGAAAAAAATATTATTTAAAAACACAGGCTTAGTATTTGTCTGAAAAAATATTATTCAAAAATCCACGCTTAGTATTTGCCTGAAAAAAATATTATTTAAAAATCCACGCTTAGTATTTGTGTGAAAAAATATTATTTAAAAATCCACGCTTAGTATTTATCTGAAAAAAATATTATTTAAAATCCAGGCTTAGTATTTGTCTGAAAAATATTATTTAAAAATATACGCTTAGTATTTGTCTGAAAAAGAATATTATTTAAAAATTCACGCTTAGTATTTGTCTGAAAAAAAAATATTATTTTAAAATCCACGCTTAGCATTTGTCTGAAAAAATATTATTAAAAAAATCCAGGTTCAGTATTTGTCTGAAAAAATATTATTTAAAAATTCAGGCTAAGTATTTGTCTGAAAAAAATATTATTTGAAAATTCAGCCTTAGTATTTGCCTGAAAAAATATTTTTTAAAAATCCGGGCTTAGTAATTATCTAAAAAAATATTATTTAAAAATCCAGGCATAGCATTTGTCTGAAAAAATATTATTAAACAAATCCAGGCTTAGTATTTGTCTGAAAAAATATTATTTAAAAATTCAGGCTAAGTATTTGTCGGAAAAATATATTATTTAAAAAATCCAGGCTTAAGCGGAATCCGAAAAAAATATTATTTAAAAATCCACGCTTAGTATTTGACCGAAAAAAATATTATTTAAAAAATCAAGGTTTAGTATTTGCCTGAAAATTTGTTTTTTTTTTAAATCCAGGCTTAGTATTTATCTGAAAAAAATATTATTTAAAAAATCCCGGCTTAGTATTTGTGTGAAAAAAATATTATTTAAAAATCCACGCTTAGTATTTGTCTGAAAAAAATATTGTTTAAAAATCCACGCTTAGTATTTGTCTGAAAAAAATATTGTTTAAAAATCCACGCTTAGTATTTGTCTGAAAAAAATATTATTTAAAAAATTTAGCCTTAGTATTTGTCTGAAAAAATATTATTTAAAAATCCAGGCTTATGCGGAATCCGAAAAAATATTATTTAAAAATCCATGCTTAGTATTTGTCTGAAAAAAATATTATTTAAAAATACAGGGTATTTATCTGAAAAAATATTATTTAAAAATCCTCGCTAAATATTTGCCTGAAAAAAAATATTATTTAAAAATTCAGGCTTAGTACTTGTCTGAAAAAAATATTATTAAGAAAATCCAGGCTTAGTATATGTCTGGAAAAAATATTTTTTAAATATCCAGGCTTAGTATTTATCAAAAAAATATTCTTTGAAAATCCAGGCTTTGTATTTGTCTGAACAAAAATATTTTTTTAAATTCAGGCTTAGTTTTTCTTTGAAGAAAATATTACTAAAAATCAAGGCTTAGTATTTGTCTGAAAAAATATTATTTAAAAATCAAGGCTTAGAATTTTTCTGAAAAAAATATTTTTTAAAACTCCAGGTGTACTATTTTTGTGAAAAAAAAATTATTTAAAATCCAGGCTTAGTATTTGTTTGAAAAAATATTAATTTAACATCCAGGCTTGGTATTTGTCTGAAAAAATATTATTTTAAAACCCACGCTTTAGCGGACTCCGACAAAAAATATGATTTCAATATAGTGTTCTACTAGTGGTTGAAAAAAGTTATGTTTAAAAATTCACCTTGTAGCAAAAATTGATCCTCATTGTCATTCCTTGTGATTTGTCTTGTCCTGCTTTAGTCATTGTCATCTTGGCGTCATGGTTTTATGTTGATGCTCTTGTTGTTTTTGCTGTTGCTGTTTTACATTTAAAACAAATGAGTTTTGTCAGTTGTTATCTTGTTTTAAGCTTTCCTAAACAAACTGAATTTTTATCATCTCGTTGACAGTTGCGAGGTTCAGCTGTTTGTTGTTGTTGGTCGTTAGTCGTTTAGTTGTCGGGATGCGTAAGTTTGTTAAATGCTACTGATTTAAATTCCTAGATAGTGGTTACACTTTTTAATAAGACAAATGCAAGGTTTCTTGTGTTGTTGTTGCTGTTATTTCGGCTTTGTGTGGGCATCTTAGTTAAGCCTAAGTCACAGTCACTGCATCACCAACTTGTCATTGACAGCGGTAATGAATTTTGAAGAAATATTTAAGTATGGGGTAATCCAAGAATATTTTGGAAGAGTTTTGAAATTGTGGTAAAGACGACATTCTCCTTTCACAATGATAATATTAAATATATGTGAAAAATCTCTTCATGAATGGCGGTTGAGTATACTGGAGCCACTTGTGTGACCTTATAGGTAAGCTGGGTACTACGATACTTCCTTCCAAAATAAAATAGGAAAGGGAGTTCATCGTTAATATTTCAAATTATAAGATTATTTCCTCTCCGCCTACTCTTTCTTTGCATATGTGCCAACTCTCCATTCAATCCCCCATATGTTGAAATATTTTATCACGTAAGCTAATTAGTAGCACAATAAAGGCGTGTGATACATTTCACCTGATCTTTTTATGTTATTCGTGTTGCTGTTGTTAGTCTGGCATTTCTAACAACGCTTGCGTCTGTGTACTTTGCAGTGCCAGGTTAAGTTGTGTATCACACTTGAAATTTCCCTTTGGAAAGCTTGCTATGTTTAATATGAAATAGTTTTTTTTTTCTGGTCAGTGTACAGATCGTTATGGCCTTTACTCATCATACCATTTCTCTAGCACAGTCTGGTGCCTCAAATATTGCGCTGTTGTACATCATTAGCGAAACGATTTGTGTCGCTCGAGAAGACACACAAATCCGCGTTTATGGAGATCTTGTAATTGTCTAAAATTTCCTTTAAAAATCCTCTTTTAAGGAGCTCTTGCAATTGTCTAAAATTTCCTTTAAAAATCCACTTTTAAGCAGCTCTTGCAATTGTCTGAAATTTCCTTTAAAAACCAAACTTATGGAGCTCTTGGAATTAGCTAAAATTTCCTTTAAAGATCCCCGTTAGAGGAGCTCTTGCAATTGTCTAAAATTTCCTTTGAAAAACCACGTTTATGCAGCCTTTGAAATTGTCTAAAATTTCCCTTAAAATTCCACGTTTATGGAAGTCTTGGAATTGTCTTAAATTTCCTTTAAAAATCCACGTTTATGGAAGTCTAGGAATTGTCTAAAATTTCCTTTAAAAATCCACGTTAATGGAGGTCTTGGAATTGTCTAAAATTTTCCTTTAAAAATCCACGTTAATGGAGGTCTTGGAATTGTCTAAAATTTCCTTTAAAAATCCGCGTTTATGGAGCTCATGGAATTGTCTAAAATTTCCTTTAAAAATCCACGTTTATGGTGGATTTTTTCAATAAATTTTTAGAGTATCTCAAAGTGGATTTTTTAACTAAATTTTTAGAGTATCTCAACGTGGATTTTTTATATAAATTTTTAAAGTATCTCAACGTGGATTTTTTAAATAAATTTTTAGAGTATCTCAACGTGGATTTTTTAAATAAATTTTTAGAGTATCTCAACGTGGATTTTGTAAATAAATTTTTAGAGTATCTCAACGTGGATTTTTTAAATAAATTTTTAGAGTATCTCAACGTTGATTTTTTAAATAAATTTTTAAAGTATCTCAACGTGGATTTTTTAAATAAATTTTTAAAGTATCTCAACGTGGATTTTTTAAATAAATTTTTAGAGTATCTCAACGTGGATTTTTTAAATAAATTTTTAGGGTATCTCAACGTGGATTTTTTAAATAAATTTTTAGAGTATCTCAACTTGGATTTTTAACGAAATTTTTAGAGTATCTCAACGTGGATTTTTAACGAAATTTTTAGAGTATCTCAACGTAGATTTTTAAAGAAATTTTTAGAGTATCTCAACGTGGATTTTTTTAAAAAATTTTTAGAGTATCTCAACGTGGATTTTTCAATAAATTTTTAGAGTATCTCAACGTGGATTTTTCAATAAATTTTTAGAGTATCTCAACGTGGATTTTTTAAATAAATTTTTAGAGTATCTCAACGTGGATTTTTTAAATAAATTTTTAGAGTATCTCAACGTGGATTTTTTAAATAAATTTTTAGAGTATCTCAACGTGGATTTTTTAAATAAATTTTTAGAGTATCTCAACGTGGATTTTTTAAATAAATTTTTAGAGTATCTCAACGTGGATTTTTTAAATAAATTTTTAGAGTATCTCAACGTGGATTTTTTAAATAAATTTTTAGAGTATCTCAACGTGGATTTTTTAAATAAATTTTTAGAGTATCTCAACGTGGATTTTTTAAATAAATTTTTAGAGTATCTCAACGTGGATTTTTTAAATAAATTTTTAGAGTATCTCAACGTGGATTTTTTAAATAAATTTTTAGAGTATCTCAACGTGGATTTTTTAAATAAATTTTTAGAGTATCTCAACGTGGATTTTTTAAATAAATTTTTAGGGTATCTCAACGTGGATTTTTTAAATAAATTTTTAGAGTATCTCAACTTGGATTTTTAACGAAATTTTTAGAGTATCTCAACGTGGATTTTTAAAGAAATTTTTAGAGTATCTCAACGTAGATTTTTAAAGAAATTTTTAGAGTATCTCAACGTGGATTTTTTCAAAAAAATTTTAGAGTATCTCAACGTGGATTTTTTAAATAAATTTTTAGAGTATCTCAACGTGGATTTTTAAATAAATTTTTGGAGGATCTCGACGTGGATTTTTAAATAAATTTTTAGAGTATCTCAACGTGGATTTTTTAAATAAATTTTTAGAGTATTTCAACGTGGAGTTTTAAATACATTTTTAGAGCATCTCAACGAGGATTTTTTAAATAAATTTTTAGAGCATCTCAACGAGGATTTTTTAAATAAATTTTTAGAGTATCTCAACGTGGATTTTTTAAATACATTTTTAGAGTATCTCAACGTGGATTTTTTAAATAAATTTTTAGAGTATCTCAACGTGGATTTTTTAAATAAATTTTTAGAGTATCCCAACGTGGATTTTTTTAAATAAATTTTAAGAGTATCTCAACGTGGATTTTTTAAATAAGTTTTTAGAGTATCTCAATAAAATAAATAAATTTTAGAATACTTTTTAAATATAAGCGAACAATGTGATGTATTCCTTCAATTACAGATGCAAAAATTTATTTTAATTACATGGATGTGACTATAAATCACAACATTTTTATATGTGGGCATTCGCTTACGAATCTGTGGTCTGTGGGTTTTATGCAGACGCTTCTATTTTTAAACATTCCTTAAACTTTTTTGTTTTGCTTTTATACTTCTAAAAATTGCATTGCTACTGAGCTGTTGAGGTTAAATACGCCGTTGGCAATAATCACAGCAAAATTGAAAGTCCATAGAAACAGAACGTTGTAGCAAACAAAACTTCAGAATCAAAGAGACGAACAAATCATGTTATTCAATATGCATTTCATTTGCGCTTTTATATATGCGGCCTTATTTTGCCTGATCAATCTAACCCAAGGAGAAATTTTGCAGTTCGATGATATAACCGTAGAGACAAAGACAAGTAAGTTTTGTTTATTATTAATTTATATTTTCCCATTTATTTGAAATTTTTATTTATTCTTCAGCTAACTTCCGTTGCGATCGCATTATTTGTCCCTCCAATACCCACCTGTGTGTGGTAACTAAACAATTTACTGGAATGGGTACGTTTGGTCTGCGCAAAGTGATACGTGAAAACTGGTGCATTTCTGCAACGGATGATGTTTTACAAAAATCCAAAACCATAGGAAATGTCCTTGCTGGCGAACAAACCTATTATCGTTTGACTGTGGACCACAATGGCAAGGTGAATAAATACATTGAACTAAGAAATGGCAGACATATATACAGTTAGATGTACAGGTGGAAATAGGATGCAGAGACAATTTTCTATTGCAGTTGTTTCAGCTCACTAGAACTTATAAACAAATTAAATAAAAAATATAAAAATGGCAAATATTAAATAACTTCACTTCAGATGTCTATCTCACAGTGTTCGCTGCCATTGGATATACCACTAATTCAACAGATATTAATGTACATGATATATGAGTGCTATATATTTCAAAACCCACATAATGTTTTTGAATTTGTGGTCAGACAGTTTTCTACAAACACTGCTATTTTTAAACATTCGATAAACTTTTCTTTTAACTTGAATTGATACGGAGCTTCTGTGGTTACATACATATGCCGTTGATAATAATCATAACAAAATTGAAAGACCATAGGAATAGAACGTAGCATTTTAGAATCTTAATTTTTCAAAGAAATTTCAGAGGACTTTAAGTGCTCCATAAGCGTGGATTTTTCAAAGAAATTTTAGAGGACTTTAAGTGCTCCATAAGCGTGGATTTTTCAAAGAAATTTTAGAGGACTTTAAGTGCTCCATAAGCGTGGATTTTTCAAAGAAATTTTAGAGGACTTTAAGTGCTCCATAAGCGTGGATTTTTCAAAGAAATTTTAGAGGACTTTAAGTGCTCCATAAGCGTGGATTTTTCAAAGAAATTTTAGAGGACTTTAAGTGCTCCATAAGCGTGGATTTTTCAAAGAAATTTTAGAGGACTTTAAGTGCTCCATAAGCGTGGATTTTTCAAAGAAATTTTAGAGGACTTTAAGTGCTCCATAAGCGTGGATTTTTCAAAGAAATTTTAGAGGACTTTAAGTGCTCCATAAGCGTGGATTTTTCAAAGAAATTTTAGAGGACTTTAAGTGCTTCAGAAGATTGGATTTTTCAAAGAAAATTTATAGGACTTTAAGTGCTCAAAGAAGTTTTTTGAAGGAACTGCTGTAATATATAGAAAATGTGTCGTCAAATACTGTATTCATTGAATCATTATCTCAATAAAATGTTTGCAATTGGAAATCACATTCTATATAAATTCAGTGTGCGGTTAGTGTGTTTTTTTTTTTTTTTTTGCAAACACTGTGAGTAATGAAATATTAACGTATTAACTATTTCTAACCATGGACTTTATATACAACTTCTATTGATACCGAGCTGTTGAGGTTACATTCGCCGTTGGCAGAAATCACAGCAAAATTGAAAGTCTATCGGAACAGAACATAGGAAAAAACTTGCGAATCAAAGAGAATAATAAATCATTTCTATCAATATGCAGAACTTAAAAATCCTTTCCGTTTTTATATTTGTGGTCCTATTGTGCCTGATCAATCTAACCCAAGGAGAAATTTTCCGTGTCGATGATGTGACTGTTGAGACAAAGACAAGTAAGTTATTTCATTTTTATATTTTCCCAATTATTTTAATTTTATATTCATTCTCCATTTCCTTTTGCAACAGGTAACTTCCGTTGCGATCGCATTGTTTGTCCCTCGAATACCCATCGTTGTGTCGTTATTAAAAAATCCAAATCTAAAGATTTAACCAAAGTGAAACGTAAAAATATTTGCTATTCGTCAAACAATGCTGTTTTACAAAAATCCAAAACCGTTGAAATTGTTAATGATGGTAAGCAGGTCTATTTCCATTTGGATGTTGAACATAATGGCAAAGTGAATACCCTAACCTGGGATAAGCCTAGTAAATGGCAGACAATTAAGAAGGCAGTTGTGGACAAAGTGAAATCAAATTTGAAAAAGAATTAGGAGTTAAGTTCACTAAAACAATACATGGTTTAAAAACAATTTAAAATGTTGTGTATTAAACATTTTTTAAATATTAAACGGTTATGGTTATTTCTTCCAAAATTTTTAGAGTTTTGCTCCAAGAATGGGTATTTTTAATGGACATAGTGGGGAATCTCAAGAGGTCTTTAAAATGGAGTTTCACCAGAGATCCATAAACATGAACTTTTAAAGTTATTTTTAAAGAACCTCTAGAGGTCCTAAAACGTGGATTTTTAAAAAATTGCAAAGACAAAAGTAATTGAGGAATTCAACGGAATTGTTAGACAATTCTAAGAGGTCCATAAATGCCGATATTAAACGAATTTTATAGAATCCCAAGTGCCACATAATGTTGATTTTTTACATATTTAAATTTTAAAAAATTTGATAATCTCAACTTGAATTTTAATAGAAAATTTTAAACCTAAATTTTAAATCTAAACAGGGAATTTTTTAAAAAAAAAAAATTATTTTTAAAATTGCACTTAAACTTGAATTTTTACAGCATCCCAGTTTAAAAAAATTTGATTTTTTTAAAGAATTTTTTTGAGATTCTAAACATTCATTTTTGAAAATTTTAGCTTGGATTTTTAATGAATTTTTTAATCATCTTAACGTGTTTTTTTTTAAAGACATTTTTTGATCATCTCAACGAGGATTTTTAAAGATTTTTTTTTGACAATTTTAACGTAGATTTTGAAAGACATTTTTTTGAGAATTCTAACTTTAATTTTTAAACAATTTTTTTAGGAATTTTAAACTTGGATTTTTAAAGATATTTTTTGAGAATTCTAACTTGGATTCTTAAAGATTTTTTTAGAATTTTTGGGATTATGTTAGTAATCCTTATGTGGAATATGCGTGAACCAAAGTCAAGATAATCACACCTTGTTCAATTCAAAAAGATTTATTAAAAATATATGCTGTATCTTACGGCTGATGACAAAAGAAGAAAGGAAATTTGTTTTAATTTCGCGTTAACAATTAAGGGCGAAACCTATAGCTCTGCGTGTTGCGTGTGCGTTCAAAATTACAAAAACAAAATACATGTATTTCAAATTGAAAACAACAACAAATACATGTATTTTGTTTTTGTATTTTTGAACGCACACGCAACACGCGGAGCTATAGGTTTCGCCCTAATACAAGTTTTAGTACATTTGAGTTGCAGTGTTGTACTTTATGGCAACATTTTCATCTCAACGTCGATTTTTTAAAGAAATGTTTAAATCATCTCAAAGCCAATTTTTAAAGATCAACTCCACGTGGATTTTTAAAGAACTGTTTAGATCACCTCAGCGTGAATTTTTAAAGAAATTTTTATATCACCTCAATGTGGATTTTTAAAGAAACTTTTAGATCATCTCAAAGTGGATTAAAAAAAAATTTAAATCATATTAACGTGGTTTTTTAATAATATTTTTAAGAACTTTGACGTGGATTTTAAATTTTTTTTTTTTGAGAATTTCAACGATTTTCAAAGAAATTTTTTGAGAATTTTTAAGTGGATTTTTAGGATTATATATTTTTTTTTTTTTTGAGAATTTAAACATCAATTTTTAAAGAAATTTTTTGAGAATTTGTGCGCGGATTTTTAAAGAAATATTTTGAGATTTTTTACGTGGATTTTTTTAAGAAATTTTTTGAGGGCTTAAATTTTTTTTTAAATTTTAAAGAATTTTTTCAGAAGTTTAAAGAATTCTATTTTTATAACTTTATCGTAGATTTTTAAAGAATTCTTTTTTTTAGAATTTTAACGTGGATTTTTAAGAAATATTTTAAAATTTTTGGATTTGGATTTTTAAAGAAATTTTTTGAGAATTTGTACGTGAATTTTTAAAGAATTTGTTGAGAATTTTAACGCGGAGTTAGTTTAAAATATATTTTTTGAGAATTTTAAGGTAAATTTTTAAATATATTTACTGATCATCTCAGCGTGTTTTTTAAAGATATTTTTGATCATCTCAGCGTGTATTTTTAAAGATTCTTATTGAGAATTTTAAAACAAATTTTTAAAGATATATTTTGTGAATTTTAACGTGGATTTTTAAAAATTTTTTCTGAGAATGTTTAAGAAATTTTTGAGAATTTTAACTCAAGATTATTTTATTTTTTATTATATTTTGGTATATTTTACTAACAAAACATCAAATTTTGTATCTCTGTCGGCAAGGCCGACTGATACATTTTTACTTGTTGAGTGTTTTAACTTGTATTTTTACAGAATTTTTTTGAGAAAATTAACTCGGATTTTTAAAGAATTTTTTTGATCATCTCAACTTCGATTTTTAGTTAATTTTTTTGAGAATTTAAACGTGGAGTTTTTAAGAAATGTGGATTTTTAAAGAAATTTTTATGAGAATTTTAACGTGGATTTTACACGAAATGCGGATTTTTAAAGATTTTTTTTAATTTAAAAGTGGATTTTTATAGATTTTTTTAAATGTAAACGTGGATTTTTAGAGACATTTCTTGAGACTTTAAACGTGGACTTTTAAAGTTTTTTTTTTGAGAATTTTAACGTGGATTTTTAAAGATATGTTTTAAGAATTTTAACGTGGACTTTTAAAGATATTTTTTGAGAATTTTAACTTGGATTTTCAAAGATTTTTTTTTTTGAGAATTTAACGCGGATTTTAAAATATATTTTTTGAGAATTTTAACGTGGAGCTTTAACGGTATTTTTTAGAATTTTAACGTAAATTTTAAAGATATTTCATCTCAGCGTGTATTTTCAAAGATATTTATTGAGAATTTTAACGTAAATTTGTAAAGATATATTTTGAGAATTTTAACGAGGAGTTTTAAAGATATGTTTTTTTTTTAATTTTTAACGTAAATTATTAAAGATAGATTTTGAGAATTTTAACTTAGATTTTTTTTTTGAGAGAGTTTTAACGTGTATTTTTAAAGAAATTTTTTGATCATCTCAACTTGAATTTTTAGAGAATTTTTTTGAGTATTTAAACGTTGGATTTTAAGATTTTTTTTTTTTGAGAAATTAAACTTGGATTTTTAAATAAATTTTTATGAGAACTTTAACCTGGATTTTTAAAGAAATGCGGATTTTTAAAGATTTTTTTTTTTAATTTAAACGTGGATTTCCATAGATTTTCTTTATTTTTTTAATTTTTAAAATTTTTTTGAAAATTTAAACGTAGATCTTTCGAGACATTTTTTAATATAAACGTAGATTTTTAAAACGTGGATTTTTATAGATTTTCTTTTTAAATGTAAGCATGGCTTTTTCCAACGTGGATTTTGACGTGAATTTTTTAATATTTTTTTTTTCAAAATTTAAATGTGAATTTTTAGAGACTTTTTTTAATATAAACGGAGATTTTTAAAGACATTTTTTTAAATGTGAACGTGGATTTATAAGAACATTTCTTGAGACTTTCAACGTGGACTTTTAAAGAAATTTTTTGAGAATTTTAAAGTGGATTTTTAAAGCTATTTTTGAGAAGTTTGACGTGGATTTTTAAAGAATGTTGGATTTTTAGAGAATTTTTGACGTAAATTTTCGAATATTTTTTTTCAAAATTTAAATGTGAATTTTTAGAGACTTTTTTTTAATATAAACGTAGATTTTTAAAATACATTTTTTTGTTTTAATGTAATTGTGGATTTTTAAGGACATTTCTAGAGACTTTCAACGTGCAGTTTTAAAGAAATTTGACGCGGATTTTTTAAAGAAATTTCTTGACATGGAGATTGATAATTTTTTGAGAATTTTAACGTGGATTTTTAAAGATATTTTTTGAGAATTTTAATGTGGATTTATAGAGAAATATTTATAGCACATCAACGTGGATTTTTAAAGATATTTTTTGAGAATTAATGTGGATTTTTAAAGATATTTTTTTGAGCGTGGATTTGTAAAGAAACTTTTATAGCATATCAACGTGCATTTATTAAAAAAATTATAGCTTATCAACGTGGATTTTTAAAGACATTTTTTGAGACTTTTAACGTGGGAAGAATTTTGGTAAGTCATAAGACCCGACGAGATCGCAATGTATGCGGATGTTTATGCGGCCTTGACGTCTGGTCCTATAACTTAGGGCAATTCTTCCATCGGAGGAATATGGAAACAGCCGCCGTTAATTCCACTGCCACATTTTTCATCACCTGGAAGGCTGAAGTGAGGCTCTCCGAACATATAGGCGGATGCCGTCCCGATCACGTCTTGGAAATATGTGTCTTCTTTCTTCTTCGAAAGATTATTCACATTTTATATTTGCCGTTTAAGCGGATATTCGATTTTATGCAAATTTATTAAGGAACAAAAAACAGTTATCTGCATTCACAAGAATAGTACAAGCCTGGAAAAACTAGAATAACAACTATTTGTCATTTTCAAAATACAATACACAATATTTTCCAAAGAAGAATTTGTTTAAAGCAAAGTAAGTACCCCAAGATATTGGATAGCATGTTTAAGTCGTCCGCGCAAATCCACCTCTATAGGAGGCATTAAAAAATCCACGTCTATGGGAGACACGTTGATTGTTTTAAATAATTTTCGGAGGCCATCATGGCTTCCATAGATGAGGATTATTAAAATAATTTTCGGAGGCCATCATGGCTACGATTGATGTGGATTTTTTAATACTTTTTGGATGCCATAATGACTCCCATAGACGTAGATTCTTTAAATATTTTTTGCAGATCCCCATGTGCCTAACAGACGCGGATGTTTAAAAAAATGTCCATGTTACTACGTGCCCCATCCCAGCAAAAATTCGGATCCATTAGTCATTACGTAACCCATTACAAAGTAATGTAAACAAGCTTCTTTTCGCATTACAAGTAATCTTTTCAGAGCTCACTGTCGGCACGCGAGTTTTTTTAATTAAAAAGTAACAGTTCGTGGTGCACATGTGCACTGCACATTTAAGTTCTTAAGCAACCCTTAATGTTCGTGTGCGTGCCACAGAATGTAGTGTCTTTGGCTAGAAATCAGAGGGTTCGTGTGTTCAACTCGCACAGCGAGCGAAATAAAATAAAGTAAAATAAAAGTAAGAAGAGTGATGAAATTAAAAAAATTCTCTACATCAACTGTTCTAAAAATATAATTTTTTTTCACCTTACTTTTCAACTTCTAGTGGCCACAGAATAACTAGTCAATCCCACGGCAGCGGGTTCTTACGTACCGGATTGACCCGAAACCAAAAGTGTTTCGGCCAGCGGCTGCCAACCCAGCATTATATGCTGCTACAACAACAACAGAATAACTAGTTATTCAAGTGGTCATAAAATAACTACAAACTGAGTGCGACATGCCCTTGTAAAAATAATGGGGAAGAAAGGGGGTATGCGAGTAGTTATCCAGCAAAATTTTATGGAAGTGGTTCCATGAGATGCCTTGATTTCACTGGATCTCTTGCATTGGTTCACATGAAGTCGTGAAAGATCCGATCTTTTCATCAGTATTTAAACCCATTCAAAGGAAGTGGTGATAGATCCGATCTTTTCATCAGCATTTGAACCCATTCCATCGATCCAATAGAGATGAATTTTGTGTTTTTATTTATACACATGTACATATGTATATTTTCTTTTACTTATCTAAGATTTATTAAAGCTATGTAAGATTTATTACGCTAGGAAGTCCCAATCATTGAGCAAAAAATAGAGTCGGACTGCAATCTTTTGTATTATAAAAGTTTCCTTGTCTCTAGAGAGCCCTGCTTTACAAGTCGATTTGTAGATCCCTACAAAACGAAAAAAAAAACAAAGATGTAAATACAGTTCTAAGTCTTTGAAAAAATGTACATTTCCAAAATGTTCGTAAAATAAAATTCACGAAATAGTATTTTGCAGTTAGAGTCCATGTCGCAATCTGTACTGGTTATGGGAACAGAAAAACTTTTGTAAGATGAATCAATCAGTTGCGGAGGAATTAAACTATGTTGCGAGTAGCGGCGGTGCTTAAACTGCAACAGCTGGGCGGCCGAATGTCAAGTATCTCAATAAAGTTCTCAATCTGTCGCTAGCCACACACATCGTTTCCGAAGTCTAGAAAATATACCAGCTACTGAAGCCTAGCAAGGATGCCAGCAAAGGTGAATCGTGCAGACCAATTTCGCTTTTGTCGCCCGTAACAAAGGCCCTTGAGGCTTTAGTCCTCCCCAGCATCAGAAATAACTGTCTAGTTGTCGATCAATAACATGGGATCCGCAAGCAGCACAACAACTGCGCTGCACGCCATCTCCACACATATTAGTCGAGGACTCAATCAAAGTAAGCCGTGCGATAGAACAGTGATAGTAACCCTTTGAGACTGTCAAGCACTCCACGCTGTTTAAGTTCATCGAGCAAACTAAGCTCCAATTATAATTTTGATGATAATTAAATTATTGTTATTTCATAAATTGCTTTGAATAAATAAAAAAGCCATGAAAATCATATTTCAGTACAGCATTTTCCGAACAAGACGTGAAAAGAGTTGGTGAAAATGACATGCCCAAGATTAGCGAAAATGCTATTCTAGGGAATTTGTTAAGATGACATGCCAAAGAATTGGTATAGATGCCATGCCAAAGAATTGTTGAAGATGCCATTCCACCGAGTTAATGAAGATGACATGCTTAGGATCTGAAAATGAATTGCATCTTTTGGGGGTCACGCTCTTGTGAAAAGAATGAGTGAAGATGCTAAAAAAATCACATTCCATTTCACTTGCACCCATTCTTGAATAGCATCTTTGGCATCGACCATTTTGCTGGGAACGGCTGCCAAAAATCCCTTACAAAACCCATGATTTTGGGAGGACTTTTTTTGCTGGGATATTCGTGGATTTTTTAAATCATTTTGAAAGCCACCAGATAGACGAGAAATTTTAAAAAATGTATCGTTTTACAATTTTTGCGGGATAATCTTAGAAAAATTTTATTACAAATTCTCATGGGCCGTTTGACACATGACTTCTTTATTGGCCTGTCTACCCTTTGTTCATTATTAAAACGCTACTGTTTAGTAGCTACTTACTAATTAAGTAGCATGTTTAATATTTGGAGTTGTAGTTTTGATACTCAAAAAAAGGGGGACGGGACCTCCTTTCAACAGAGAGTGAGACAAATAAAAACCAATTAAATCACAATGGTCACAATGGTTTAATCAAAACAAATTCTCTTACCACCTGTTGAGCATAACAATAAGCCATGTATTTCACCTGTCACGGTGCGTGTGTGTGTAAGGCGCATAACCAAGTCAAGTCGCATAAACCCAACGTTTGGTATTGGTCAATAAAGATAACGCCTACTTAGCTTCTTGGGGTAAGTTACGCATTGTTGTGTCTGTTTAACAAAGAGAGTAACTGAGAGTTTAAACATGGCTTAAACAACAACTGCAACAACAACACATCCTCCGGACAGCATGAATGAATGTATAACACTTGGCCATTGGTAAACTGGTTAAAGCCAAGATCCAATTAACCACAAACGAATGGGTTGTTCAACACTCAGAGTTGTTGTTTATCTTTCGTTCGTTTGGGTGAGAAGAAGAGAAGCTGGGCAGCAGATACAACAACAAAATAAGCTGATCTTTTGTGATCAGCTGTGACTGGAATTGATGTAAGTGTCATAACAATGCTCCAAGGGATCATAACGAGATTTGACGTGAAACCGTAACGACACAGAACGGCAAATTAAACGGGAAAAGTGTGGAGACAAGAAAAGCAAAAATAACAACAAAAAGAAGAGGAAGAAACGCAATTTATAAAAACAAAAGAAATTTAATTATTTAAAATTAAAAAAAAAGAAATTTGTGAAAGAATTGTTTTAAAAAAAGAGTTCTTTTAAGAACCCAAAAAGTGCTTTGACTTACCTCCTCAGACTATGCATGAGCTGAGAATGGGTTATAAACAATCTCTGTTACAACGTTTACAACAATTCGAAATGTCGTCCGGATATCAAAAACCCTCAACCGTAGAACTTGAAACGGAAACCAAAAATGAAATGGATAACAATTCGCAAGCGGCCGGTGCCGCTGCCGTCGGTGGTGCAAGTGTTACAGATTTTAGTATACAACGTATATTAGGTGATAGCCCAGCGGATAAAACGAAACCCTCACAATCACCACGTACCTCCAGTAGTTCCATAACCCAGGATACACCTCCCAGTAGCCCCAAACTTTATGCTCCAGTGGCTACCAAGGCTCAACTTCCAGTGGCAGATATTTTGGATTTATCAAAAACCAAATCAGCAGCGGGAGCAACAGCTGGTGGAACGAACAGCACCCCTACAAATCCTGCAATCGAATTTCCTTATGCACCAAATGTCAATACCTTTCCCTATCCCGCAATACATCCCAACATTTTGGCTGCTGTGGCAGCTCAGAAATTCTATGCTCAATTTTTGCCGCATGTGTTTAGCGGTGCAGCTAATCCGGCGGCAGTTGCTGGGTTATATGGACAATTTCCTTTACAGCGTTCCATGGCGACCAACTCTAGCTATCAAAAACGTTATTTTGCTCCCTATGTGCTCAACAATAATTCGCAGCAGCAGCAACGGGTAGCTCCTACACAATCTCCCCTAACACCACCCACACCCACCGGCATTAGCAGCTCACAATCAGCGGCGTCTCATTGTCAAGCAACTTCAACACCTTCGAAATACCTTTGTTCACGTCTGGATTGCGTCGAGTGCCTGGAATCCTATTATAAAACCCCCACGGCAAATAATAGTGGTTATTCGTACAAAAGTCCCATCCTATCGCCCACTGCCTCAATCATAAGTTCCACCAGTTCTTCTTATCATTCGAAGGTGCAAAAAGATGTGCTGCTATCAGCGTCAAATATTTCATTGACTTCAGTAACGAATATTCATTTAAATGCGGCGGCTAAAACTACATCAACGGGAGCTACACACATGGCATCGATGTTTGAAAGCCGTGCTACAATCGTGTCCAACAATTCGGAGGAGATTAGTTACAAATGCCGCATTTGTGATAAAGTTTTTGGATGTTCACAAACGTTGCAGGTAAGCAGATAAATCAACCATGACGTCTTCTAGAAAATTTTAATACCGAAGGGAAATGAGGATTTTTAAAATAAAATTTTTAGTTCCCCTTAAGCCCAACAAATGTGCATTGTTTAAAAAATTTTTTGAGGCCCCCTAACGCCCTACAAAAGTGGATTTTTTAAATAATTTTTGCAGACCTTCACAAGGCCCACAAACGTGGATTTTTAAAATAATTTTTTCAGACCCTCAAAAGACGCACAAACTTGGATTTGTTAAATAATTTTTTGAGGTCCCCTAAAGCCTTACAATCGTAGATTTTTTAAATAATTTTTTGAGGGCCTCTAAAGCCCTACAAACGTTGATTTTTTAAAATAATTTTTTGAGGTCCCATAAAGCCCTACAAACTTGGATTTTTAAATATTTTATTGAGGTCCACAAATGCCCTACAAACGTGGATTTTTTAAATTATTTTTTGAGGTCCCCTAAAGCCCTACAAACGTGGATTTTTTAAATTATTTTTTGAGGTCCCCTAAAGCCGTACAACCGTGGATTTTTTAAATAATGTTTTGAGAAGTCTAAAAGCCCCACAAATGTGGATTTTTTAAATAATTTATTGAGGAGTTTAAAAGCCCCACAAACGTGGATTTTTTAAATAATTTTTTGAGGAGTTTAAAAGACCCACAAACGTGGATTTTTTAAATAATTTTTTGAGGACCTTAAAAGACCCACAAACGTGGATTTTTAAATAATTTTTTGAGGAGTCTACAAGCCCTACAAACGTGGATTTTTTAAATAATTTTTTGAGGAGTCTAAAAGCCCCACAAACGTGGATTTTTTAAATAATTTTTTGAGGACCTTAAAAGACCCACAAACGTGGATTTTTAAATAATTTTTTGAGGAGTCTACAAGCCCTACAAACGTGGATTTTTTAAATAATTTTTTGAGGAGTCTAAAAGCCCCACAAACGTGGATTTTTTAAATAATTTTTTGAGGTCCCCTAAAGCCCTACAAACGTGGATTTTTAAAATTATTTTTTGAGGTCTCCTAAAGCCCCACAAACGTGGATTTTTTAAATAATTTTTTGAGGTCCCCTAAAGCCCTACAAAAGTGGATTTTTTAAATTGTTTTTTGAGGTCTCCTAAAGCCCCACAAACGTGGATTTTTTAAATAATTTTTTGAGGAGTCTAAAAGCCCCACAAACGTGGATTTTTTAAATAATTTTTTGAGGTCTCCTAAAGCCCCACAAACGTGGATTTTTTAAATAATTTTTTGAGGAGTCTAAAAGCCCCACAAACGTGGATTTTTTAAATAATTTTTTGAGGAGTTTATTAGCCCCACAAACGTGGATTTTTTAAATAATTTTTTGAGGAGTTTATTAGCCCCACAAACGTGGATTTTTTAAATAGTTTTTTGAAAAGTTTAAAAGCCCCACATACGTGGATTTTTTAAATAATTTTTTGAGTAGTTTAAAAGCCCACAAACGTGGATTTTTTAAATATTTTTTTGAGAAGTTTAAAAGCCCCACAAACGTGGATTTTTTTAAATAATTTTTTGAGGAGTTTAAAAGTCCCACAAACGTGGATTTTTAAATAATTTTTTGAGGTGTTTAAAAGCCCCACAAACGTGGATTTTTTTACTAATTTTTGAGGTCCCCAAAAGCCCCACAAACGTAGACTTTTTAAATAATTTGTTGAGGGGTTTCAAACCCCCACAACCGTGGATTTTTGAAATTAGTTTTTGAGGAGTTTCAAACCCCCACAACCGTGGATTTTTGAATAATTTTTGAGGAGTTTTAAAAGCCCCACAAACGTGGATTTTTTAAAAACTTTTTTGAGGAGTTTAAAAGCCCCACCACAAACGAGGATTTTTTAAATAATTTTTTGAAGAGTTTAAAAACCCCATTTGGAGTGTCTTAAAAATCCACATTTGTTGGGCTTTTAAGGGTCTCAAAAATTTAATTAAAAAATCCTCGTCTGTTGGGCATTTGGGCAAAATTATTTAAAAAATCCAAGTTTGCGGGGCTTCAAAAATTATTTAAAAAATCCAAGCTTACGGGGCTTTTGAGGACCTCAAAAAATATTTTAAAAATCCGCGTTTATGAGGCTTTTGAGGGCCTCAATTAATTATTTCACAAATCCAGGTTTACGGCGCTTTTGAAGGCCTCAAAAAAATATTTAAAAATCCACGATTATGGGGCTTTTGAGGCCTCCAAACGCCTCTGCGGCATTTAATGGCCTGCAAAAATTATTTCAAAAATTCACGCCTATGGGTCATTTAGTGGCCTGCAAAAATTATTTCAAAAATCCACGCAATGGAACATTTAGTTACCTTCAAAAATTATTTCAAAAATCCGCGCCTATGGTACATTTAGTATACTGCAAAAATTATTTTAAATTGAGGATTTGGTGGCCTCTTTCTATCTATTTCTTCTTTTAGGCCTATATACCTAACAGATTTATAATAATTTCCTTTCTCCTTTCTTTCCAGGCCCATGAAAAAACTCACAAATCCCCACGCTATGAATGCACCGACTGCGGCAAAGGCTTCTCCCAGCTACGCAACTACAAATACCACCTCTCTGTGCATCGTGGAACCAAAGAATTTGCCGCCGAATGTCCGGAATGCGGTAAGACATTCAATGACAAAGGTTATCTCAGCAGTCACATGAAAATTCATCGCAACAAAAAGGAATATGAATGTCCGTACTGTCCAAAATCCTTCAACCAACGTGTTGCCTTTAATATGCACGTGAGAATACACACTGGGGTCAAGCCACACAAATGTGCTGAATGTGGTAAGCGATTTTCCCGAAAAATGCTTCTCAAACAACATATGCGTACCCATAGCGGCGAGAAACCATATCAATGTTCAGTGTGTGGTAAATCATTTGCCGATCGTAGTAATATGACGCTGCATCATCGTCTACACTCGGGCATTAAACCCTTCAATTGTCCCATCTGTCCAAAGGCATTCACCAAGAAACATCATTTGAAGACTCACTTGAACTATCATACGGGATGTAAACCCTATGTCTGTCCACATCCGAATTGTAATCAGGCATTTACCCAGTCAAGTAATATGCGGACGCATGCCAAAAAATGTCAATATAGACCGTTACAAATGACACAATTTCCTTCGGGAGCAACGGCAGCTGCTTCTTCAGTGAGTAACAGCGGTTCAATAACATCAATGGTTGATGTGAAATCATCAATATCCGCAGCAGTAGCCTCTTCATCAGCGGTTAGTGCCCAAAGTTTACTGCTTAATACCATTTCCCGTTTACCTTCAACGCCTGGTGTCAACAGCCATAGCCTTTATCATGGTGTTAATGGCCCAACAACCAACAACAGCAGCAGCACCACCATCGGTCACAACAGTAGCAGCAACATTCCTTACATGCCTGCAACCACTTTATCGGCAGGAATTCGGATGTTATCCACAGTTCACAATTCATCAACTGCAGTCACTGTTGCCGCTTCCTCTGGATTTCCGCCTGCCCAACAACCTTTATTGTCCACCTTGAGACCGTTTTAGAAACATTTATAACGGAGAGACAAAAACTTCAACAACAACAACACTTAAATGGACCATTCTATCATCATCATCACCGTCGTCATGTGGCCAGCGTGCAATGTACCCCATACATAGTTAGTCTGCTTTAATTTGCTTTAAAACTTCCTCTAGTTTGACATTTATTTACCACCACTTTAGTTATTTAAACGCTTTAATTATTTTTTTCTCAAATATAAACTGTGATACAATTATAGTTTTAAAATAGTTTTGTAATTTCTTATAATGTAATTTTAGTTTTCCTTATAGTCGCATTTCTTCTTGCCAACTTTCCTTTGCTTTAATGGTATTGAAAGAAAAACAATAAAAAATATTTATAACGGTAATATTTAAAAATAAAACGGCTTCACTTTTATTTTTTAGAGGGAGGGGAGCAAACTTTCCTGAAACTTTTTAACCAGCCAAGAGCTTCATAAACGTGGATTTTTTAAAGGAATTTTTTAACCAGCCAAGAGCTTCATAAACGTGGATTTTTTAAAGGAATTTTTTAACCAGCCAAGAGCTTCATAAAAGTGGATTTTTTAAAGGAATTTTTTAACCAGCCAAGAGCTTCATAAACGTGGATTTTTTAAAGGAATTTTTTAACCAGCCAAGAGCTTCATAAACGTGGATTTTTTAAAGGAATTTTTAAGCAGCCAAGAGCTTCATAAACGTGGATTTTTTAAAGGAATTTTTTAACCAGCCAAGAGCTTCATAAACGTGGATTTTTTAAAGGAATTTTTTAACCAGCCAAGAGCTTCATAAACGTGGATTTTTTAAAGGAATTTTTTAACCAGCCAAGAGCTTCATAAACGTGGATTTTTTAAAGGAATTTTTTAACCAGCCAAGAGCTTCATAAACGTAGATTTTTTAAAGGAAATTTTTAAAGGAATTTTTTAACCAGCCAAGAGCTTCATAAACGTGGATTTTTTAAAGGAATTTTTAAGCAGCCAAGAGCTTCATAAACGTGGATTTTTTAAAGGAATTTTTAAGCAGCCAAGAGCTTCATAAACGTGGATTTTTTAAAGGAATTTTTTAACCAGCCAAGAGCTTCATAAACGTGGATTTTTTAAAGGAATTTTTTAACCAGCCAAGAGCTTCATAAACGTGGATTTTTTAAAGGAATTTTTTAACCAGCCAAGAGCTTCATAAACGTGGATTTTTTAAAGGAATTTTTTAACCAGCCAAGAGCTTCATAAACGTGGATTTTTTAAAGGAATTTTTTAACCAGCCAAGAGCTTCATAAACGTGGATTTTTTAAAGGAAATTTTTAAAGGAATTTTTTAACCAGCCAAGAGCTTCATAAACGTGGATTTTTTAAAGGAAATTTTTAAAGGAATTTTTTAACCAGCCAAGAGCTTCATAAACGTGGATTTTTTAAAGGAATTTTTAAGCAGCCAAGAGCTTCATAAACGTGGATTTTTTAAAGGAATTTTTAAGCAGCCAAGAGCTTCATAAACGTGGATTTTTTAAAGGAATTTTTTAACCAGCCAAGAGCTTCATAAACGTGGATTTTTTAAAGAAATTTTTTAACCAGCCAAGAGCTTCATAAACGTGGATTTTTTAAAGGAATTTTTTAACCAGCCAAGAGCTTCATAAACGTGGATTTTTTAAAGGAATTTTTTAACCAGCCAAGAGCTTCATAAACGTGGATTTTTTAAAGGAATTTTTTAACCAGCCAAGAGCTTCATAAACGTGGATTTTTTAAAGGAATTTTTTAACCAGCCAAGAGCTTCATAAACGTGGATTTTTTAAAGGAATTTTTAAAGGAATTTTTTAACCAGCCAAGAGCTTCATAAAGGTGGATTTTTTAAAGGAATTTTTTAACCAGCCAATAGCTTCATAAACGTGGATTTTTTAAAGGAATTTTTTAACCAGCCAAGAGCTTCATAAACGTGGATTTTTTAAAGGAATTTTTTAACCAGCCAAGAGCTTCATAAACGTGGATTTTTTAAAGGATTTTTTAACCAGCCAAGAGCTTCATAAACTTGGATTTTTTAAAGGAATTTTTTACCCCAGCCAAGAGCTTCATAAACGTGGATTTTTTAAAGGATTTTTTAACCAGCCAAGAGCTTCATAAACGTGGATTTTTTAAAGGATTTTTTAACCAGCCAAGAGCTTCATAAACTTGGATTTTTTAAAGGATTTTTTAACCAGCCAAGAGCTTCATAAACGTGGATTTTTTAAAGAATTTTTTAACCAGCCAAGAGCTTCATAAACCTGGATTTTTTAAAGGAATTTTTTAACCAGCCAAGAGCTTCATAAACGTGGATTTTTTAAAGGAATTTTTTTAACCAGCCAAGAGCTTCATAAACGTGGATTTTTTAAAGGAATTTTTTAACCAGCCAAGAGCTTCATAAACGTGGATTTTTTAAAGGAATTTTTTAACCAGCCAAGAGCTTCATAAACGTGGATTTTTTAAAGGAATTTTTTAACCAGCCAAGAGCTTCATAAACGTGGATTTTTTAAAGGAATTTTTTAACCAGCCAAGAGCTTCATAAACGTGGATTTTTTAAAGGAATTTTTTAACCAGCCAAGAGCTTCATAAACGTGGATTTTTTAAAGGAATTTTTTAACCAGCCAAGAGCTTCATAAACGTGGATTTTTTAAAGGAATTTTTTTAACCAGCCAAGAGCTTCATAAACGTGGATTTTTTAAAGGAATTTTTTAACCAGCCAAGAGCTTCATAAACGTGGATTTTTTAAAGGAATTTTTTAACCAGCCAAGAGCTTCATAAACGTGGATTTTTTAAAGGAATTTTTTAACCAGCCAAGAGCTTCATAAACGTGGATTTTTTAAAGGAATTTTTTAACCAGCCAAGAGCTTCATAAACGTGGATTTTTTAAAGGAATTTTTTAACCAGCCAAGAGCTTCATAAACGTGGATTTTTTAAAGGAATTTTTTAACCAGCCAAGAGCTTCATAAACGTGGATTTTTTAAAGGAATTTTTTAACCAGCCAAGAGCTTCATAAACGTGGATTTTTTAAAGGAATTTTTTAACCAGCCAAGAGCTTCATAAACGTGGATTTTTTAAAGGAATTTTTTAACCAGCCAAGAGCTTCATAAACGTGGATTTTTTAAAGGAATTTTTTAACCAGCCAAGAGCTTCATAAACGTAAATTTCTTAAAAGAATTTTTTAACCAGCCAAGAGCTTCATAAACGTGGATTTTTTAAAGGAATTTTTTAACCAGCCAAGAGCTTCATAAACGTGGATTTTTTAAAGGAATTTTTTAACCAGCCAAGAGCTTCATAAACGTGGATTTTTTAAAGGAATTTTTTAACCAGCCAAGAGCTTCATAAACTTGGATTTTTTAAAGGAATTTTTTAACCAGCCAAGAGCTTCATAAACGTGGATTTTTTAAAGGAATTTTTTAACCAGCCAAGAGCTTCATAAACGTGGATTTTTTAAAGGAATTTTTTAACCAGCCAAGAGCTTCATTAACGTGGATTTTTTAAAGGATTTTTTTAACCAGCCAAGAGCTTCATAAACGTGAATTTTTTAAAAGAATTTTTTAACCAGCCAAGAGCTTCATAAACGTGGATTTTTTAAAGGAATTTTTTAACCAGCCAAGAGCTTCATAAACGTGGATTTTTTAAAGGAATTTTTTAACCAGCCAAGAGCTTCATAAACGTGGATTTTTTAAAGGAATTTTTTAACCAGCCAAGAGCTTCATAAACGTGGAATTTTTAAAGGATTTTTTTTAACCAGCCAAGAGCTTCATAAACGTGAATTTCTTAAAAGAATTTTTTAACCAGCCAAGAGCTTCATAAACGTGGATTTTTTAAAGGAATTTTTTAACCAGCCAAGAGCTTCATAAACGTGGATTTTTTAAAGGAATTTTTTAACCAGCCAAGAGCTTCATAAACGTGGATTTTTTAAAGGAATTTTTTAACCAGCCAAGAGCTTCATAAACGTGGATTTTTTAAAGGAATTTTTTAACCAGCCAAGAGCTTCATAAACGTGGATTTTTTAAAGGAATTTTTTAACCAGCCAAGAGCTTCGTAAACTTGGATTTTTTAAAGGAATTTTTTAACCAGCCAAGAGCTTCATGAACGTGGATTTTTTAAAGGAATTTTTTAACCAGCCAAGAGCTTCATGAACGTGGTTTTTTTAAAGAAATTTTATAACCAGCCAAGAGCTTCATAACCGTGGATTTTTTAAAGTTTTTTTTAACCAGCCAAGAGCTTCATAAACATGGATTTTTTAAAGAAATTTTATAACCAGCCAAGAGCTTCATAAACGTGGATTTTTTAAAGGAATTTTTTAACCAGCCAAGAGCTTCATAAACGTGGATTTTTTAAAGGAATTTTTTAACCAGCCAAGAGCTTCATAAACGTGGATTTTTTAAAGGAATTTTTTAACCAGCCAAGAGCTTCATAAACGTGGAATTTTTAAAGGATTTTTTTTAACCAGCCAAGAGCTTCATAAACGTGAATTTCTTAAAAGAATTTTTTAACCAGCCAAGAGCTTCATAAACGTGGATTTTTTAAAGGAATTTTTTAACCAGCCAAGAGCTTCATAAACGTGGATTTTTTAAAGGAATTTTTTAACCAGCCAAGAGCTTCATAAACGTGGATTTTTTAAAGGAATTTTTTAACCAGCCAAGAGCTTCATAAACGTGGATTTTTTAAAGGAATTTTTTAACCAGCCAAGAGCTTCATAAACGTGGATTTTTTAAAGGAATTTTTTAACCAGCCAAGAGCTTCGTAAACTTGGATTTTTTAAAGGAATTTTTTAACCAGCCAAGAGCTTCATGAACGTGGATTTTTTAAAGGAATTTTTTAACCAGCCAAGAGCTTCATGAACGTGGTTTTTTTAAAGAAATTTTATAACCAGCCAAGAGCTTCATAACCGTGGATTTTTTAAAGTTTTTTTTAACCAGCCAAGAGCTTCATAAACATGGATTTTTTAAAGAAATTTTATAACCAGCCAAGAGCTTCATAAACGTGGATTTTTTAAAGGAATTTTTTAACCAGCCAAGAGCTTCATAAACGTGGATTTTTTAAAGGAATTTTTTTAACCAGCCAAGAGCTTCATAAACGTGGATTTTTTAAAGGAATTTTTTAACCAGCCAAGAGCTTCATAAACGTGGATTTTTTAAAGGAATTTTTTAACCAGCCAAGAGCTTCATAAACGTGGATTTTTTAAAGGAATTTTTTAACCAGCCAAGAGCTTCATAAACGTGGATTTTTTAAAGGAATTTTTTAACCAGCCAAGAGCTTCATAAACGTGGATTTTTTAAAGGAATTTTTTAACCAGCCAAGAGCTTCATAAACGTGGATTTTTTAAAGGAATTTTTTAACCAGCCAAGAGCTTCATAAACGTGGATTTTTTAAAGGAATTTTTTTAACCAGCCAAGAGCTTCATAAACGTGGATTTTTTAAAGGAATTTTTTAACCAGCCAAGAGCTTCATAAACGTGGATTTTTTAAAGGAATTTTTTAACCAGCCAAGAGCTTCATAAACGTGGATTTTTTAAAGGAATTTTTTAACCAGCCAAGAGCTTCATAAACGTGGATTTTTTAAAGGAATTTTTTAACCAGCCAAGAGCTTCATAAACGTGGATTTTTTAAAGGAATTTTTTAACCAGCCAAGAGCTTCATAAACGTGGATTTTTTAAAGGAATTTTTTAACCAGCCAAGAGCTTCATAAACGTGGATTTTTTAAAGGAATTTTTTAACCAGCCAAGAGCTTCATAAACGTGGATTTTTTAAAGGAATTTTTTAACCAGCCAAGAGCTTCATAAACGTGGATTTTTTAAAGGAATTTTTTAACCAGCCAAGAGCTTCATAAACGTGGATTTTTTAAAGGAATTTTTTAACCAGCCAAGAGCTTCATAAACGTAAATTTCTTAAAAGAATTTTTTAACCAGCCAAGAGCTTCATAAACGTGGATTTTTTAAAGGAATTTTTTAACCAGCCAAGAGCTTCATAAACGTGGATTTTTTAAAGGAATTTTTTAACCAGCCAAGAGCTTCATAAACGTGGATTTTTTAAAGGAATTTTTTAACCAGCCAAGAGCTTCATAAACTTGGATTTTTTAAAGGAATTTTTTAACCAGCCAAGAGCAATATAAACGTGGATTTTTTAAAGGAATTTTTTAACCAGCCAAGAGCTTCATAAACGTGGATTTTTTAAAGGAATTTTTTAACCAGCCAAGAGCTTCATTAACGTGGATTTTTTAAAGGATTTTTTTAACCAGCCAAGAGCTTCATAAACGTGAATTTTTTAAAAGAATTTTTTAACCAGCCAAGAGCTTCATAAACGTGGATTTTTTAAAGGAATTTTTTAACCAGCCAAGAGCTTCATAAACGTGGATTTTTTAAAGGAATTTTTTAACCAGCCAAGAGCTTCATAAACGTGGATTTTTTAAAGGAATTTTTTAACCAGCCAAGAGCTTCATAAACGTGGAATTTTTAAAGGATTTTTTTTAACCAGCCAAGAGCTTCATAAACGTGAATTTCTTAAAAGAATTTTTTAACCAGCCAAGAGCTTCATAAACGTGGATTTTTTAAAGGAATTTTTTAACCAGCCAAGAGCTTCATAAACGTGGATTTTTTAAAGGAATTTTTTAACCAGCCAAGAGCTTCATAAACGTGGATTTTTTAAAGGAATTTTTTAACCAGCCAAGAGCTTCATAAACGTGGATTTTTTAAAGGAATTTTTTAACCAGCCAAGAGCTTCATAAACTTGGATTTTTTAAAGGAATTTTTTAACCAGCCAAGAGCTTCATAAACGTGGATTTTTTAAAGGAATTTTTTAACCAGCCAAGAGCTTCATAAACGTGGATTTTTTAAAGGAATTTTTTAACCAGCCAAGAGCTTCATTAACGTGGATTTTTTAAAGGATTTTTTTAACCAGCCAAGAGCTTCATAAACGTGAATTTTTAAAAGAATTTTTTAACCAGCCAAGAGCTTCATAAACGTGGATTTTTTAAAGGAATTTTTTAAGCAGCCAAGAGCTTCATTAACGTGGATTTTTTAAAGGATTTTTTTAACCAGCCAAGAGCTTCATAAACGTGGATTTTTTAAAGGATTTTTTTAATTAGCCAAGAGCTTAATAATCGTGGATTTTTAAAGGAATTTTTTAACCAGCCAAGAGCTTCATTAACGTGGATTTTTAAAGGAATTTTTTAACCAGCAAAGAGCTTCATAAAGGTGGATTTTTTAAAGGAATTTTTAAACCAGCCAAGAGCTTCATAAACTTGGATTTTTTAAAGGAATTTTTTAACCAGCCAAGAGCTTCATAAACGTGGATTTTTTAAAGGAATTTTTTAACCAGCCAAGAGCTTCATAAACGTGGATTTTTAAAGGAATTTTTTAACCAGCCAAGAGCTTCATAAACGTGGATTTTTTAAAGGATTTTTTTAATTAGCCAAGAGCTTAATAATCGTGGATTTTTAAAGGAATTTTTTAACCAGCCAAGAGCTTCATTAACGTGGATTTTTAAAGGAATTTTTTAACCAGCAAAGAGCTTCATAAACGTGGATTTTTTAAAGGAATTTTTTAACCAGATAAGAGCTTCATAAACGTGGATTTTTTAAAGGAATTTTTAAACCAGCCAAGAGCTTCATAAACGTGGATTTTTTAAAGGAATTTTTTAACCAGAGAAGAGCTTCATAAACGGGGATTTTTAAAAGGAATTTTTTAACCAGCCAAGAGCTTCATAAACGTGGATTTTTTAAAGGAATTTTTTAACCAGATAAGAGCTTCATAAACGTGGATTTTTTAAAGGAATTTTTAAACCAGCCAAGAGCTTCATAAACGTGGATTTTTTAAAGGAATTTTTTAACCAGAGAAGAGCTTCATAAACGGGGATTTTTAAAAGGAATTTTTTAACCAGCCAAGAGCTTCATAAACGTGGATTTTTTAAAGGAATTTTTTAACCAGATAAGAGCTTCATAAACGTGGATTTTTTAAAGGAATTTTTTAACCAGAGAAGAGCTTCATAAACGGGGATTTTTAAAAGGAATTTTTTAACCAGCCAAGAACTTCATAAACGTGGATTTTTTAAAGGAATTTTTTAACCAGCCAAGAGCTTCATAAACGGGGATTTTTAAAAGGAATTTTTTAACCAGCCAAGAACTTCATAAACGTGGATTTTTTAAAGGAATTTTTTAACCAGCCAAGAGCTTCATAAACATGGATTTTTTAAATGAATTTTTTAACCAGCCAAGAGCTTCATAAACGTGGATTTTTTAAAGGAATTTTTTAACCAGATAAGAGCTTCATAAACGTGGATTTTTTAAAGGAATTTTTTAACCAGATAAGAGCTTCATAAACGTGGATTTTTTAAAGGAATTTTTAAACCAGCCAAGAGCTTCATAAACGTGGATTTTTTAAAGGAATTTTTTAACCAGAGAAGAGCTTCATAAACGGGGATTTTTAAAAGGAATTTTTTAACCAGCCAAGAACTTCATAAACGTGGATTTTTTAAAGGAATTTTTTAACCAGCCAAGAGCTTCATAAACGTGGATTTTTTAAAGGAATTTTTTAACCAGATAAGAGCTTCATAAACGTGGATTTTTTAAAGGAATTTTTTAACCAGATAAGAGCTTCATAAACGTGGATTTTTTAAAGGAATTTTTAAACCAGCCAAGAGCTTCATAAACGTGGATTTTTTAAAGGAATTTTTTAACCAGAGAAGAGCTTCATAAACGGGGATTTTTAAAAGGAATTTTTTAACCAGCCAAGAACTTCATAAACGTGGATTTTTTAAAGGAATTTTTTAACCAGCCAAGAGCTTCATAAACGTGGATTTTTTAAAGGAATTTTTTAACCAGATAAGAGCTTCATAAACGTGGATTTTTTAAAGGAATTTTTTAACCAGATAAGAGCTTCATAAACGTGGATTTTTTAAAGGAATTTTTAAACCAGCCAAGAGCTTCATAAACGTGGATTTTTTAAAGGAATTTTTTAACCAGATAAGAGCTTCATAAACGGGGATTTTTAAAAGGAATTTTTTAACCAGCCAAGAGCTTCATAAACGTGGATTTTTTAAAGGAATTTTTTAACAAGCCAAGAGCTTCATAAACGTGGATTTTTTAAATGAATTTTTTAACCAGCCAAGAGCTTCATAAACGTGGATTTTTTAAAGGAATTTTTTAACCAGCCAAGAGCTTCATAAACGTGGATTTTTTAAAGGAATTTTTTAACCAGATAAGAGCTTCATAAACGTGGATTTTTTAAAGGAATTTTTTAACCAGAGAAGAGCTTCATAAACGGGGATTTTTAAAAGGAATTTTTTAACCAGCCAAGAACTTCATAAACGTGGATTTTTTAAAGGAATTTTTTAACCAGCCAAGAGCTTCATAAACGGGGATTTTTAAAAGGAATTTTTTAACCAGCCAAGAACTTCATAAACGTGGATTTTTTAAAGGAATTTTTTAACCAGCCAAGAGCTTCATAAACGTGGATTTTTTAAATGAATTTTTTAACCAGCCAAGAGCTTCATAAACGTGGATTTTTTAAAGGAATTTTTTAACCAGAGAAGAGCTTCATAAACGGGGATTTTTAAAAGGAATTTTTTAACCAGCCAAGAGCTTCATAAACGTGGATTTTTTAAAGGAATTTTTTAACCAGCCAAGAGCTTCATAAACGTGGATTTTTTAAAGGAATTTTTTAACCAGATAAGTGCTTCATAAACGGGGATTTTTAAAAGGAATTTTTTAACCAGCCAAGAGCTTCATAAACGTGGATTTTTTAAAGGAATTTTTAAACTAGCCAAGAGCTTCATAAACGTGGATTTTTTAAAGGAATTTTTTAACCAGCCAAGAGCTTCATAAACGTGGATTTTTTAAAGGAATTTTTTAACCAGCCAAGAGCTTAATAAACGTGGATTTTTTAAAGGAATTTTTTAATTAGCCAAGAGCTTCATAAACGTGGATTTTTTAAAGGAATTTTTTAACCAGCCAAGAGCTTCATAAACGTGGATTTTTTAAAGGAATTTTTTAATTAGCCAAGAGCTTAATAAACGTGGATTCTTTAAAGGAATTTTTTAACCAGCCAAGAGCTTCATAAACGTGGATTTTTTAAAGGAATTTTTTAACCAGCCAAGAGCTTCATAAACGTGGATTTTTAAAGGAATTTTTTAACCAGCCAAGAGCTTCATAAACGTGGATTTTTTAAAGGAATTTTTTAACCAGCCAAGAGCTTCATAAACGTGGATTTTTTAGAGGAATTTTTTAATTAGCCAAGAGCTTAATAAACGTGGATTCTTTAAAGGAATTTTTTAACCAGCCAAGAGCTTCATAAACGTGGATTTTTTAAAGGAATTTTTTAATTAGCCAAGAGCTTAATAAACGTGGATTTTTTAAACGAATTTTTTAACCAGATAAGAGCTTCATAAACGTGGATTTTTTAAAGGAATTTTTAAACCAGCCAAGAGCTTCATAAACGTGGATTTTTTAAAGGAATTTTTTAACCAGAGAAGAGCTTCATAAACGGGGATTTTTAAAAGGAATTTTTTAACCAGCCAAGAGCTTCATAAACGTGGATTTTTTAAAGGAATTTTTTAACCAGCCAAGAGCTTCATAAACGTGGATTTTTTAAAGGAATTTTTTAACCAGATAAGAGCTTCATAAACGGGGATTTTTAAAAGGAATTTTTTAACCAGCCAAGAGCTTAATAAACGTGGATTTTTTAAAGGAATTTTTTAATTAGCCAAGAGCTTCATAAACGTGGATTTTTTAAAGGAATTTTTTAACCAGCCAAGAGCTTAATAAACGTGGATTTTTTAAAGGAATTTTTTAATTAGCCAAGAGCTTCATAAACGTGGATTTTTTAAAGGAATTTTTTAACCAGCCAAGAGCTTCATAAACGTGGATATTTTAAAGGAATTTTTTAACCAGCCAAGAGCTTAATAAACGTGGATTTTTTAAAGGAATTTTTTAATTAGCCAAGAGCTTAATAAACGTGGATTCTTTAAAGGAATTTTTTAACCAGCCAAGAGCTTCATAAACGTGGATTTTTTAAGGAATTTTTTAACCAGCCAAGAGCTTCATAAACGTGGATTTTTTAAATGAATTTTTTAACCAGCCAAGAGCTTCATAAACGTGGATTTTTTAAAGGAATTTTTTAACCAGCCAAGAGCTTCATAAACGTGGATTTTTTAAAGAAATTTTTTAACCAGCCAAGAGCTTCATAAACGTGGATTTTTTAAAGGAATTTTTTAATTAGCCAAGAGCTTAATAAACGTGGATTTTTAAAGGAATTTTTTAACCAGCCAAGAGCTTCATAAACGTGGATTTTTTAAAGGAATTTTTTAATTAGCCAAGAGCTTAATAAACGTGGATTTTTTAAAGGAATTTTTTAACCAGCCAAGAGCTTCATAAACGTGAATTTTTTAAAGGAATTTTTTAACCAGCCAAGAGCTTCATAAACGTGAATTTTGTAAAAGAATTTTTTAACCAGCCAAGAGCTTAATAAACGTGGATTCTTTAAAGGAATTTTTTAACCAGCCAAGAGCTTAATAAACGTGGATTCTTTAAAGGAATTTTTTAACCAGCCAAGAGCTTCATAAACGTGGATTTTTTAAAGGAATTTTTTAATTAGCCAAGAGCTTAATAAACGTGGATTTTTTAAAGGAATTTTTTAACCAGATAAGAGCTTCATAAACGTGGATTTTTTAAAGGAATTTTTAAACCAGCCAAGAGCTTCATAAACGTGGATTTTTTAAAGGAATTTTTTAACCAGAGAAGAGCTTCATAAACGGGGATTTTTAAAAGGAATTTTTTAACCAGCCAAGAGCTTCATAAACGTGGATTTTTTAAAGGAATTTTTTAACCAGATAAGAGCTTAATAAACGTGGATTTTTTAAAAGAATTTTTTAATCAGCCAAGAGCTTCATAAACGTGGATTTTTTTAAAGGAATTTTTTAACCAGCCAAGAGCTTCATAAACGTGGATTTTTTAAAGGAATTTTTTAACCAGCCAAGAGCTTCATAAACGTGGATTTTTTTAAGGAATTTTTTAACCAGCCAAGAGCTTCATAAACGTGGATTTTTTAAAGGAATTTTTTAACCAGCCAAGAGCTTCATAAACGTGGATTTTTTAAAGGAATTTTTTAACCAGATAAGAGCTTCATAAACGTGGATTTTTTAAAGGAATTTTTTAACCAGATAAGAGCTTCATAAACGTGGATTTTTTAAAGGAATTTTTAAACCAGCCAAGAGCTTCATAAACGTGGATTTTTTAAAGGAATTTTTTAACCAGAGAAGAGCTTCATAAACGGGGATTTTTAAAAGGAATTTTTTAACCAGCCAAGAGCTTCATAAACGTGGATTTTTTAAAGGAATTTTTTAACCAGATAAGAGCTTAATAAACGTGGATTTTTTAAAAGAATTTTTTAACCAGCCAAGAGCTTAATAAACGTGGATTCTTTAAAGGAATTTTTTAACCAGCCAAGAGCTTAATAAACGTGGATTCTTTAAAGGAATTTTTTAACCAGGCAAGAGCTTCATAAACGTGGATTTTTTTAAGGAATTTTTTAACCAGCCAAGAGCTTTTTAAACGTGGATTTTTAAAGGAATTTTTTAACCAGCCAAGAGCTTCATAAACGTGGATTTTTTAAAGGAATTTTTTAACCAGCCAAGAGCTTCATAAACGTGGGTTTTTTAAAGGAATTTTTTAATTAGCCAAGAGCTTCATAAACGTGGATTTTTTAAAGGAATTTTTTAACCAGCTTAATAAACGTGGATTTTTTAAAGGAATTTTTTAACCAGCCAAGAGCTTAATAAACGTGGATTTTTTAAAAGAATTTTTTAACCAGCCAAGAGCTTAATAAACGTGGATTTTTTAAAGGAATTTTTTAACCAGCCAAGAGCTTCATAAACGTGAATTTTTTAAAGGAATTTTTAACCAGCCAAGAGCTTCATAAACGTGGATTTTTTAAAGGAATTTTTTAACCAGCCAAGAGCTTCATAAACGTGGATTTTTTAAAGGAATTTTTTAACCAGCCAAGAGCTTCATAAACGTGGATTTTTTAAAGGAATTTTTTAACCAGCCAAGAGCTTCATAAACGTGGATTTTTTAAAGGAATTTTTTAACCAGCCAAGAGCTTCATAAACGTGGATTTTTTAAAGGAATTTTTTAACCAGCCAAGAGCTTCATAAACGTGGATTTTTTTAAAGGAATTTTTTAACCAGCCAAGAGCTTCATAAACGTGGATTTTTTAAAGGAATTTTTTAACCAGCCAAGAGCTTCATAAACGTGGATTTTTTTAAAGGAATTTTTTAACCAGCCAAGAGCTTCATAAACGTGGATTTTTTAAAGGAATTTTTTAACCAGCCAAGAGCTTCATAAACGTGGATTTTTTTAAAGGAATTTTTTAACCAGCCAAGAGCTTCATAAACGTGGATTTTTTAAAGGAATTTTTTAACCAGCCAAGAGCTTCATAAACGTGGATTTTTTAAAGGAATTTTTTAACCAGCCAAGAGCTTCATAAACGTGGATTTTTTAAAGGAATTTTTAAACAGCCAAGGGTTTCCTAAAGAATTTTTTAATCAGCCAAGAGCTTCAAAAACGTGGATTTTTAAAGGAATTTTTTAACCAGCCAAGAGTTTCATAAATGTGTATTTTTTAAAGGAATTTTTTAACCAGATAAGAGCTTAATAAACGTGGATTTTTTAAAGGAATTTTTTAACCAGATAAGAGCTTAATAAACGTGGATTTTTTAAAAGAATTTTTTAATCAGCCAAGAGCTTCATAAACGTGGATTTTTTTAAAGGAATTTTTTAACCAGCCAAGAGCTTCATAAACGTGGATTTTTTAAAGGAATTTTTTAACCAGATAAGAGCTTAATAAACGTGGATTTTTTAAAAGAATTTTTTAACCAGCCAAGAGCTTAATAAACGTGGATTTTTTAAAGGAATTTTTTAACCAACCAAGAGCTTCATAAACGTGGATTTTTTAAAGGAATTTTTTAACCAGCCAAGAGCTTAATAAACGTGGATTTTTTAAAGGAATTTTTTAATTAGCCAAGAGCTTCATAAACGTGGATTTTTTAAAGGAATTTTTTAACCAGCCAAGAGCTTAATAAACGTGGATTTTTTAAAGGAATTTTTTAATTAGCCAAGAGCTTCATAAACGTGGATTTTTTAAAGGAATTTTTTAACCAGCCAAGAGCTTAATAAACGTGGATTTTTTAAAGGAATTTTTTAATTAGCCAAGAGCTTCATAAACGTGGATTTTTTTAAGGAATTTTTTAACCAGCCAAGAGCTTCATAAACGTGGATTTTTTAAAGGAATTTTTTAACCAGCCAAGAGCTTCATAAACGTGGATTTTTTAAAGGAATTTTTTAATTAGCCAAGAGCTTAATAAACGTGGATTTTTTTAAGGAATTTTTTAACCAGCCAAGAGCTTCATAAACGTGGATTTTTTAAAGGAATTTTTTAACCAGCCAAGAGCTTAATAAACGTGGATTTTTTAAAGGAATTTTTTAATTAGCCAAGAGCTTCATAAACGTGGATTCTTTAAAGGAATTTTTTAACCAGCCAAGAGCTTAATAAACGTGGATTCTTTAAAGGAATTTTTTAACCAGCCAAGAGCTTCATAAACGTGGATTTTTTAAAGGAATTTTTTAATTAGCCAAGAGCTTAATAAACGTGGATTTTTTAAAGGAATTTTTTAACCAGATAAGAGCTTCATAAACGTGGATTTTTTAAAGGAATTTTTAAACCAGCCAAGAGCTTCATAAACGTGGATTTTTTAAAGGAATTTTTTAACCAGAGAAGAGCTTCATAAACGGGGATTTTTAAAAGGAATTTTTTAACCAGCCAAGAGCTTCATAAACGTGGATTTTTTAAAGGAATTTTTTAACCAGATAAGAGCTTAATAAACGTGGATTTTTTAAAAGAATTTTTTAATCAGCCAAGAGCTTCATAAACGTGGATTTTTTTAAAGGAATTTTTTAACCAGCCAAGAGCTTCATAAACGTGGATTTTTTAAAGGAATTTTTTAACCAGATAAGAGCTTAATAAACGTGGATTCTTTAAAGGAATTTTTTAACCAGCCAAGAGCTTAATAAACGTGGATTCTTTAAAGGAATTTTTTAACCAGGCAAGAGCTTCATAAACGTGGATTTTTTTAAGGAATTTTTTAACCAGCCAAGAGCTTTTTAAACGTGGATTTTTAAAGGAATTTTTTAACCAGCCAAGAGCTTCATAAACGTGGATTTTTTAAAGGAATTTTTTAACCAGCCAAGAGCTTCATAAACGTGGGTTTTTTAAAGGAATTTTTTAATTAGCCAAGAGCTTCATAAACGTGGATTTTTTAAAGGAATTTTTTAACCAGCTTAATAAACGTGGATTTTTTAAAGGAATTTTTTAACCAGCCAAGAGCTTAATAAACGTGGATTTTTTAAAAGAATTTTTTAACCAGCCAAGAGCTTAATAAACGTGGATTTTTTAAAGGAATTTTTTAACCAGCCAAGAGCTTCATAAACGTGAATTTTTTAAAGGAATTTTTAACCAGCCAAGAGCTTCATAAACGTGGATTTTTTAAAGGAATTTTTTAACCAGCCAAGAGCTTCATAAACGTGGATTTTTTAAAGGAATTTTTTAACCAGCCAAGAGCTTCATAAACGTGGATTTTTTAAAGGAATTTTTTAACCAGCCAAGAGCTTCATAAACGTGGATTTTTTAAAGGAATTTTTTAACCAGCCAAGAGCTTCATAAACGTGGATTTTTTAAAGGAATTTTTTAACCAGCCAAGAGCTTCATAAACGTGGATTTTTTTAAAGGAATTTTTTAACCAGCCAAGAGCTTCATAAACGTGGATTTTTTAAAGGAATTTTTTAACCAGCCAAGAGCTTCATAAACGTGGATTTTTTTAAAGGAATTTTTTAACCAGCCAAGAGCTTCATAAACGTGGATTTTTTAAAGGAATTTTTTAACCAGCCAAGAGCTTCATAAACGTGGATTTTTTAAAGGAATTTTTTAACCAGCCAAGAGCTTCATAAACGTGGATTTTTTAAAGGAATTTTTAAACAGCCAAGGGTTTCCTAAAGAATTTTTTAATCAGCCAAGAGCTTCAAAAACGTGGATTTTTAAAGGAATTTTTTAACCAGCCAAGAGTTTCATAAATGTGTATTTTTTAAAGGAATTTTTTAACCAGATAAGAGCTTAATAAACGTGGATTTTTTAAAGGAATTTTTTAACCAGATAAGAGCTTAATAAACGTGGATTTTTTAAAAGAATTTTTTAATCAGCCAAGAGCTTCATAAACGTGGATTTTTTTAAAGGAATTTTTTAACCAGCCAAGAGCTTCATAAACGTGGATTTTTTAAAGGAATTTTTTAACCAGATAAGAGCTTAATAAACGTGGATTTTTTAAAAGAATTTTTTAACCAGCCAAGAGCTTAATAAACGTGGATTTTTTAAAGGAATTTTTTAACCAACCAAGAGCTTCATAAACGTGGATTTTTTAAAGGAATTTTTTAACCAGCCAAGAGCTTAATAAACGTGGATTTTTTAAAGGAATTTTTTAATTAGCCAAGAGCTTCATAAACGTGGATTTTTTAAAGGAATTTTTTAACCAGCCAAGAGCTTAATAAACGTGGATTTTTTAAAGGAATTTTTTAATTAGCCAAGAGCTTCATAAACGTGGATTTTTTAAAGGAATTTTTTAACCAGCCAAGAGCTTAATAAACGTGGATTTTTTAAAGGAATTTTTTAATTAGCCAAGAGCTTCATAAACGTGGATTTTTTTAAGGAATTTTTTAACCAGCCAAGAGCTTCATAAACGTGGATTTTTTAAAGGAATTTTTTAACCAGCCAAGAGCTTCATAAACGTGGATTTTTTAAAGGAATTTTTTAATTAGCCAAGAGCTTAATAAACGTGGATTTTTTTAAGGAATTTTTTAACCAGCCAAGAGCTTCATAAACGTGGATTTTTTAAAGGAATTTTTTAACCAGCCAAGAGCTTAATAAACGTGGATTTTTTAAAGGAATTTTTTAATTAGCCAAGAGCTTCATAAACGTGGATTTTTTAAAGGAATTTTTTAACCAGCCAAGAGCTTAATAAACGTGGATTTTTTAAAGGAATTTTTTAACCAGCCAAGAGCTTCATAAACGTGGATTTTTTAAAGGAATTTTTTAACCAGATAAGAGCTTCATAAACGTGGATTTTTTAAAGGAATTTTTTAACCAGATAAGAGCTCCATAAACGTGGATTTTTTAAAGGAATTTTTTAACCAGCCAAGAGCTTCATAAACGTGGATTTTTTAAAGGAATTTTTTAACCAGCCAAGAGCTTCATAAACGTGGATTTTTTAAAGGAATTTTTTAACCAGCCAAGAGCTTCATAAACGTGGATTTTTTTAAAGGAATTTTTTAACCAGCCAAGAGCTTCATAAACGTGGATTTTTTAAAGGAATTTTTTAACCAGCCAAGAGCTTCATAAACGTGGATTTTTTAAAGGAATTTTTTAACCAGCCAAGAGCTTCATAAACGTGGATTTTTTAAAGGAATTTTTTAACCAGCCAAGAGCTTCATAAACGTGGATTTTTTAAAGGAATTTTTTAACCAGCCAAGAGCTTCATAAACGTGGATTTTTTAAAGGAATTTTTTAACCAGCCAAGAGCTTCATAAACGTGGATTTTTTAAAGGAATTTTTAAACAGCCAAGGGTTTCCTAAAGAATTTTTTAATCAGCCAAGAGCTTCAAAAACGTGGATTTTTAAAGGAATTTTTTAACCAGCCAAGAGTTTCATAAATGTGTATTTTTTAAAGGAATTTTTTAACCAGATAAGAGCTTAATAAACGTGGATTTTTTAAAGGAATTTTTTAACCAGATAAGAGCTTAATAAACGTGGATTTTTTAAAAGAATTTTTTAATCAGCCAAGAGCTTCATAAACGTGGATTTTTTTAAAGGAATTTTTTAACCAGCCAAGAGCTTCATAAACGTGGATTTTTTAAAGGAATTTTTTAACCAGATAAGAGCTTAATAAACGTGGATTTTTTAAAAGAATTTTTTAACCAGCCAAGAGCTTTTTTAAAGGAATTTTTTAACCAACCAAGAGCTTCATAAACGTGGATTTTTTAAAGGAATTTTTTAACCAGCCAAGAGCTTCATAAACGTGGATTTTTTAAAGGAATTTTTTAATTAGCCAAGAGCTTCATAAACGTGGATTTTTTAAAGGAATTTTTTAACCAGCCAAGAGCTTAATAAACGTGGATTTTTTAAAGGAATTTTTTAATTAGCCAAGAGCTTCATAAACGTGGATTTTTTAAAGGAATTTTTTAACCAGCCAAGAGCTTAATAAACGTGGATTTTTTAAAGGATTTTTTTAATTAGCCAAGAGCTTCATAAACGTGGATTTTTTTAAGGAATTTTTTAACCAGCCAAGAGCTTCATAAACGTGGATTTTTTAAAGGAATTTTTTAACCAGCCAAGAGCTTCATAAACGTGGATTTTTTAAAGGAATTTTTTAATTAGCCAAGAGCTTAATAAACGTGGATTTTTTAAGGAATTTTTTAACCAGCCAAGAGCTTCATAAACGTGGATTTTTTAAAGGAATTTTTTAACCAGCCAAGAGCTTAATAAACGTGGATTTTTTAAAGGAATTTTTTAATTAGCCAAGAGCTTAATAAACGTGGATTTTTTAAAGGAATTTTTTAATTAGCCAAGAGCTTCATAAACGTGGATTTTTTAAAGGAATTTTTTAACCAGCCAAGAGCTTAATAAACGTGGATTTTTTAAAGGAATTTTTTAACCAGCCAAGAGCTTAATAAACGTGGATTTTTTAAAGAACTTTTTTAATTAGCCAAGAGCTTAATAAACGTGGATTCTTTAAAGGAATTTTTTAACCAGCCATAAGCTTCATAAACGTGGATTGTTTTAAGGAATTTTTTAACCAGCCAAGAGCTTCATAAACGTGGATTTTTTCAAGGAATTTTTTAACCAGCCAAGAGATTCATAAACGTGGATTTTTTAAAGGAATTTTTTAACCAGCCAAGAGCTTCATAAACGTGGATTTTTTAAAGGAATTTTTTAACCAGCCAAGAGCTTCATTAACGTGGATTTTTTAAAGGATTTTTTTAGCCAGCCAAGAGCTTCATAAACGTGGATTTTTTAAAGGAATTTTTTACCCAGCCTAGAGCTTCATAAACGTGGATTTTTTACAGGAATTTTTTAACCAGCCTAGAGCTTCATAAACGTGTATTTTTTAAAGGAATTTTTTAACCAGCCTAGAGCTTCATAAACGTGGATTTTTTAAAGGAATTTTTTAACCAGCCTAGAGCTTCATAAACGTGGATTTTTTAAAGGAATTTTTTAACCAGCCAAGAGCTTCATAAACGTGGATTTTTTAAAGGAATTTTTTAACCAACCAAGAGCTTCATAAACGTGGATGTTTTAAAGGAATTCTTTAACCAGCCATAAGCTTCATAAACGTGGATTTTTTAAAGGAATTTTTTAACCAACCAAGAGCTTCATAAACGTGGATGTTTTAAAGGAATTCTTTAACCAGCCATAAGCTTCATAAACGTGGATTTTTTAAAGGAATTTTTTAACCAGCCAAGAGCTTCATAAACGTGGATTTTTAAAGGAAATTTTTTAACAAGCCAAGAGCTTCATAAACGTGGATGTTTTAAAGGAATTTTTTAACCAGCCAAGAGCTTCATAAACGTGGATTTTTTAAAGGAATTTTTTAACCAGCCAAGAGCTTCATAAACGTGGATTTTTTAAAGGAATTTTTTAACCAGCCAAGAGCTTCATAAACGTGGATGTTTTAAAGGAATTCTTTAACCAGCCATAAGCTTCATAAACGTGGATTTTTTAAAGGAATTTTTTAACCAGCCAAGAGCTTCATAAACGTGGATGTTTTAAAGGAATTCTTTAACCAGCCATAAGCTTCATAAACGTGGATTTTTTAAAGGAATTTTTTAACCAGCCAAGAGCTTCATAAACGTGGATTTTTTAAAGAAATGTTGTTATTTATTTTATTTGTTAATGGAACCGAAAGTTTCCTTGTGAATGGAACCGAAAGTTTCCTTGTGAATGGAACCGAAAGTTTCCACGGAGAATAATGTCTCATAGAGGGTTTCTCCGCAATCACTCTCTTACCAATCCCCTTCAACGTTTTAGCCATTAAGGTATGGAAATAAACAACATCGGCTGCACTTGTTCAAAAACACACACACACATTCCCAGCTTCTTAACAACATTCAACATGGAGATCATCATCATCTGAACATTTTCCACTTAATTCACCTGCCATTACTTGACATTTGCATTCGTTGTCTTTGCGTTTTCCGTTCACAAAACAACAACTTCAACAATAAAAAGCTCATCTTAACATTTGTTTATGGCACTACTTTGTTGTGTTATTAAAACAGGTGAATTGTGAATTATACGCTACATACTTATATAGATATGTATGTGTTGTTGTTGTTCATGCTGCTTGTATTTTCATATGATTGTGGGTCAGCTTTTGGGTCATTGTACAACAATTATCCGCAGCACATCACAACGATATAAAACAATTTGAAGAATTGTGAAATTTTCATGTTGTTCATTTGTAGATCTCTTAACAAAACAACGGTTCAACGGTTTTGAATCGCTGGACCACAACAACAATATCAACAACACGAATCATAACTAGAGACATGTGTTGTAGATGTTCAGATGTATGGGCAAAAGGTGATCATGGCAATACATCCTGATACAGGCGAGGGGAAATTGAGTGTGGACATTGTGATAAGACAAGCAGGGTTTAGCGGTTTGTTGATTGGATATTTTTATTAAAAAATGTCTTCAATATTTTTGGATTTTTTTAAAAAGTATTTTTTTTTTCAATAATAGTGGATTTTTTAAAAAATATTTTTCCAAAATCGTGGATTTTTTAAAAATATTTTTTCAATAATCGTGGATTTTTTAAAAAATATTTTTTCAATAATCGTGAATTTCTTAAAAAAATATTTTTTCAATAATCGTGGTGTTTTTAAAAAATAATTTTTCAATAATCGTGGATTTTTTAAAAAATATTTTTTCAATAATCGTGGATTTTTTAAAAAATATTTTTTCAATAATCGTGGATTTTTTAAAAAATATTTTTCAATAATCGTGGATTTTTTAGAAAATAGATTTTCAATAATCGTGGATTTTGTAAAAAATAGCTTTTCAATAATCGTGGATTTTTTAAAAAATATTTTTTCAATAATCGTGGATTTTTTAAAAAATATTTTTTCAATAATCGTGGATTTTTTAAAAAATATTTTTTCAATAATCGTGGATTTTTTAAAAAATATTTTTTCAATAATCGTGGATTTTTTAAAAAATATTTTTTCAATAATCGTGGATTTTTTAAAAAATATTTTTTCAATAATCGTGGATTTTTTAAAAAATATTTTTTCAATAATCGTGGATTTTTTAAAAAATATTTTTTCAATAATCGTGGATTTTTTAAAAAATATTTTTTCAATAATCGTGGATTTTTTAAAAAATATTTTTCTAAAATAATCGTAAATTTTTTAAAAAATATTTTTCTAAAATAAACGTAGATTTTTTAAAAAATATTTTTCTAAAATAATCGTAGATTTTTTAAAAAATAGTTTTCTAAAATAATCGTAGATTTTTTAAAAAATATTTTTCTAAAATAATCGTGGATTTTTTAAAAAATATTTTTCTAAAATAATCGTGGATTTTTTAAAAAATATTTTTTCAATAATCGTGGATTTTTTAGAAAATATTTTTTCATTAATCGTGAATTTTTTAAAAAATATTTTTTCATTAATCGTGGATTTTTTAAAAAAATATTTTTTCAATAATCGTGGATTTTTTTAAAAAATATTTTTTCAATAATCGAGGATTTTTTAAAAAATATTTTTTCAATAATCGTGGATTTTTAAAAAATATTTTTTCAATAATCGTGGTTTTTTTAAAAAATATTTTTTCAATAATCGTGGATTTTTTAAAAAATATTTTTTCTATAATCGTGGATTTTTTAAAAAATATTTTTTCAATAATCGTGGATTTTTTAAAAAATATTTTTTCATTAATCGTGGAAAAATATTTTTTCAATAATCGTGAATTTTTTAAAAAAATATTTTTTCAATAATCGTGAATTTTTTAAAAAAATATTTTTTCAATAATCGTGAATTTTTTAAAAAAATATTTTTTCAATAATCGTGGATTTCTTAAAAAATATTTTTTCAATAATCGTGGATTTTTTAAAAAATATTTTTTCAATAATCATGGATTTTTTAAAAAATATTTTTTCAATAATCATGGATTTCTTAAAAAAAATTTCAATAATCGTGGATTTTTTAAAAAATATTTTTTCAATAATCGTGGATTTTTTAGAAAATAGTTTTTCAATAATCGTGGATTTTTTAAAAAAATAGCTTTTCAATAATCGTGGATTTTTTAAAAAATATTTTTCAATAATCGTGGATTTTTTAAAAAATATTTTTTCAATAAACGTGGATTTTTTAAAAAATAATTTTTCAATAATCGTGGATTTTTTAAAAAAATATTTTTTCAATAATCGTGGATTTTTTAAGAAATATTTTTTCAATAATCGTGGATTTTTTAAAAAATATTTTTTCAATAATCGTGGATTTTTTAAAAAATATTTCTTCAATAATCGTGAATTTTTTAAAAAATATTTCTTCAATAATCGTGGATTTTTAAAAAATATTTTTTCAATAACCGTGGATTTTTAAAAAATATTCTTTCAATATCCGTGGTTTTTTAAAAAATATTTTTTCAATAACCGTGGATTTTTAAAAAATAGTTTTCAATATCCGTGGATTTTTTAAAAAATATTTTTTCAATAATCGTGGATTTTTTAGAAAGTTTGTTTTTTGGAATTATCGTGGATTTTTTAAAAACTATTTTTCTATAATCGTATATTTTTTCAATAATCGTGGATTTTTAAAAAAATCCACGTTTATTTGTCTCTTGACACCATCCCATTTCAATTTGCCTCCACTGTTTTGTCTGGTGTTGATAAACACTCTGTTCCTCATGAGGCCATCATAATGTTACTGCCATAAATGATTTAACGGAGATTTTTTTGTTTGAAAAAATATACATTTCCATGTCTGTTTCTAAAGTGAAGCTGGAATGAATGAACCTTAGCAAAAACATATCTTAAAATTCAACAAGATTTACATGAGCTGAGATGTTAAGTTTAATGTTTTTAATTACGGCACTTTTTTTTTGAAAATGTACTGACCGAAGCTGATGTGGCTTGTCTTTGGAAAATGTATTAAAAAAGGCAACAACATTTAACTGAACTCTAATCTAAGGTGGAAAGTTTCAAATGGGTTTGGGAGGAGAGGGAGAGAGATCAGATCATAAAACACTTAACAAATCACCTGCTCAAATTGGGATACATGTTTCTTTTGTGTGTGCGGTCATTAAAAAGCCAAACACTGACATTGTATAGACGGTTTTTTTGTAACATTTCTTAGAAAGTTGTTCTCCACCGGGGTGAGCAGTTAAAAGATGCTGTTCTAGGAACTGCGTTGTGAAATGTGCAGAAAAATTTAGTTCCAAGAATTGAAATTAAAATAAAATGTATAGTTTATTTTTTTGTTTCAAGAGAAATATGCAAATTTTTATTCTTCCAAAAAAATGTTGATTTATTTTATAGAATTAATACTCGTGCCTAGATTCTGATAATACATACAATAGAGGTACATAGCTACTGAAACTATGCTGAAACTAGTTTTTAAAAGTTTGAAATATTTAGCAAAGGTTAATTTTGGATTTTCTGAAAAAGGTAGCAATTCTGGTAGCATCATAAATATTGATAAGAATTTTCAGATGTATTGAATTTCTTAGGAATTACTCACCGACGTAGCCAGGGGGAGGGCCCGGGGGGACTAATGAACACGTTATGCTTTTTGAGCAATTTTCCGCCTAGTTGGTGTTAAGTTTTAAGGTGTTGTTTGTCTTGCGATCTTTTGTTTTTGAAATTTTTGATAAGAGCAATTCAACAATAAAATATAAAATCGTTGCTTAATGTTTGTGGTTTTAAATTTTTGTATATGTTTCTAACACGTTTTTGTAATGAACTATTTTGAACATCATAACAATTACAAATTCTTTATTATGTTTGAAATTTGAAAAAAAAAACTATATCAACCATTTTTATGATATAATTCTCTTCCACCGCAGTGTTGCCCGTTGTGATTATTTGAAACTGGTCTCTTGCTACAAATTAGTAAATGCCTATTGTACAAAAAATGGGGTTTCTGTTGTATTTTTATGTTCTGTTCGACCTTTCGAATGATAGTAAAATCAAGATTATTGAGGTTAAAGTTTATATTTTATTTATTGCATATTATTTCCAATATTTCGAAATTACATTGAATTTCATCTTCAGGGATTTTTCTGTCGATTACTCATTGAATTGTATTTTGGGAAGCACTTTCAATGGATACGCATTTCTAGAAATGTTACTTTTTCCTTCTTCGACAAAGGACTTTGTGACGACAAAAAAATGGTCGGAAACAGATTCTTCTTCGTTAAAATCTCAACAAGTATCAGACGGCTTTGCGGACAGGAATATACACTGAGCCTGTGTGAACTGAAACTTTTATCTATGGACAGATCGAACAACGGCTACACAACCAAAATCCCTTAACCCAAAGCCATGTATTAGGAGATTTTCAGGATTGTGTAGCCATTTGCGCAAGTATGAACTTGCCAACAAAATATGGATTTTATCATTGATCACAAGTGTTGCGGAGAAGGTACCTGAAGAAATGGACCGGACCAACATAGTTTATTTTGGAAGTAGATATAATTTTGGGGGGTCATTCCTTTTAAAAGATTTTGCGTTTTCCAGCTTAAACTAATTTTGTACAAAATATTACTAAATCCAAAATTTGGTCCAAATCATTTGCTCCATTCAAGAAAAATCGCGCATACCGCTTTAGCTTAAATTCTTGAAATTTGAGGGAAAATACCAGAAGGAGTAGACCGAAAATCACCATCTTCGAACTTTATATAAGGCTCGCAGAAATATTGCGAGAAACAAAGTTTGGACCAACGCAGTATCCGGTTCGAAAGTTGTCGTGCCCACCAACCACTACACATGATTGCCGTAGGTGTTCTTTACAGCTTTCGGGCCATTTTCTCTGAAAGTATGGGCTTGCCCCTGAAAATACTTGTACTGTAGTAATAAGGGACCCGAGAAAGCTTGTTGCAAAAAAGCAAAGCGTTTCCCGAGAGGTGTTTTTGTTTATTAATTTATTAATTTCATATTTTTACTTATAACTAAATTATTAGCATAAAGGAAGAGGTCTTAAACTGCACTTCTCTGAAAATTTTAGAAATACTCTGTGGAAGGATATCGAAAGAGTGGATCAGTATTGTCCATATTCGAAGTTTATCAAAATTTGGACAAAATATCACGAAGGCCAAAGTTTGGACCGAATCGGTTGATCTGTTCGAGAATTATCGTGTTCTCCAGGCAGCCACCCAGATGGACGAACATAGCTAAGTGGACTCCAAATTTTCTGAAACACATATCTTCCAAACACTCTTTGCTCTTAAAACCATTATTTCGATGAGGCACATTTTAACTAAAGGCTGAGAGTATAAAAAATGTTGATTGGGAAAAATTGTGTTTATGGATTTTTGCTTAAAGAATGTATACACGTATAGACCTTTCATTTTAAAAGAAATCAAGACTGGTTGCCAGAGTTTTCCTAGTTCCTGATCAACTTATGACAAGATCCACGATAGGAAACCAGAATTTCTATAAGAGAAGTCCGACGATTGTTCCGCGATTGGGTGCTAGAATTTCATCATGGAGAGACTCACTATTGATCAGCATTAGTTCTCTATCAAGAAAACCACTATCAGTCTTCAGAAATTCTTTGCGATAAGATCTAGGATTGGACGCCAAAATATACTTAGGGAAATAACTACAATTGGTTTCTTTATGACAATAACAACAGCCAACGTCAAGTGGTTCGACAGTTAATGAGTTTTTACCCACTTTTGGGTAAATACTCGAAATCGGGGTACCCTTATATGGGGGCTAAAGGAAAACGTGGACCTACGTTGACAAATATGAGCAAGGATATATTATACCCCTTGAGGACTCACTGTGCCAAATTACAGCCAATTTGGTTGTAAAATGTGGCTAATAGATGAAAAATACCTTAAATCGGGAGGTACGGCTATATGGGGGCTACATCAAAACATGGACCCAGGGACGCCATGTTCAGTACCAGAAGTTCTTTTGACATAAGAAAGATTTATGCCAAGTTTTGTCAGCATACGTCAAGTGGTTCGGCAGTTAAAGAGTTTTTACCCAAAATTTGGGTAAATACTCGAAATCGGGGTACCCTTATATGGGGGCTATTAGAATACGTGGATCTATATTGACAAATTTTTCCAATGATATTTTCTACATATTGAGAACTCATTGTGACAAATTTCAGCCACTATGATTGTACAATGAGGCAAATAGACAAAAAATACCTTAAATCGGGAGGTACGGTTATATGGGGGCTATATCAAAACATGGACCCAGAAACCCCATTTTCAATGCTAGATATTCTTTTGATATAAGTAAGATTTGAGCCAAATTTTTTCAGCCTACGTCAAGTGGTTCGGCAGTTAATGAGTTTTTACCCAACACTTGGGTAAATACTCTGGTATTTACCCAAATACTTACCCACTTGTTTAAAGTATTGTAAAACTATCCATTTTGAATCGATTTCATAACCTAAACCCAGAAATAGGGTCTAAGATGTTGTATTAGCGATTCAATATAGTAAATACCCAAATAAATACCCACAAATGGGTATTTACCCGGTATTTACCCAATTTACCGGGTATTTACCCATTGGGTATTTACCCACTGTCCATCTCTACGAATTCCAGAAAAAGCACGAATTATCGAGATGACCAAAATGTATTTATTTTATACGAATTATAGCGATTTTTACAATGGACCCGCAATTAAGAATAATCGAGGCACGAATTATCGCTATTCTACAATATTTCCAATATTAAATAACAATAAGGCAAATAATATATGATTATACATGAAAATGCAAATACCCGTATTCCCGGGAATTTCAAAAAAATTTCCCGGGAATTCCCGACCAGAAACTCTATTTGTGAAGTACGAAACAAAGGAAAGGCCATCAAAATTCCATGTAAACAACAAAATTAAATGTTAAGATATTCCTAAAGTTTTCCGATTGTATACTCTTTCTTTTGGTCTTACCGAAGTGATATCACTGAATTACATAACATTCACTGTAGTTGTGAGTTATTTGATAAATGATACACCCTATAATATATGCGATTATTAATATATCTATATATTAACTCTGATATATTGTCAAAAAAAACAAGGGACATTGGCCTATAAGTCTTACGTCATTTTAATAAATATAGTAATGAACATTATTTCATCAGTAATATAAGTCTAAAATAAGGTTTACGCCTTTGCTGAATAAGAAATTTTCGCTAACATGAACTTTCACAATTTTGGTCAGGTGGCCCCCCCCCCGAAATGAAATCCTGGCTACGTCCCTGGAATTACTGTAGCATTTGAAAGCAAAAAAAAAATCGAAATTATTTTTTTATTTTAAAGTTTGTTTCTTAAGTCTTTTGTTTTCTATTTACGCTAGCTTTTTGAAAGTACCAAGCACATACCACACAAAACGAATTTGTCATTCGGTTTTCATCAACAATCCTTGTACGTGACCAATTAGCCATAACATACAGTGTCACCTCCTGTATGTTATGGCCTAACTGATGTACGAGAAAAAAAATGAAAAGAAACGTGTCAAAGATTGCAGGGGTCTCAAAGCGCCAATTTGGCCGTTAACAAATGACACTGTCACATAACATAATAATCTGCAAATATGTTGTGATGAACTTTTGTTAAAATCGTTAATATTTTTTAAAAAAACACGATTATTGAAAAAATATTTTTTTAAAAAATCCACGATTATTGAAAATATATTTTTTAAAAAAATCACGATTATATTTTTTTAAAAAATCCACGATACTTGAAAAAATTATTTTTTAAAAAACCATGATTATTGAAAAAATATTTTTTAACAAATCCACGATTATTCAAAAACTATTTTTTTAAAAAAATTTGGTATTATTGAAACTATATTTTTTAAAAAATCCACGATTATTGAAAAAAGGATTTGTTAAAAAAATCCACGATTATTGAAAAAATATTTTTTTAAAGAATCCACGAATATTTAAATATATATTTTTTGAAAAATCCACGAATATTTAAATATATATTTTTTGAAAAATCCACGATTATTAAAAAAATATTTTTTAAAAAATCCACGATTATTGAAAAAATATTTTTTAAAAATCCACGATTATTGAAAAAATATTTGATTGTTGTAAAATAATTCAGCTAAATCTCGGGTTTTGTTGTTTTTAAATTTTAAAACAACAAGTTTTATTCAAAGTGGGATGTAGTTAAAATTTATTTAATTTCGGGAAAGGCAAAGAATACTAGTTTCGTCCAACGCCACTTGGACTCATCAGTTCTCTTAGTTCTTTGTATTGAAACAAAGAACTCTTCCCCAATTTTATGACGACCAGAGCTCAAGAATAATTTCCCGAAATTAAATCAATTTTAACTACATCCCACTTTAAATAAAACTTGTTGTTTTAAAATTTAAAAACAACAAAACCCGAGATTTAGCTGAATTATTTTACAACAATAAAATAATACACATCTCAACAAAACTGCCAAAAGTGAATCTAAAAAAATATTTGTTAAAATCTCCTTCTCCATTTATTACCATAGTATATTTTTTAAAAAAAAAATTCAATTTTATTTAGGAAATATTTTTGAAAAAATTCAATTTTATTAAGGAAATATTTTTGAAAAAAATCAATTTTATTAAGGAAATATTTTTCAAAAAATCCAATTTTATTAAGGAAATATTTTTGAAAAAATCCAATTTTATTAAGGCAATATTTTTGAAAAAATTCAATTTTATTAAGGAAATATTTTTGAAACATCTAATTTTATTAAAAAAGCATTTTTTTAAAAAATCCAATTTTATTTAAAACAATACTTTTGAAAAAGACTATATTTAATAAAATATATATAAAATATATGTTTCAAAATATCTAATTTTATTAAGGAATTTTTTTGAAAATTCAATTTTTTTGAAGAAATATTTTTGAAAAAAAAATCAAATTTTATTAAGGAAATATTTTTGTAAAAGTCCAATTTTATTAAGGAAATATTTTGGAAAAAATTCAATTTTATTAAGGAAATATTTTTGAAAAAACCCAATTTTATTAAGGAAATTTTTTTTAAAAAATCAAATTTTATTAAAAAAATATTTTTTTAAAAAATCCAATTTTATTAAAAAATATTTTTCAAAAAATCCAATTTTATTAAAAAATATTTTTCAAAAAATCTACTTTTATTAAGGAAATATTTTTAAAAATATTCAATTTATTAAGGAAATATTTTTGAAAAAATGCAATTTTATTAAGGAAATATTTTTGAAAAAAAATCAATTTTATTAAGGAAATATTTTAGAAAAAATTCAATTTTATTAAGGAAATATTTTTGAAAAATTTAATTTAATTAAAAAGTACTATTTTAAAAAAATCTAATTTTTTTAAAAAAAATATTTTTGAAAAATTCTATTTTAATAAAAAATATGTTTCAAAAATTCCAATATTAAGGAAATATTTTCGAAAAATTCAATTTTATTAAAGAAAGAAAAATCGAATTTTATTAAGGAAATATTTTTGTAAAAATCCAAGTTTATTAAGGAAATATTTTTGAAAAATCGAATTTTATTAAAAAGTATTTTTTTAAAAAAATCTAATTTTTTTAAAAAAGATATTTTTGAAAAATTCTATTTTAATAAAAAATATGTTTCAAAAATTCCAATTTTGTTAAGGAAATATATTTGAAAAAATCTTTTTTTATTAAGGAAATATTTTTGAAAAATTCAATTGTATTAAAGAAATATTTTTGAAAAAAATCGAATTTTATTAAGGAAATATTTTTGTAAAAATCCAATTTTATTAAGGAAATATTTTTGAAAAAATCAAATTTATTAAGGAAATATTTTTGAAAAAAATCAATCTTATTAAGGAAATATTTTTGAAAAAAATTCAATTTTATTAAGGAAATATTTTTGAAAAAATTCAATATTAAGGAAATATTTTTGAAAAAATTCGATTTTATTAAGGAAATATTTTTGAAAAAATCCAATTTTATTAAGGAAATATTTTGAAAAATCAAATTTTATTAAAAAGGTACCTTTTTTAAAAAATCTAATTTTATTAAAAAAATACTTTAGAAAATCCTATTTTATTAAAAAAAATCCAATTTTATTAAAGAAATATTTTTGAAAAAATTCAATTTTATTAAGGAAATATTTTTGAAAAATCCAATAAAAATATACTTTTGATTATAGAAAAATATTTTTTTAAAAGTCTACAATTATTTAAAAAATATTTGTTCAAATACCCTTCTCCATTTATTACCTTATTATAAACTATGCACATATGTATGTGTTGTAAGGTTTTTAAACCATATCTTTTGTACAAATTTTAAATAATGAATTTAATAAAATAAAATATAATAAAATAAAATAAAAAAAATAAAATAAAAAATAATTGTTAAAAAATCCACGATTATTGAAAAACTATTTTTTTTAAAATCCACGATTAATGAAACATTTTTTTAATGAACGACTTTTTATTAAATCCACGACTATTGTAAAAATACTTTTTAAAAAAGCCACGACTATTGAAAAAAAATTAAAAAATTCACAATTATTGAAATTTTTTTTAAATCCACGATTATTGAAAAAATATTTTTTAAAAAATCCACGATTATTGAAAAAAATATTTTTTAAAAAATCCACGATTATTGAAAAAAATATTTTTTAAAAAATCCACGAGTATTGAAAAAATATTTTTTAAAAAATCCACGATTATTGAAAAAATATTTTTTAAAAAATCCACGATTATTGAAAAAATATTTTTTAAAAAATCCACGATTATTGAAAAAATATTTTTTAAAAAATCCACGATTATTGAAAAATATTTTTTAAAAAATCCACGATTATTGAAAATATATTTTTTAAAAAATCCACGATTATTGAAAAAATATTTTTTAAAAAATCCAAGATTATTGAAAAAATATTTTTTAAAAAATCCACGATTATTGAAAAAATAGTTTTTTTAAAAATCCACGATTATTGAAAAAAATATTTTTTTAAAAAATCCACGATTATTGAAAAAATATTTTTTTAAAAAATCCACGATTAGTGAAAAAATATTTTTTTAAAAAATCCACGATTATTGAAAAAATAGTTTTTAACAAATCCATCCACGATTATTGAAAAAATAGTTTTTAACAAATCCATCCACGATTGTTGAAAAAATAGTTTTTAACAAATCCATCCACGATTGTTGAAAAAAATATTTTTTAAAAAATCCACGATTATTGAAAAAATATTTTTTAAAAAATCCACGATTGTTGAAAAAATATTTTTTAAATAATCCACGATTGTTGAAAAAATATTTTTTAAATAATCCACGATTATTGAAAAAATATTTTTTTAAAAAATCCACGATTATTGAAAAAATATTTTTTAAAAAATCCACGATTATTGAAAAAATATTTTTTAAAAAATCCACGATTGTTGAAAAATTTTTTTGTAAAAAATCCACGATTGTTGAAATTTTTTTTTTTAAAAAATCCACGATTGTTGAAAATATTTAAATAATCCACGATTATTGAAAAAATATTTTTTAAAAAATCCACGATTATTGAAAAAATATTTTTTAAAAAATCCACGATTATTGAAAAAATATTTTTTTAAAAAATCCAATCCACCTGACCAAATAGTTTTTAAAAAATCCACGATTATTGAAACAAATTTGTTTATTGAAAAAAATATTTTTTCATAAAAAATTTCATATTTGCATTTTCGCTCGAATAACAACAAAAACAACGCGTTATGCAAAACACCATAAAGCAGTGTGTTCAAATTTAATAAACAATCAATTTGTTAAAATAAATGAGACCATTGTTTAAAACATGAATTTGAAAATAAATATATTAATTTATAATATTTAACACTTGCCGCCAAATCTATTTCAACATTTCAAAAACCGAAAAAACCCCAACATGATTTGCCAAATATGTTTCATCTTTATGAGAAGAATATCACTCAAATCGAATGTACCAGCCACAACAAAAAATTATTGTTTATAACCTCACTAATCAATAACGATGAAGTGAAATGGTAAACTTGGTTAATTTAACACACTGCTGCTGCTGAGTATTTCCGTTAACGCCAAACAATTGAACAATCTATTTTCGGAAAGCAAAACACTGTTCGAAATATGAAATGTTTTCCTTTGTCTTATGAACGCCCTCTATTTGTCTAAACAATTAATAAAACAATAAATTAAATATTTATTTGAAACTCGTGACATTGCTGAAGAAGAAAAAACATTGAGAAAGCATTTTTTGGATTTGAAATATTAAGGTGAACACACACACGCAACGCATTTATCATGGCAATAAACCCAATTTCACGGCATGTTGAGCTTCTGATTTTTTAGAGTGAAACGTTTGTTTCGTTTGTTTAGTATTTTCTGAAGCTTTTAATCTTAAATATAGTTGTTAATTAATAATTGAAACATTTTCAGTTTCATTTATTTGTTAATAACGGAAATATGTGGAAATGAGTGTTGTGGGAAAATTTGTTTCACTTTTTTCTTGATTTGAAATATTTGAAAAGTTTGTGAAAAAGCACGGAGAGAAAAATATTTAAAAGCAAGTTCATTAAGCACAAAGAAAATAAACAAGAAAAAATATTTTTTAAGATTTTTGTTTTTTCAAATTAATAAATTTTGGGCATAAAGTAAACGATCGTTGTATAGCAGATGTAACTCATGGTTTATGCGACGTCGATATTCCCGTCAACGCAGATTGGTCCGTAGATCTTTCGAAGAATTTTTCTCTTAAACACACCAAGCACTGCCTGTTCAGGCTGCTTACGCAAGTACCCAGGCTTCGGAGCCATATGTCAGCGAGAGTAGTATCAGTGTTTTGTAAAGCTTGGTTTTGCTTTTAAACTGCTTACTTAAGCCAAAGTAGCAGCTGTTGGCCAATACAATTCTCCTTCTTATTTCACAAATGATGTTGTTTGTTGTGCTTACGGCGCTGCCGAAGTAGACGAAGATTTTTACTACCAAAAAATTACTTCCACAGTTGGTTCGAGCTCTATGGACGCACGTCGACACCATAAACTTGGTCTTCTCGCCGTTTACCGTCAGACCCACTTAAGCAGATTCTCCTTTGACCTTCTTAAAGGTATCAGTTACTTATTTTACTGCTCGACATATGATGTATATATATCGTCTGCATAGGCAAGTAACATGTGGGGGTATTGGTATAAATTGTGCCATTTCTTTTGACGTTTGCATCTCGTATAACGTTTTCCAGCAGGATTTTGAAGAGATCACACGAAAGTCTGTTTCCTTGTCTGAAACGTTTTTTGGTACAAAAGTCTTTGGAGATGTTATTTCCAAGTTTAACTGAGAACCGGGTATCAGTTAAAGTCATCTTACAAAGCCGAATGAGCTTTGCGGGAATACCAAATTCAGACTGCTTTATAATCGACAAAAGGTGGTAGGTGTCGATCTGCATCTAAATAAAGGGTAAATATCTGGTCCATGGTGGATTTGCCAGGTCTAAAGCCGTATTGGTATGGCCCGATTATTTTGTTGACCATAGACTTTAGTCGTTGGCACAATATCCCTGATACTATCTTGTAGGCAATAGGGAGCAGACTTATGCCCCTTTAATTTGAGCGCACACAGTCTTATCTCCTTTCTTGTGGATATGCCACAGGATGTTCAGGTACTAATAGACAGGTAAGCGTTCTTCTTAAATTTCCTAATTTTTAAAAAATATTTTTGCAATAATCGTGGATTCCTTAAAAATTATTTTTGCAATAATCGTGGATTTTTCAAAAATTATTTTTGCAATAATCGTGGATTTTTTAAAAAATATTTTTTCAATAAACGTGGATTTTTTTAAAATTATTTTTGCAATAATCGTGGATTTTTTAAAAATTATTTTTGCAATAATCGTGGATTTTTTAAAAATTATTTTTGCAATAATCGTGGATTTTTTAAAAATTATTTTTGCAATAATCGTGGATTTTTTAAAAATTATTTTTGCAATAATCGTTGATTTTTTAAAAATTATTTTTGCAATAACCGTGGATTTTTAAAAAAATATTTTTGTAATAATCGTGGATTTTTTACAAATTATTTTTTGCAATAATCGTGAATTTAAAAAAATATTTCTGCAATAATCGTGAATTTTTTAAAAATATTTTTGCAATAATCGTGGATTTCTTAAAAATTATTTTTGCAATAAACGTGGATTTTTTAAAAAATATTTTTTCAATAAACGTGGGTTTAAAAAAAAATTCAATAAACGTGGGTTTAAAAAAAAATTCAATAAACGTGAATTTTTTAAAAAATATTTTTTCAATAAACGTGGATTTTTTAAAAAATATTTTTTCAATAAACGTGGATTTTTTTTAAAAATATTTTTTCAATAAACGTGGATTTTTTTAAAAATATTTTTTCAATAAACGTGGATTTTTTAAAAATATTTTTTCAATAAACGTGGATTTTTTTAAAAATATTTTTTCAATAAACGTGGATTTTTTTAAAAATATTTTTTCAATAAACGTGGATTTTTTTAAAAATATTTTTTCAATAAACGTGGATTTTTTTTAAATATATTTTTTCAATAAACGTGGATTTTTTAAATATATTTTTTCAATAAACGTGGATTTTTTAAAAAATATTTTTTCAATAAACGTGGATTTTTTTAAAAATATTTTTTCAATAAACGTGGATTTTTTTACAAATATTTTTTCAATAAACGTGGATTTTTTTACAAATATTTTTTCAATAAACGTGGATTTTTTTACAAATATTTTTTCAATAAACGTGGATTTTTTTACAAATATTTTTTCAATAAACGTGGATTTTTTTAAAAATATTTTTTCAATAAACGTGGATTTTTTAAAAATATTTTTTCAATAAACGTGGATTTTTTAAAAATATTTTTTCAATAAACGTGGATTTTTTTAAAAATATTTTTTCAATAAACGTGGATTTTTTAAAAATATTTTTTCAATAAACGTGGATTTTTTAAAAATATTTTTTCAATAAACGTGGATTTTTTAAAAATATTTTTTCAATAAACGTGGATTTTTTTAAAAATATTTTTTCAATAAACGTGGATTTTTTTAAAAATATTTTTTCAATAAACGTGGATTTTTTAAAATATTTTTTTCTATAAACGTGGATTTTTTAAAAAATTATTTTTGCAATAAACGTGGATTTTTTAAAAAATATTTTTTCAATAAACGTGGATTTTTTAAAATATTTTTTTCTATAAACGTGGATTTTTTAAAAAATTATTTTTGCAATAAACGTGGATTTTTTTAAAAATATTTTTTCAATAAACGTGGATTTTTTTAAAAATATTTTTTCAATAAACGTGGATTTTTTTAAAAATATTTTTTCAATAAACGTGGATTTTTTTAAAAATATTTTTTCAATAAACGTGGATTTTTTTAAAAATATTTTTTCAATAAACGTGGATTTTTTTAAAAATATTTTTTCAATAAACGTGGATTTTTTTAAAAATTTTTTTTCAATAAACGTGGATTTTTTTAAAAATATTTTTTCAATAAACGTAAATTTTTTTAAAAATATTTTTTCAATAAACGTGGATTTTTTTAAAAATATTTTTTCAATAAACGTGGATTTTTTTAAAAATATTTTTTCAATAATCGTGGATTTTTTTAAAAATATTTTTTCAATAAACGTGGATTTTTTTAAAAATATTTTTTCAATAAACGTGGATTTTTTTAATAATATTTTTTCAATAAACGTGGATTTTTTTAAAAATATTTTTTCAATAAACGTGGATTTTTTTAAAAATATTTTTTCAATAAACGTAAATTTTTTTAAAAATATTTTTTCAATAATCGTGGATTTTTTAAAAAAAATATTTCTTCAATAATTGATTCAATTGATTTTTAAAAAATATTTTTTTAATAATCGTGGATTTTTTAAAAAATATTTTTTCAATCGTGGATTTTTTAAAATTTTTTCAATAATCGTGGATTTTTTAAAAATATTTTTCAACAATCGTGGATTTTTTAAAAATTGTTTTTACAATAATCGTGGATTTTTTAAAAATATTTTTCAACAATCGTGGATTTTTTAAAAATTGTTTTTACAATAATCGTTGATTTTTTAAAAATATTATTGCAATAATCGTGGATTTTTTTAAAAAATATTTTTCAACAATCGTGGATTTTTTAAAAATTGTTTTTACAATAATCGTGGATTTTTTAAAAATTATTTTTGCAATCATCGTGGATTTTTTAAAAATTATTTTTGCAATAATTGTGGATTTTTTTTAAATTATTTTTGCAATAATCGTGGATTTTTTAAAAATTATTTTTGCAATAATCGTGGTTTTTTTAAAAAATATTTTTTCATTAAACGTGGATTTTTTTAAAAATATTTTTTCAATAATCGTGGATTTTTTAAAAATTATTTTTGCAATAGTCGTTGATTTTTTAAAAATTATTTTTGCAATAATCGTGGATTTTTTAAAAATTATTTTTGCAATAATCGTGGATTTTTTAAAAATTATTTTTGCAATAATCGTGGATTTTTTAAAAATTATTTTTGCAATAATCGTGGATTTTTTAAAAATTATTTTTGCAATAATCGTGGATTTTTTAAAAATTATTTTTGCAATAATCGTGGATTTTTTAAAAATTATTTTTGCAATAATCGTAGATTTTTTAAAAATTATTTTTGCAATAATCGTGGATTTTTTAAAAATTTTTTTTTTGCAATAATCGTGGATTTTTTTAAAATTATTTTTGCAATAATCGTGGATTTTTTAAAAATTATTTTTGCAATAATCGCGGATTTTTTTAAAATTATTTTTGCAATAATCGTGGATGTTTTAAAAATTATTTTTGCAATAATCGTGGATTTTTTAAAAATTATTTTTGCAATAATCGTGGATTTTTTAAAAATTATTTTTGCAATAATCGTGGATTTTTTAAAAATTATGTTTGCAATAATCGTGGATTTTTTAAAAATTATTTTTGCAATAATCGTGGATTTTTTAAAAATTATTTTTGCAATAATCGTGGATTTTTTAAAAATTATTTTTGCAATAATCGTGGATTTTTTAAAAATTATTTTTGCAATAATCGTGGATTTTTTAAAAATTATTTTTGCAATAATCGTGGATTTTTTAAAAATTATTTTTGCAATAATCGTGGATTTTTTAAAAATTATTTTTGCAATAATCGTGGATTTTTTAAAAATTATTTTTGCAATAATCGTGGATTTTTTAAAAATTATTTTTGCAATAATCGTGGATTTTTTAAAAATTATTTTTGCAATAATCGTGGATTTTTTAAAAATTATTTTTGCAATAATCGTGGATTTTTTAAAAATTATTTTTGCAATAATCGTGGATTTTTTAAAAATTATTTTTGCAATAATCGTGGATTTTTTAAAAATTATTTTTGCAATAATCGTGGATTTTTTAAAAATTATTTTTGCAATAATCGTGGATTTTTTAAAAATTATTTTTGCAATAATCGTGGATTTTTTAAAAATTATTTTTGCAATAATCGTGGATTTTTTAAAAATTATTTTTGCAATAATCGTGGATTTTTTAAAAATTATTTTTGCAATAATCGTGGATTTTTTAAAAATTGTTTTTGCAATAATCGTGGATTTTTTAAAAATTATTTTTGCAATAATCGTGGATTTTTTAAAAATTATTTTTGCAATAATCGTGGATTTTTTAAAAATTATTTTTGCAATAATCGTGGATTTTTTAAAAATTATTTTTGCAATAATCGTGGATTTTTTAAAAATTATTTTTGCAATAATCGTGGATTTTTTAAAAATTATTTTTGCAATAATCGTGGATTTTTTAAAAATTATTTTTGCAATAATCGTGGATTTTTTAAAAATTATTTTTGCAATAATCGTGGATTTTTTAAAAATTATTTTTGCAATAATCGTGGATTTTTTAAAAATTATTTTTGCAATAATCGTGGATTTTTTAAAAATTATTTTTGCAATAATCGTGGATTTTTTAAAAATTATTTTTGCAATAATCGTGGATTTTTTAAAAATTATTTTTGCAATAATCGTGGATTTTTTAAAAATTATTTTTGCAATAATCGTGGATTTTTTAAAAATTGTTTTTGCAATAATCGTGGATTTTTTAAAAATTATTTTTGCAATAATCGTGGATTTTTTAAAAATTATTTTTGCAATAATCGTGGATTTTTTAAAAATTATTTTTGCAATAATCGTGGATTTTTTAAAAATTATTTTTGCAATAATCGTGGATTTTTTAAAAATTATTTTTGCAATAATCGTGGATTTTTTAAAAATTATTTTTGCAATAATCGTGGATTTTTTAAAAATTATTTTTGCAATAATCGTGGATTTTTTAAAAATTATTTTTGCAATAATCGTGGATTTTTTAAAAATTATTTTTGCAATAATCGTGGATTTTTTAAAAATTATTTTTGCAATAATCGTGGATTTTTTAAAAATTATTTTTGCAATAATCGTGGATTTTTTAAAAATTATTTTTGCAATAATCGTGGATTTTTTAAAAATTATTTTTGCAATAATCGTGGATTTTTTAAAAATTATTTTTGCAATAATCGTGGATTTTTTAAAAATTATTTTTGCAATAATCGTGGATTTTTTAAAAATTATTTTTGCAATAATCGTGGATTTTTTAAAAATTATTTTTGCAATAATCGTGGATTTTTTAAAAATTATTTTTGCAATAATCTTGGATTTTTTAAAAATTATTTTTGCAATTACCGGGGACTAGACTCGTGGATTTTGAAGAATATTTTTCTAGGCTTGATAAAGGCCCGTGGATTTTTAAGAATATTTTTTTAGGCTTTTTTAGACTTAGAAAAGCTCGTGGATTTTTAAGAATATTTTTCTGGACTTAGCAAGTGCTCGTTGATTTTTAAGAATATTTTTCTAGACTCAGCTACGGCTCGTGGATTTTTAAGAATATTTTTCTAAACTTTGCAAAGGCTCGTGGATTTTTAAGAATATTTTTCTTGACTTGGCAAAGGCTCGTGGATTTTTAAGAATATTTTTCTAGGCTTAGCAGAGTCTAAAAATATCCTTATCTTCAACCCCACATACTTTCCCTTTGACTCTAACTTCCTCTTGGAAACTTTCACCGCAATTTTTTTTTTTTTTTCTTAGATTCCATTTGATATTTTTCTGTCTTTTTGTTGTTGTTGTTGTTGTGAAATAATTCCCCATACAATTGTTACGCTAAGACATTCCTTGCTGTGGGAATATTCCAATTATTTGTCAAGCTGAAGTATGCGCCAACTCACACCTTCACTGAAAAACAAAGTGCCTGCCAATGCCGCAATACTTACCACCATTCATGGTAAGCTTCCTAAGCCTTCAAACCAGCCAGCAACAATAACACACAATCATTCATATGATTTTGCAGATACCACAAATAATTGAGCCAATTAAGCGAAATATTCTCTCACCATTTGGCTGTAAGCGCTAGCTGCTGTATGGCTAATAATAATCGATTTCAATAAAAAAAACAACCATCATCGGCGGCACTGGGCACCAGCGCTGACAGCGTGAAGTAAGTGAATGACGTCGTCGTTATTGTTGTCGTCGAAGCGGTAAAAAACAAATACCCAAAGGAGCAATCGATTAAATTTACTAACTTCACACACACAATTATTGGTCGGTTGGTTAGCTCTTAACAACAGCGCATGAAGCAGACATTGTTGCCTCCAATGAGGCCCGACCCGGCCAGCATACGCTGCATTTGACCATTTGGTTGAAGCCCGCTGCAGCTAACAAGAGTAAACTTGTTTAAAGAGAACTTGCTATTTTATAGGGAACATTTTTTGTGGGTTCATTCGAACGTGACGAAAAACGCGGATCGACCAAAAAATGCCGATCAATCTGGCCAAGCAGCCAAGGATGCTTGAGCGATTGTCACAACTGATTCTACTGCTGCTGGTTCTTCTTGTTGATGTCCAGTAAAGTGCCGGCACTAAGTGAAAGAATGTCATAATGACAGTTGTTTTGGCATCACGTGCGCAATTTGTTGTAGCGTCGCTGCAAGTTCTTTTTTCGTTTGTTTACCTTTCGTTCGCATCGTTCATTTGGTGGCTAGATCATCGATTCGTTACGGCACAATTCCAATTTCAATTGTTGTTGTTGTTGCTGCGTTGCGCTTGTTATTCAGCGTGTGAGCATTTGTTTGATTGCAATTTTTGTCACTTGTCAATTAACTGTCAATTGGCTGTCGAACGCTTTATAAATTGTCAATATTTATGAACACGTTTTGGGTTGGAGCATTTCTCGTTCTGGTTTTTGCAATGAAATTCTTATTAGCCGGCAGGTCTGTTGGCTAAGAGGCTGGTTGCCTGGTCTTAAAACATGATCATTTGCTATGGGGATTTTTATCGAAGTGTATTCTCGGCGCGCCTGCGCTAGAAGTTTTCACATCTTTTGGCGCATAACACAAAAATGGGAATATTTGCTCATTTCGCTTTAATTGACAATTATTGCATTAAGAGGATTTATGGCTAGAAAAGGATTTATGGTAAGCTTTTGATCGTTGTTGCCGATGCCCTATAATTTATTATCATGAGTGTCAGGTTGTTGTGATGAGGTGGTAACATTGACTATTGGTAGGCAGATGCTGTGAAATTGCACTAATTTATTTAAATTTCCTACTTTTAAAAAATTATTTTTGCAATAATCGTGGATTTTTTAAAATTTATTTTTGCAATAATCGTGGATTTTTTAAAAAATTATTTTTGCAATAATCGGGGATTTTTTAAAAATTATTTTTTGATTTTTTTTTAAATTATTTGTGCAATAATCGTGGATTTTTTAAAAAATTATTTTTGCAATAATCGTGGATTTTTTAAAAATTATTTTTGCAATAATCGGGGATTTTTTAAGAATTATTTTTGCAATAATCGTGGATGTTTTAAAAATTGCAATAATTGTGGATTTTTTAAAAATTACTTTTGCAATAATCGTGGATTTTTAAAAATTATTTTTGCAATAACCGTGGGTTTTTTAAAAATTATTTTTGCAATAATCGTGGATTTTTTTGAAAATTATGTTTGCAATAATCGTGGATGTTTTAAAAATTACTTTTGCAATAATGGTGAATTTTTTAAAAATTATTTTTGCAATAATCTTGGATTTTTTAAACAATTATTTTTGCAATAATCCTGGATTTTTTCAAAATTATTCTTGAAATAATCCTGGATTTTTTAAAAACTATTTTTGCAATAATCCTGGATTTTTTAAAAATTATTTTTGCCATAATCCTGGATTTTTTAAAAAAATTTTAAAAAAATTTACGATAATTGAAAAAAATATTAAAAAAAACGATATTATTGAAAAATCACGATTATTAAAATAATATTTTTTTTAATTCAGGATTATGGAACAAATATATTTTTTAAATTTAAGATTATCGGATTTTTTTTTAATCCACGATGATTGAAAAAATATGTTTAAAAAAAATCCACAATTATTGAAAAAATATTATCAGAAATCCAATATTACTAAATAATTTTTTTTTAAATCCACGATTATTGAACAGAATATTTTTAAAATAAGTATATAAATAAAAAAAATTAAGTAACAGTGTTTTATTTATAAATGCACTTAAAAGTAGAAAATAATTTATCATGATGGAATCTCTCAAATAAAACGCACACTATTACTTAATTTTTTTATTTATATACTTATTTTAAAAAATATTTTTTTTCAATAATCTTAATACTGAAACTTATTAATTTTATAATTATTTTTAATTTTTTTGTAAATACATTTTTAAGATTTTCAATTTTATTTGTATATACTTGAGATTATAAATGATATTTAATGATGGGCTTACATTTATTAATTAAATGTATAATGTTAGTAAAAATTTATTTAGGTTGGTAGTTTCTCATCCTATTGATTTCAGTTAACGCTTCGTTATTGCATGGCTTCTTTCCTGTTACTTTCGAGCAATCCAATTCTTCTATTCTTAATCCATCCAGCGATCTTACACGACTCAATGCCACATATGCTTGCCCTTCTTCGAAAACCACAGGTCCACAGTTGACCCTTGTAATTTATGAACAGTTGAGGCCAATGATATTATCAGTGGAATCATTCTTCTTACAGCAGTTCCGTAACTGAACTTAGCAGAAAATTGTATTGTTTTTGGCTGAATCACATGTGTACCAATTCTATCAAAGTCAACCCTTACTGACGGTATATCTGTTTCGTACATTTGTTCTCTGCGGTAGTGAGGCCAAATTATGTTCGTTATAAATCCTATTGCTCCATTAACTAATCCCATTGTTTGATCAATGTTAGATCGTAACATCACTTTAGCTCCAACAAAAATTTCCAACATTTCTGTGGCCAAGTATCCGCGTTAATGTACAAAACACATTTGCATTTGAAAAACGATAAGTTCTAGGACAGAGAAGCCATTACATAGTCGATACGTCCGAAGATTTGCTTTACCACCAATGAAACCAGGTAACGTAATTTGGTGACTATGTGGGTTCGAGTCCTTGGCTTTCCTTTTTCACTTGCAAATAATTTCAGATCATTAAGCTTAACTCTAAACGAGAAAATTAATAAAAAAATTTCCAAAGTTTTTGGTAATCCGGCGGTCTTATTGATGTCACTAGAGATGCCTTCATCCAAATCTCTATTTCCCAATTGGCGTGTTGCGTCCACTAACTGATCTTGTGCTTTGACGTTTTATTTGATAGTATATATTTTAACATTTCGATTTTTGAACCATTGCAGCACAGCTGTGTTGTGATCTTCTACTTGCTTATTCGTTGGATATACTCTTAACGCCTTTTCAATTGGAAATTCTTCCGTTGCTTCTTTTAAAATTTTTTTCTGACAGTATTTCAAAATGTTCTGCTTTCATTTCTCCAATGCGTAGTGCATTTAGCAGCTCTGCAAAGGTATTATCACCTAGTTGCCTCAAGTTTTCTGTGAGTTCACATAGGGTAAAGAGGTGCCACAGATTTGTTGCTGGCTCTAGATGTTGAGGTTGTTTATTCACCGGATTTCCTGATCTCTTGATAGGAGGTAACTGCTGCAAATCTCCAAAGAAAAGTATATTTACACCACCAAAAAAACTCATCATACTTATTTTTCAGCTGTCTTAATCGAAAATCTATCATACAAAGCATTTGATAAGATACCATTGATATTTCGTCTAGTATGATAAACTCAATATCTCTCCATTGCTGTCGCATGATTCTTAGATAGTTTCCAGTTAGCGGTGACATTCCTGTAATTCTACCATCTTTTTGAACTGGCAGCTTTAGCGTGGTGTGGATCGTTGAGCCATTAATTAAACGTGCTGCAACTCCTGTTAGTTCGCATACTTTCACTGCATGTTTTGTATAGCATCTATTAATTTGATTACGTAACAAGTTTAATATAAATGTTTTTCTACACCAGCTCCACCAGTAAAGAATATTTTCAGTCTTTCTTTATTGCCTGTCAATTGTGATTGTATACTTCGTGTAACGAAGGTGAATATTTCTCGTTGTTCAATAATCATTCCACGCTGGACTGCCTGAAACTCGTTCTCATCTATAGGCTGAAGTGGCACTTCTTCCTGTTCTTCTTCAATTTCGAAAGGTTCTGCTTCTTCCAAAATCTGGAAAGCATGTACTTGATTGAAGGCATTTTCAAGTTGTCTATCTCGTTGACGCAATAACTCCATATTTTCATTTATCTCTTTCAATTTTTGTTCTCGTGCTAATAATGCTTCCTGAGCACTGTCGAAACCTATCAGTAGTTCTTTCTCATTACGATATTGTAAGTATTGTAGTAGGAGGCTGTAGAAGTAGTTCTCTGGATCAGTAGCTGCTAAGAAGTGAGGCAGTCGGATTACAGCTGATGTTTTTCTTGCAACCATTCTTGTGTTGTCGGATAATTTGATAATAATCTTTTTCATTGGTTCATCTTGTTCATATGCATCTTCATCAATATTCTCTTCATCGTTGTCTACTAGCTTCGTTTGGTATGGTTCGAAGCCCATTGCAAACTCCATAAGATTCACTTCTGTAAAGTTGTATTGTAAATGTTCAGTTGGGCGCTTTTCATATCTCTCAAATACATTTGCAAAGTAGGCATTAGTTTGACCGGTCTCATCAAATTTAAGCACTTTATATCGTTTTTTCGACTTGCGAATGTTCAGGAACACCATCTTTCTAGAGCTTTCTCGTAAATTGAGATGACACAGTCGAAATACACATTCGCCTGCTGATACTTGTCGCTCCTTCATGATTCTCATACAAATTTTGAACATTTTGTTTTTTTTTTTTTTTTTTTTTTTTTGAAACATTGCTTTCGTCTCGTCTAATTTGTCGTATTGCTTCTCTTATACCAGCGTCCAAATCTGTAGGTTCTGATTTGGATATGTATTTTGCAACATAGTAAGCAATTGATTCGTTCGATCCACATGGTTGAATATCCATATTAGCCTTCCATAGCTCAAGTAATATTGGGTTATAGTTGTTAATCCATCCATAATCCATCAAATATATCTTGGGCAAAGGGAACTGCTTGTCCACGGAAACCGTATTGTCCAAACATGCCATTGAATTTAATGATCTTTATGATCGGTATTATTCTTGAAAGAAGTCGTTGTTCTGTTTGTGATAGAATTCGTATTTCTTCAGGAATATCACCAGGCTCTAAATTATTCCAGTATGATTTTGATGGAGGGGTTGTTTTTCTCTTATTAGTGACATGTGTGCTACACCGAGAGCATAGTGTAAGTAATCCTTTAAGAGATAATTCAGCTGGAAGATACGGCTTGTTACACGGTATTGTGGAAACTTGGTTGGGATAGCATGATTTTTTACATACATACGTCACAAACTTGATCACAAAAAAAATTTTAGAGATTTCAAAACTTATTTTTGATGCACTTTTTGCTGAAAGTGTAGATCGTCGTTGTAATAATATGCCTTCATGCTCCTCGGATGTTTTCTTTTGTCTTTGTGTTGCAAGATGTAATGAATTTTGTCTTTGCGTAGCATTACGTTGTTCGGTTGATTCGGTCCGCCTCAAATGCTGCATATTTGCACGGCAGTTATCCAGTCTTGTATTAGGATGCTCTCTTGTTTCATTTGCTAAATACTTACGCCTTTTTAATGACGTTACGACTTTGTCTTCCCCCGTTTCATTCAGTCGTTTCTGTGTATATACTTCTCTTGCCTTTTGCAATTTGCGTTTACGTTGAGTAGCAGTTTCATTGGTTTTGCTTTGGTTTGATTCGGTACTTCTTAAATGCTGCATATTTGCAAAACAATTATCCAATCTTTCATTAAAATGCTCTCTTGTTTCACTTTCTAAATGCTTACGTCTTTTCACTGATCTCACGACTTTCTCTTCTCCGGTTTCATTCAGTCCTTTCCCTCTATATATTTCTCTTGCCTTTTGTAATCTGCGTTTACGTTGAGTAGCAGTTTCATTGGTTTTGCTTTGATTTGATTCGGTACTTCTCAGATGCTGCATATTTGCACAACAGTTATCCAATCTTATTTCACTTTCTATAAGCCTAAGCCTTTTTACTGATCTTACGACGTTTCCTTCCCCGGTTTCGTTCGGTCGTTTCTCTCCATATACTTCTCTTGCCTTTTGTAATCTGCGTTTACGTTGTGTAGCCGTTTCATTGTTTTTGCGTTGGTTTGATATCATGTTCATGTATTGTCATCCAAACAAAAGCTTTTCAATTCACTTATTCTTAGAAATCAATTCAATAAAAATTTAAAATTACCGACACATTTGTCTTTGACAAATAAAACAAATCATGTATATGCATGTTGATTTTATTTTTGCGAGTACGAGTACATGAGTAGTAAGAGTTTTTGAAGAAAATACGAATGGGAATGGAAGTGCTCGAAATAGAGTGAAAAAAGTATTTATTTTTTGACCGTTTGTGTGCTTGTGTGTGGATGTGTGTAGTAGTGAACAGGTTAGACTGAATGTGGAAAAGGCAAGTTTAGAAGGGGAAGTTCGGAGAAGGTTGTTTGAAAGTTCGGAGGGGGTTGGAAGTTCCTAGCATCCACCTTCATAACACCATCCATTCGAACAACCTCCACCGATCTTCCGAACAACCTCATCCAAACTTCCGAAAAATCTCCTCCGGACAACCTCATCCGAACTTTCAAACAAACTCCTCGGAACTTCCGAACAACTTCCACCGAACCTCCGAAAACCCACCGCCGAACAACCTCCTCCGAACTTTCCCCTCTCAACATGCTCTTTCCATTTTCAACGGAACCCCATAACCAATTTAAGCCGAAAATGTAGATACAAACTTTAAAATGCCTGAAATTGGGTGGTACCATTTATAGGGGCTATATCAAAACCTGGACCTATTTCCACAATTTTTGGTGGAGAAGTTGGGAACTCGAAATCAAAGTTACAGCCGTTTTGGCCCAAAAATTAAGACAAAAAACACTTGAAATCGGGTGGAGCTGTAATATGTGGGCTATACCAACACCTGGACCTATGTCACAATTTTTGGTGGAGAAATTTCTGTACCACTGCGATCTCCAAATGCCCAGTTACACGCAATTCGGTGTAAAAATGAAGATAAAATCCTTAAAACACTTGAAATCGGGCGGTACCGCTATATGGGGGCTATACCAAAACCTGGACCTATGTCCATAATTTTTTAATGGGTACGTTTCTGTATCATTAGTTGTCAAAAAACAGCCAATACGGACTTAAAATGACGAGAAAGTACCTTAAATCGAGTGGTACCGCTGGATGGGAGCTACAGGAAAACATGGACCAATATTGGTTTTGGTTTTATATTCATGTATTGTCATCCAAAATTTTAGTTTGATTGGTCAACTACAACTGTGTGAAAAATGAGTTACCAGATTTAAACAGCAAATTAGATAAAAAAAAAACTGTAAAACAGTTTAAAAATGGACCCATATTGGTTTTGATTTCATATGCATGTATTGTCATCCAAATCTGAAAAGTTTGCAAAGTTTTAGTTCGATTGGTCAACTGCAACCGTGTTAAAAATGAGTTACCAGATTTGAACTAAACACACACCAAAGCAAGTTAAATAAAACACTGTAAAAATATTTTAAAAAATCCAATATTACTGAAAAACATTTTTTTTAAAAATCCACGATTATTATAAACAAAATTAAAAAAAATCCAATATTACTGAAAGAAATTCTTTAAAATATCCACGATTATTGAATAAATATTGTTTTAAAACCAATATTATTGAAAAAAAAAAACATTTTTTAAAAAAATTATTGACAAAATATTTTTTTTTAATAAATACACAAGTGTTGAACCCTGTTCAACAGACTAATCATAAGAAAATACTTTATAACTTTGAATTTAAAATTTAACTGAAATTTAACATAAACATTCTAATAACATGTCAACTTTACATTCAAATGAGCTTTAACTCATTGGAATAAAGGCTACCATTTCTTTTCTAATTTACAAACGTTCCTCCTTGTTTTAATGTTAAGACAAAATGTCCAACACAAGAAAGACTTACTTGTTGTACGAAAGCCAATTGAGTCAGAACATTTTATGTTAATAAACCTCAACATCAACTTTGTTTTAAATCTGAAAACATTGCTGCTTTTTATTTTTTATAAAAAATAACCGCTTAAAAAAAATTATTAAAAAATTCAAAATTATTAAAAAACAAGTGAACCAAGGCTATAGTCAGGTCGGGCCGACTATGTGATACCCTACACCACTTCCCCTGTGCAAGTTAGCACATCCCTGCCGAACTAACAAACAACATTGTTGCTTGCTTGGCTGTGTTGTGTTCTTGCTAGGCTACATTGATGGAGTCGTGTTACGTCTAGTGGCGTGATCATGGTGTCAGCACTTTTTGTCTTTTATAACTTAAGTAGTTTAAGTAGAATAAGTTTTTGGATTTCAATAAAGAAACAGTTTATTTAAACTCACCAAAAGACGAAGAAGTCTTTTATTGTTAACTTGCATAAGCTTTTGACTGGTAAAATTCAAAATATTAAAATTGGGATAGCTTAGCGCCTTTGCTCTGAATGTCTTCATTAATACAGGTCAATTTTATTGAAGCGCGTTTAAGTGCATCGTCAGAATAACTCAAATAAAACAAGTAAAAAAGCGTTAAGTTCGGCCGGGCCGAACTTTTCATACCCTCCACCATAAAATATTCTAAACTAAAATGGAATAATTAGTTTTCATTCCTGCCCCAACTTTAAGTGGGTACGTTAAAATGTCAGATAATGTACATAAAATGCTTCATTCGGAGGCCCTTTTTTATGGTGCCTATATCTAACTATGTATGTTGACAATTTTTGGTGGGCTAGAAATTGGGAGGTACCGTTATATAGGGGTTATAATAAAAAACAACATAGACCTATGTTGACAGTTTTTGATGGGAGCCTTTAATGTCAAATAACTCCTAATTCGGTTAAAAATTGCAGCTAGAATCCTCAAAATACCGAAAATCGGTACATAACGTGGGAACTTTAAATGTCATTAACAGCTAGTTCGGAGGTATGTGGGCTATACGAAAATATGAACTTAAATGAACAATTTTTGTTGCAAAAAATAAAGCAAAGGTGTGGAAAATCGGGAGGTTTGTTTTGGGGCTATACCAAAACATTTTAAGTAAAATTCTAAATTGGGGCTATGTTGAAAATTGTTGATGCAGATGTGTGGTGACCACTACAACCTTCAAATGTCAAATTACAGTTAGTTCGGTTAAAAATTGTAGCTAAAATTGCAAAATTACTGAAAATTGGGAGGTAGCGTTATATGGGAGCTATATCCGAACATGGACCTATGTTGACAATTTTTGATGGAGAGGTGTTGTGACCACTATGAACTTCACATGTCAAATTAGTGCTAGTTCGGTTTAATATTGTAGCTAAAATCATCAAATTACTGAAAATCGGGAGGTACCGTTATATGGGGGCTTTATCAATACATCGACCTTTCTTGACAATTTTTGGTGGAGAGGTGTTGTGACCACTATGAATTTCAAATGACAAATGTTCAAATTACAGATAATTCGGTTAAAATTGTAGGTAAAATTCTCAAAATACTGAAAATCGGGAGGTACCGTTATATGGGGCTATACCAAAACGTGGACCTATGTTCACAATTTTTTCGAATATAAGTTTTTTGGTAACTAAGAACCAAATGGGGGGTTGTACCGTTATATGGAGGCTATACCAAAACGTGGACCTATGTCCACAACTTTTGTTATATAAGTTTATTGACACTTAAGAACCCTAAATTCAAATTATAACTACATCGGTCTGAAAATGTAGCTAAAAACGTCAAAATACCGTAAATCGGGGGTACCGTTATATGGGGACTATACCAAAACGTGGACCTATGTCCACAAGTTTTCTTATATAAGTTTATTGGCACTTAAAAACCCTAAATGCCAAATTATAGCTAAATCGGTCTGAAAATGTAGCTAAAAACGTCAAAATACCGTAAATCGGGGGGTACCGTTATATGGGGGCTATACCAAAACGTAAACCTATGTCCACAACTTTTGTTATATAAGTTTATTGACACTTAAGAACCCTAAATGTCAAATTATAGCTAAATCGGTCTGAAAATGTAACTAAAAACGTCAAAATACCGTTATATGGGGGCTATACCAAAACGTGGACCTATGTCCACAAGTATTGTTATATAAGTTTATTGACACCTAAGAACCCTAAATGTCAAATTATAGCTAAATCGGTCTGAAAATTTAGCTAAAAACCGTAAATCTGGGGGTACCGTTATATGGGGGCTATACCAAAACGTGGACCTATGTCCAAACTTTTGTTATATAAGTTTATTGACACTTAAGAACCCTAAATGTCAAATTATAGCTAAATTGGTCTGAAATGTAACTAAAAACGTAAAAACACCGTAAATCGGGGGGTACCGTTATACGGGGGCTATACCAAAACGTGGACCTATGTCCACAAGTTTTGGTTTATAAGTTTACTGACACTTAAGAACCCTAAATGTCAAATTATAGCTAAATCGGTCTGAAAATGTAGCTAAAAACGTCAAAATACCGTAAATCGGGGGGTACCGTTATACGGGGGCTTTATAAAAACGTGGACCTATGTCCACAAGTTTTGTTATATAAGTTTATTGACACTTAAGAACCCTAAATGTCAAATTATAGCTAAATCGGTCTGAAAATGTAGCTAAAAACGTCAAAATACCGTAAAACGGGGGGTACCGTTATATGGGGGCTATACCAAAACGTGGACCGATATAGCCCATCATCGAACTTGACCTGCCTGCAAACAAAAAACGCATTTTCCCAAAATTTCAGCGTCTTATCTCCATTTTTGTGGATGCTAGAGTGATTACCACAGACGGACGGACGCACATGCACAGATCGACGCACACTCACAGATCGAATTTTACCCTGATCAAGAATATATATACTTTATAGGGTCGCAAATGAGTATTTCAATGCGTTACAAACGGAAAAACAAACTTAATATACCCTCCATACTATGGTGGAGGGTATAAAAATGGAAAAGTGGGATGTATGTATATCTCCGTTACTTGGCCACATACGCCAACATGCTTTACTTCATTGTAAATATGGGATTTTCTACTTTCATAGTCGGACTTTGCTTTTGGAAGGTCCCCAACCAAGGCTGTGCTATTCGTCATTATTATTAAAATCGCAAAAGTGAGAAGTTGTGTTATAATAGCGGCTATTGCGATATCTTCATTGTTTTACCACCTACGACAACCTACGTTACATCGTTGCAAAGGTGATATTTTCTACTTTCATTAGCAGGTTTTGCTTTTGGCATACCCCCTATAGAAGCTGAGATATTCGCTTAGGAAAAAAACATTGTCTTTTTCTCCAAAAAAGTTGTTTGCCCATTTCGACCCCTAAATATTATCCGACCTTCACCAAAATAAATAGGCTTTTTTCCCTGCGGGACTCCCATCAACACCCAAAATTTGGTGACGATCCGATCAAAATTACGACTTGTAGCGTGATTTCTTTAAAAGTGGAAAAATGGGATGTATTACCGACTATTGTGATATCTCCGTTATTTGGCCACCTACGCTAACCTGCTTTGCATCATTGTAAAGACAGGATTTTCTACTTTCATAGCCAGGTTTTGTTTTTGGAAACTATCAAACAAAAGCTGTGTTATTCGTCATTAGAATTAAAATCGAATAAATGAAAAGTTGGGTTCTATAAGCGACTATTGCGATATCTTCGTTGTTTGACCACCTACGACAACCTACCATACATCGCTGTAAAGGTGATATTTTCTGCTTTCATTAGCAGGCTTTGCCTTTAATATACCCCTTATAGATACGGAGATATTCGCTTTGAAATAAAACGTTGACTTTTTCCGCAAATAAGTTTTTTGCCCATTCCGACCCCTAAATATTATCCGACCATCACCAAAATCAATAGGCTTCTTCCCCTCCGGGACCCTCATCAACATCCAAAATTATTTCGATGCGTTACAAACTTTTTGGCCAAAACCAACTTATAATACCCTCCGCACATAGTGGTGTAGGGTATAAAAAGCTACGATTAATGAAAAAATATTATTTAAAAAATTCACGATTATTGAAAAAATACTTTTTTAAAATCCACGAATATGAAAAAAACATTTTTTAATAAATCCACGATTACTGAAAATATATTTAAAAAAAAAAACCGCGTTTATTGAAAAATATTTAAAAAAAATCGATTATTATTGAAAAATATTTTTTAAAAAGTCTACAATTTAAAAAAAAAATATTTTTAAAAAAACCCACGATTACTGAAAAAATATTTTTTAAAAAATCCATGATTATTAAAAATATTTTTTAAAAAATGTACGATTATTGAAAACATAGAAAAGAAAATCTGCGATTACTGAAAAAATATTTTTTTAAAAATCCACGATTATTGAAAAAATATTTTTTGATTATTCAAAAAAAATACGATTATTGAAAACATATTTAAAAAAATCTGCGATTTTAGAAAAAATATTTTTTAAACAATCCAAGATTATTGATTTTTTTTTTAAATCCACTATTATTGAAAAAATATTTTTTAAATTATCCACGATTATTGAAAAAGCAAGTAGGAAAAGCGTTAAGTTCGGTCGGGCCGAACTTTTTATACCCTCCACCACAAATTTCAGCCATTTCGGTGGATTAATGTGGCCACAACCTTCAAATTACCTAAAATCGGAAGGTACTGTTCTATGAGGGCTATATGATGGCGCGGACTTATACCTACGAATTTCTGGGGGAAAGTTGTATACCCCAAACGAAGACTAAATACCAAATTTCAGCCATCTCGGTGTGATAATGAGGCCAAAACTTTCAAAATACCGAAAATCGGGAGATATCGTCCTATGGGGGCTATATCAAAACGTGGACCTATATAAACATTTTATGGTAGAAATGTTTCTTAGCCTCTGGAAATGCAAAATACAAAGTTACAACCGATTCTGTTGTCAAATGGGACTAATACATTCAAAATATATTAAAATGACGCGTACTTTATATGGGGCGTTATATGGGGGTAATACCAAAACGTGGACCTATATAAACCAACTTTGGTAGGAATGTTTTTTGGCCTCTGGAGACACAAAATACCAAATTACAACCAATTCGGTGGTAAAATGGGACAAATATCTTAAAAATTCCTTAAAACGACGACGCGTCACGCGTCGTTTTGTATGGGGGCTATACGAAAGCTTGGACCTACATAGCCCGCTTTCAATACCAAAAGTCTTACGTACATATAATAGATTTTCCCAAAATTTCATCCACCTACGTCAATCCGTTCGGACGCTCGAGTGATTTCCACAGACGGACAGAAGGACGGACATGGCTATATCGATGTAGAATTGCACGCTGATCAGGAATATATATAGTTTGTGGGGTCTACAATAAATATTTCGAGTAGTTACAAACGTAGTGACAAACTTAATATACCCCCATCCTATGGTGGAGGGTATAAAAAAGAAAAAAATATTTCTTTGAAAAAAATTTTTTAAATATCCACGTTTATGGGCTTTTTTAAAAAAAAATCAAGTTTATTGAAAAAATATTTTTTTTAAAATATCCACGATTATTGAAAAAATATTTTTTTTAAATATCCACCACTATTTACGTTTAACGAAAGAAATATTTTTTAAAAAATCTACGTTTATTGAAAGAAATATATTTTAAAAAATCCACATTTATTGAAAGAAATATTTTTTAAAAAATCCAATATTACTGAAAAACATTTTTTAAAAATCCACGATTATTATAAACAAAATTTAAAAAAAAAATCCAATATTACTGAAAGAAGTTTTTTAAAATATCCACGGTTATTGAATACATTTTGTTTTAAAACCAATATTATTAAAAAAACATTTTTTAAAAAAGATTGTTAACAAAATATTTTTTTAAAAATACACAAGTATTAAAAAACATTTTTTAAAAATTCAAGATTAAAAATTCAAGATAATTAAAATTTGGAAATTTAAAAAATCCACGATTATTGAAAGGGTATTTTTTTTTAAATTCCATGATTGTTGAAAAAATATTTTTTTATCTTTAAATCCTAAAGCACTTAATTTCAAGTATTTATAACTCGCTTGACAGACACCACTTATAATATAGGGTAGCTTAATAGTCTACTAAATGTTATATAACATTTGTCAATGGCCAAGTAGCCAATTAGTTTGTATTCACTTCATGCAGCTATTAAACTTTAACAATGTTCTTTTGCCTTTTGTTACACTTTGCATTGTTAATAATTATTTTAATCAAAATTATTGACGATTTTGAACGTTTCGTAAATGTCAACAACATTAGCTGAAATAATGAATTGTTAAGACTTTATTGGGATGAGAAGGAAATATTGTGACGCATGGACAGAAATATTTTATGGTTTATGTAGCATTTGTTTGGATATAAAACTGTTCATTTAAAAATATTACCGTGAAAAATATGGAAATTGAATCAAGAAATTATAACCGCAACCCGAGACGCGAAATATGTGCAAATATGAAATTGAATAATTACAACTTCAATCTCCACAACAAATTATAGAGGCATCGGTTATACATATACCATGGCACAATAATAGAGGTAGTCTCATGCACGCGTATATATGCATGATTAAAATTTTTTCATAAATTTATCCTTGAAAAAAAACACTAATTTTTTTAAGTGAAATCCACGACATTACTGTGTACGTACAATTTCTATATTTTTGAATACAGAAAAATTACGATTTTTCGAGCGCTGCTAAATTAAAAACCACAATTACTGATAAAACTTAATCCAAGGAAAACACATTTTACACAATTTTCCATTTCATTGAGACTTTATTAATATTTATTCAAATCTCAATCTCTCTCAAATCTCACCTATGGCATCAATGCTGATATTATTACCGCCAATGCAGTCTTGATCATATAATCACGATACTCCAATTGTACCATTAAACGGCAATTCACTTGCCCGGCTATGGTTTCACGTTCATACTCTTCTTCATACAAATCGTCGATTCTTTCGAATGCCTCAATTTTTTCAGCATCAATGGTTTTCGATTGCAGAACATTAAACCAATCAATAATATCTTCGTTGTCTTTTTTCCCCTCTTTATCCAAAGTGGCAATGAAATTTTCAACCTCCTTCACTATCAATGGTAAATCATTTGCCAAGAATTCCTTTTTAGCCACTTCTTCATCAATACCCTTTAACTTATTTTCATGGGAAGACCAAATTTGATTGATTTCTTGGTCCTTCAAATCATAACGATTTTTTTGAATACTGTAAAATAATTTATGAACTTTACGTTGCAGCTCACAATTTGCAGGTTGTCGGAAAAAAGCTTCGGCATTTTTTACATAATCTTGAAGATTTTTCAGAAGTTCTTCATAGGATTGCAATTTAGTTGGGGGAATTTTTTGTTTATATTCTTCCAACCATACAGCGTAGTCTTTCAGTATGGCCGGATAGGCTGAGAATTTGGCCAAAATTTCATTGGAAATAATTTTGTTGATTTTTAAAAATATAAAATCGAATAATTCATAACGTTGTTGATACGTAGTAGAGCTTATGGCAGGAGCATCTGTGGTAACGATGGCGGTAGTTTCAATGACAGTTGTTGTGGATTTTCGTGGAGCAGCTAAAACGAGCTTTGTGGAGAATTACAAAAGTATATATTGAATATTTTGTTCCAAGGCAGTCATGGGCACCAACACGGCGGATACCCTCACGTACGCAATCGTTGTAATGCTTGTCACCATAGAAAATAATTTCCGCGTATTTGTTGGTGCCCATAACAGTTCTAAATTATTACAAATTTACCTGCAGTACCACGAGGATCAGACAAATGTTTAACAAAATCTTCATTCTACAATCTTCTAAAATTCAAATGTGGCTTCGTTGTTTTCCAAAATTTGACTATTTCATTTTAGTTTCCCAAAACGTATTTATGTCTTTATTCTAGCAGAGCGTATTCATTCCCTTATCTCCAAAGTTTGAGGTCCTGACCTTAAAGCGTTTTTGTCATTTAACCACTGCTAAATTGGATTGAATATTTTAATTGTGGGAAAATATAGAAAGATTTTTGAGAGAGAAATGTTAACAATCCACAAAGTACACTCGGCAAAAATTTTTTATTTGTCAATAAACGTGGATTTTTTAAAAAAATTTTTGTCAATAAACGTGGATTTTTTTAAAAATATTTGTCAATAAACGTGGATTTTTTTTTTAAATATTTGTCAATAAACGTGGATTTTTTATAAAAAATTTTCAACAAGCTTGGATTTTTTAAAAAATATTTGTCAATAAACGTGGATTTTTTTATAAATATTTTTCAACAAGCTTGGATTTTTTAAAAAATATTTGTCAATAAACGTGGATTTTTTTATAAATATTTTTCAACAAGCTTGGATTTTTTAAAAAATATTTGTCAATAAACGTCGATTTTTTAAAAAATATTTGTCAATAAACGTGGATTTTTTAAAAAATATTTTTCACTAAACTTGGATTTCTTAAAAAATATTTTTCAATAAACGTGGATTTTTTTTAAAAATATTTTTCAATAAACGTGGATTTTTTAAAAAATATTTTTCAATAAACGTGGATTTTTTAAAAATTATTTTTCAATAAACGTGGATTTTTTAAAAAATATTTGTCAATAAATGTGGATTTTTTTAAAAATATTTGTCAATAAATGTGGATTTTTTTAAAAATATTTGTCAATAAACGTGGATTTTTTTTTATTAATATTTTTCAACAAGCTTGGATTTTTTAAAAAATATTTGTCAATAAACGTGGATTTTTTTTTTAAATCTTTGTCAATAAACGTGGATTTTTTATAAAAATTTTTCAACAAGCTTGGATTTTTTAAAAAATATTTGTCAATAAACGTGGATTTTTTTATAAATATTTTTCAACAAGCTTGGATTTTTTAAAAAATATTTGTCAATAAACTTGGATTTTTTATAAATATTTTTCAACAAGCTTGGATTTTTTAAAAAATATTTGTCAATAAACGTCGATTTTTTAAAAAATATTTGTCAATAAACGTGGATTTTTTAAAAAATATTTTTCAATAACCGTGAATTTTTTAAAAAATATTTTTCACTAAACTTGGATTTCTTAAAAAATATTTTTCAATAAACGTGGATTTTTTTTAAAAATATTTTTCAATAAACGTGGATTTTTTAAAAAATATTTTTCAATAAACGTGGATTTTTTAAAAATTATTTTTCAATAAACGTGGATTTTTTAAAAAATATTTGTCAATAAATGTGGATTTTTTTTAAAAAATATTTGTCAATAAATGTGGATTTTTTTAAAAATATTTGTCAATAAACGTGGATTTTTTTTAAAATATTTGTCGATAAACGTGGATTTTTTATAAATATTTTTCAACAAGCTTGGATTTTTTAAAAAATATTTGTCAATAAACGTGGATTTTTTAAAAAATATTTTTCAATAAACGTGGATTTTTAAAAAATATTTTTCAATAAACTTGGATTTTTAAAAAATATTTTTCAATAAACTTGGATTTTGTAAAAAATATTTTTCAATAAACGTGGATTTTATAAAAAATGTTTTTCAATAAACATGGATTTTTTAAAAAATATTTTTCAATAAACGTGGATTTTTTAAAAAATATTTTTCAATAACGTGGATTGTTCAAAAAAATATTTTTCAATAACGTGGATTTTTCAAAAAAATATTTTTCAATAAACGTGGAGTTTTTAAAATTGTTTTTTAATAAACGTGGAGTTTTCAAAAAAAAAATTTTTCAATAAACCTGGAGTTTTTAAAATTGTAGATTTTAAAAAAAATGTTTTTCAATAAACTTGAATTTTGTAAAAAATATTTTTCAATAAACGTGGATTTTATAAAAAAATATTTGTGAATACACGTGGATATTTTTAAAAAAATATATTAATAAATGTGGATTTAAAAAAATATCAATAAATGTGGATTTACAAAAAAAAATCGAAAAACGTGGATTTAAAAAATATATATTCTTAAAAATCCACGCCTAAAGGCCAGGCTCAGCTCGAAAAAAGTCTGCTTAAAAATCCACGCCTAAAGGCCAGACTCAGCTCGAAAAAAGTCTTCTTAAAAATCCACGCTTAAAGGCCAGGCTCAGCTCGAATAAAATATTCTTAAAAATCCAAGCCTAAAGGCCAGGCTCAGCTCGAAAAAAATATTCTTAAAAATCCACGCCCAAAGGCCAGGCTCAGCTGGAAAAAAATATTCTTAAAAATCCACGCCCAAAGGCCAGGCTCAGCTGGAAAAAAATATTTTTAAAAATCCAGGCCTAAAGGCCAGGCTCAGCTGGAAAAAAATATTCTTAAAAATCCATGCCTAAAGGCCAGGCTCAGCTGGAAAAAAATATTCTTAAAAATCCACGCCTAAAGGCCAGGCTCAGCTGGAAAAAAATATTCTTAAAAATCCACTCCTAAATGCCAGGCTCAGCTGGAAAAAAATATTTTTAAAAATCCACGCCTAAAGGCTAGGCTCAGCTCGAAAAAAAGTATTTTTAAAAATCCACGCCTAAAGGCCAGGCTCAGCTGGAAAAAAATATTCTTAAAAATCCACGCCTAAAGGCCAGGCTTATTGAAAAAATCTTTTTTAAAAAATCCACGATTATTGAAAAAATATTATTTAAAAAATCCACGATTATTGAAAAAATATTATTTAAAAAATCCACGATTATTGAAAAAATATTATTTAAAAAATCCACGATTATTGAAAAAATATTATTTAAAAAATCCACGATTATTGAAAAAATATTATTTAAAAAATCCACGATTATTGAAAAAATATTATTTAAAAAATCCACGATTATTGAAAAAATATTATTTAAAAAATCCACGATTATTGAAAAAATATTATTTAAAAAATCCACGATTATTGAAAAAATATTATTTAAAAAATCCACGATTATTGAAAAAATATTATTTAAAAAATCCACGATTATTGAAAAAATATTATTTAAAAAATCCACGATTATTGAAAAAATATTATTTAAAAAATCCACGATTATTGAAAAAATATTATTTAAAAAATCCACGATTATTGAAAAAATATTATTTAAAAAATCCACGATTATTGAAAAAATATTATTTAAAAAATCCACGATTATTGAAAAAATATTATTTAAAAAATCCACGATTATTGAAAAAATATTATTTAAAAAATCCACGATTATTGAAAAAATATTATTTAAAAAATCCACGATTATTGAAAAAATATTATTTAAAAAATCCACGATTATTGAAAAAATATTATTTAAAAAATCCACGATTATTGAAAAAATATTATTTAAAAAATCCACGATTATTGAAAAAATATTATTTAAAAAATCCACGATTATTGAAAAAATATTATTTAAAAAATCCACGATTATTGAAAAAATATTATTTAAAAAATCCACGATTATTGAAAAAATATTATTTAAAAAATCCACGATTATTGAAAAAATATTATTTAAAAAATCCACGATTATTGAAAAAATATTATTTAAAAAATCCACGATTATTGAAAAAATATTATTTAAAAAATCCACGATTATTGAAAAAATATTATTTAAAAAATCCACGATTATTGAAAAAATATTATTTAAAAAATCCACGATTATTGAAAAAATATTATTTAAAAAATCCACGATTATTGAAAAAATATTATTTAAAAAATCCACGATTATTGAAAAAATATTATTTAAAAAATCCACGATTATTGAAAAAATATTATTTAAAAAATCCACGATTATTGAAAAAATATTATTTAAAAAATCCACGATTATTGAAAAAATATTATTTAAAAAATCCACGATTATTGAAAAAATATTATTTAAAAAATCCACGATTATTGAAAAAATATTATTTAAAAAATCCACGATTATTGAAAAAATATTATTTAAAAAATCCACGATTATTGAAAAAATATTATTTAAAAAATCCACGATTATTGAAAAAATATTATTTAAAAAATCCACGATTATTGAAAAAATATTATTTAAAAAATCCACGATTATTGAAAAAATATTATTTAAAAAATCCACGATTATTGAAAAAATATTATTTAAAAAATCCACGATTATTGAAAAAATATTATTTAAAAAATCCACGATTATTGAAAAAATATTATTTAAAAAATCCACGATTATTGAAAAAATATTATTTAAAAAATCCACGATTATTGAAAAAATATTATTTAAAAAATCCACGATTATTGAAAAAATATTATTTAAAAAATCCACGATTATTGAAAAAATATTATTTAAAAAATCCACGATTATTGAAAAAATATTATTTAAAAAATCCACGATTATTGAAAAAATATTATTTAAAAAATCCACGATTATTGAAAAAATATTATTTAAAAAATCCACGATTATTGAAAAAATATTATTTAAAAAATCCACGATTATTGAAAAAATATTATTTAAAAAATCCACGATTATTGAAAAAATATTATTTAAAAAATCCACGATTATTGAAAAAATATTATTTAAAAAATCCACGATTATTGAAAAAATATTATTTAAAAAATCCACGATTATTGAAAAAATATTATTTAAAAAATCCACGATTATTGAAAAAATATTATTTAAAAAATCCACGATTATTGAAAAAATATTATTTAAAAAATCCACGATTATTGAAAAAATATTATTTAAAAAATCCACGATTATTGAAAAAATATTATTTAAAAAATCCACGATTATTGAAAAAATATTATTTAAAAAATCCACGATTATTGAAAAAATATTATTTAAAAAATCCACGATTATTGAAAAAATATTATTTAAAAAATCCACGATTATTGAAAAAATATTATTTAAAAAATCCACGATTATTGAAAAAATATTATTTAAAAAATCCACGATTATTGAAAAAATATTATTTAAAAAATCCACGATTATTGAAAAAATATTATTTAAAAAATCCACGATTATTGAAAAAATATTATTTAAAAAATCCACGATTATTGAAAAAATATTATTTAAAAAATCCACGATTATTGAAAAAATATTATTTAAAAAATCCACGATTATTGAAAAAATATTATTTAAAAAATCCACGATTATTGAAAAAATATTATTTAAAAAATCCACGATTATTGAAAAAATATTATTTAAAAAATCCACGATTATTGAAAAAATATTATTTAAAAAATCCACGATTATTGAAAAAATATTATTTAAAAAATCCACGATTATTGAAAAAATATTATTTAAAAAATCCACGATTATTGAAAAAATATTATTTAAAAAATCCACGATTATTGAAAAAATATTATTTAAAAAATCCACGATTATTGAAAAAATATTATTTAAAAAATCCACGATTATTGAAAAAATATTATTTAAAAAATCCACGATTATTGAAAAAATATTATTTAAAAAATCCACGATTATTGAAAAAATATTATTTAAAAAATCCACGATTATTGAAAAAATATTATTTAAAAAATCCACGATTATTGAAAAAATATTATTTAAAAAATCCACGATTATTGAAAAAATATTATTTAAAAAATCCACGATTATTGAAAAAATATTATTTAAAAAATCCACGATTATTGAAAAAATATTATTTAAAAAATCCACGATTATTGAAAAAATATTATTTAAAAAATCCACGATTATTGAAAAAATATTATTTAAAAAATCCACGATTATTGAAAAAATATTATTTAAAAAATCCACGATTATTGAAAAAATATTATTTAAAAAATCCACGATTATTGAAAAAATATTATTTAAAAAATCCACGATTATTGAAAAAATATTATTTAAAAAATCCACGATTATTGAAAAAATATTATTTAAAAAATCCACGATTATTGAAAAAATATTATTTAAAAAATCCACGATTATTGAAAAAATATTATTTAAAAAATCCACGATTATTGAAAAAATATTATTTAAAAAATCCACGATTATTGAAAAAATATTATTTAAAAAATCCACGATTATTGAAAAAATATTATTTAAAAAATCCACGATTATTGAAAAAATATTATTTAAAAAATCCACGATTATTGAAAAAATATTATTTAAAAAATCCACGATTATTGAAAAAATATTATTTAAAAAATCCACGATTATTGAAAAAATATTATTTAAAAAATCCACGATTATTGAAAAAATATTATTTAAAAAATCCACGATTATTGAAAAAATATTATTTAAAAAATCCACGATTATTGAAAAAATATTATTTAAAAAATCCACGATTATTGAAAAAATATTATTTAAAAAATCCACGATTATTGAAAAAATATTATTTAAAAAATCCACGATTATTGAAAAAATATTATTTAAAAAATCCACGATTATTGAAAAAATATTATTTAAAAAATCCACGATTATTGAAAAAATATTATTTAAAAAATCCACGATTATTGAAAAAATATTATTTAAAAAATCCACGATTATTGAAAAAATATTATTTAAAAAATCCACGATTATTGAAAAAATATTATTTAAAAAATCCACGATTATTGAAAAAATATTATTTAAAAAATCCACGATTATTGAAAAAATATTATTTAAAAAATCCACGATTATTGAAAAAATATTATTTAAAAAATCCACGATTATTGAAAAAATATTATTTAAAAAATCCACGATTATTGAAAAAATATTATTTAAAAAATCCACGATTATTGAAAAAATATTATTTAAAAAATCCACGATTATTGAAAAAATATTATTTAAAAAATCCACGATTATTGAAAAAATATTATTTAAAAAATCCACGATTATTGAAAAAATATTATTTAAAAAATCCACGATTATTGAAAAAATATTATTTAAAAAATCCACGATTATTGAAAAAATATTATTTAAAAAATCCACGATTATTGAAAAAATATTATTTAAAAAATCCACGATTATTGAAAAAATATTATTTAAAAAATCCACGATTATTGAAAAAATATTATTTAAAAAATCCACGATTATTGAAAAAATATTATTTAAAAAATCCACGATTATTGAAAAAATATTATTTAAAAAATCCACGATTATTGAAAAAATATTATTTAAAAAATCCACGATTATTGAAAAAATATTATTTAAAAAATCCACGATTATTGAAAAAATATTATTTAAAAAATCCACGATTATTGAAAAAATATTATTTAAAAAATCCACGATTATTGAAAAAATATTATTTAAAAAATCCACGATTATTGAAAAAATATTATTTAAAAAATCCACGATTATTGAAAAAATATTATTTAAAAAATCCACGATTATTGAAAAAATATTATTTAAAAAATCCACGATTATTGAAAAAATATTATTTAAAAAATCCACGATTATTGAAAAAATATTATTTAAAAAATCCACGATTATTGAAAAAATATTATTTAAAAAATCCACGATTATTGAAAAAATATTATTTAAAAAATCCACGATTATTGAAAAAATATTATTTAAAAAATCCACGATTATTGAAAAAATATTATTTAAAAAATCCACGATTATTGAAAAAATATTATTTAAAAAATCCACGATTATTGAAAAAATATTATTTAAAAAATCCACGATTATTGAAAAAATATTATTTAAAAAATCCACGATTATTGAAAAAATATTATTTAAAAAATCCACGATTATTGAAAAAATATTATTTAAAAAATCCACGATTATTGAAAAAATATTATTTAAAAAATCCACGATTATTGAAAAAATATTATTTAAAAAATCCACGATTATTGAAAAAATATTATTTAAAAAATCCACGATTATTGAAAAAATATTATTTAAAAAATCCACGATTATTGAAAAAATATTATTTAAAAAATCCACGATTATTGAAAAAATATTATTTAAAAAATCCACGATTATTGAAAAAATATTATTTAAAAAATCCACGATTATTGAAAAAATATTATTTAAAAAATCCACGATTATTGAAAAAATATTATTTAAAAAATCCACGATTATTGAAAAAATATTATTTAAAAAATCCACGATTATTGAAAAAATATTATTTAAAAAATCCACGATTATTGAAAAAATATTATTTAAAAAATCCACGATTATTGAAAAAATATTATTTAAAAAATCCACGATTATTGAAAAAATATTATTTAAAAAATCCACGATTATTGAAAAAATATTATTTAAAAAATCCACGATTATTGAAAAAATATTATTTAAAAAATCCACGATTATTGAAAAAATATTATTTAAAAAATCCACGATTATTGAAAAAATATTATTTAAAAAATCCACGATTATTGAAAAAATATTATTTAAAAAATCCACGATTATTGAAAAAATATTATTTAAAAAATCCACGATTATTGAAAAAATATTATTTAAAAAATCCACGATTATTGAAAAAATATTATTTAAAAAATCCACGATTATTGAAAAAATATTATTTAAAAAATCCACGATTATTGAAAAAATATTATTTAAAAAATCCACGATTATTGAAAAAATATTATTTAAAAAATCCACGATTATTGAAAAAATATTATTTAAAAAATCCACGATTATTGAAAAAATATTATTTAAAAAATCCACGATTATTGAAAAAATATTATTTAAAAAATCCACGATTATTGAAAAAATATTATTTAAAAAATCCACGATTATTGAAAAAATATTATTTAAAAAATCCACGATTATTGAAAAAATATTATTTAAAAAATCCACGATTATTGAAAAAATATTATTTAAAAAATCCACGATTATTGAAAAAATATTATTTAAAAAATCCACGATTATTGAAAAAATATTATTTAAAAAATCCACGATTATTGAAAAAATATTATTTAAAAAATCCACGATTATTGAAAAAATATTATTTAAAAAATCCACGATTATTGAAAAAATATTATTTAAAAAATCCACGATTATTGAAAAAATATTATTTAAAAAATCCACGATTATTGAAAAAATATTATTTAAAAAATCCACGATTATTGAAAAAATATTATTTAAAAAATCCACGATTATTGAAAAAATATTATTTAAAAAATCCACGATTATTGAAAAAATATTATTTAAAAAATCCACGATTATTGAAAAAATATTATTTAAAAAATCCACGATTATTGAAAAAATATTATTTAAAAAATCCACGATTATTGAAAAAATATTATTTAAAAAATCCACGATTATTGAAAAAATATTATTTAAAAAATCCACGATTATTGAAAAAATATTATTTAAAAAATCCACGATTATTGAAAAAATATTATTTAAAAAATCCACGATTATTGAAAAAATATTATTTAAAAAATCCACGATTATTGAAAAAATATTATTTAAAAAATCCACGATTATTGAAAAAATATTATTTAAAAAATCCACGATTATTGAAAAAATATTATTTAAAAAATCCACGATTATTGAAAAAATATTATTTAAAAAATCCACGATTATTGAAAAAATATTATTTAAAAAATCCACGATTATTGAAAAAATATTATTTAAAAAATCCACGATTATTGAAAAAATATTATTTAAAAAATCCACGATTATTGAAAAAATATTATTTAAAAAATCCACGATTATTGAAAAAATATTATTTAAAAAATCCACGATTATTGAAAAAATATTATTTAAAAAATCCACGATTATTGAAAAAATATTATTTAAAAAATCCACGATTATTGAAAAAATATTATTTAAAAAATCCACGATTATTGAAAAAATATTATTTAAAAAATCCACGATTATTGAAAAAATATTATTTAAAAAATCCACGATTATTGAAAAAATATTATTTAAAAAATCCACGATTATTGAAAAAATATTATTTAAAAAATCCACGATTATTGAAAAAATATTATTTAAAAAATCCACGATTATTGAAAAAATATTATTTAAAAAATCCACGATTATTGAAAAAATATTATTTAAAAAATCCACGATTATTGAAAAAATATTATTTAAAAAATCCACGATTATTGAAAAAATATTATTTAAAAAATCCACGATTATTGAAAAAATATTATTTAAAAAATCCACGATTATTGAAAAAATATTATTTAAAAAATCCACGATTATTGAAAAAATATTATTTAAAAAATCCACGATTATTGAAAAAATATTATTTAAAAAATCCACGATTATTGAAAAAATATTATTTAAAAAATCCACGATTATTGAAAAAATATTATTTAAAAAATCCACGATTATTGAAAAAATATTATTTAAAAAATCCACGATTATTGAAAAAATATTATTTAAAAAATCCACGATTATTGAAAAAATATTATTTAAAAAATCCACGATTATTGAAAAAATATTATTTAAAAAATCCACGATTATTGAAAAAATATTATTTAAAAAATCCACGATTATTGAAAAAATATTATTTAAAAAATCCACGATTATTGAAAAAATATTATTTAAAAAATCCACGATTATTGAAAAAATATTATTTAAAAAATCCACGATTATTGAAAAAATATTATTTAAAAAATCCACGATTATTGAAAAAATATTATTTAAAAAATCCACGATTATTGAAAAAATATTATTTAAAAAATCCACGATTATTGAAAAAATATTATTTAAAAAATCCACGATTATTGAAAAAATATTATTTAAAAAATCCACGATTATTGAAAAAATATTATTTAAAAAATCCACGATTATTGAAAAAATATTATTTAAAAAATCCACGATTATTGAAAAAATATTATTTAAAAAATCCACGATTATTGAAAAAATATTATTTAAAAAATCCACGATTATTGAAAAAATATTATTTAAAAAATCCACGATTATTGAAAAAATATTATTTAAAAAATCCACGATTATTGAAAAAATATTATTTAAAAAATCCACGATTATTGAAAAAATATTATTTAAAAAATCCACGATTATTGAAAAAATATTATTTAAAAAATCCACGATTATTGAAAAAATATTATTTAAAAAATCCACGATTATTGAAAAAATATTATTTAAAAAATCCACGATTATTGAAAAAATATTATTTAAAAAATCCACGATTATTGAAAAAATATTATTTAAAAAATCCACGATTATTGAAAAAATATTATTTAAAAAATCCACGATTATTGAAAAAATATTATTTAAAAAATCCACGATTATTGAAAAAATATTATTTAAAAAATCCACGATTATTGAAAAAATATTATTTAAAAAATCCACGATTATTGAAAAAATATTATTTAAAAAATCCACGATTATTGAAAAAATATTATTTAAAAAATCCACGATTATTGAAAAAATATTATTTAAAAAATCCACGATTATTGAAAAAATATTATTTAAAAAATCCACGATTATTGAAAAAATATTATTTAAAAAATCCACGATTATTGAAAAAATATTATTTAAAAAATCCACGATTATTGAAAAAATATTATTTAAAAAATCCACGATTATTGAAAAAATATTATTTAAAAAATCCACGATTATTGAAAAAATATTATTTAAAAAATCCACGATTATTGAAAAAATATTATTTAAAAAATCCACGATTATTGAAAAAATATTATTTAAAAAATCCACGATTATTGAAAAAATATTATTTAAAAAATCCACGATTATTGAAAAAATATTATTTAAAAAATCCACGATTATTGAAAAAATATTATTTAAAAAATCCACGATTATTGAAAAAATATTATTTAAAAAATCCACGATTATTGAAAAAATATTATTTAAAAAATCCACGATTATTGAAAAAATATTATTTAAAAAATCCACGATTATTGAAAAAATATTATTTAAAAAATCCACGATTATTGAAAAAATATTATTTAAAAAATCCACGATTATTGAAAAAATATTATTTAAAAAATCCACGATTATTGAAAAAATATTATTTAAAAAATCCACGATTATTGAAAAAATATTATTTAAAAAATCCACGATTATTGAAAAAATATTATTTAAAAAATCCACGATTATTGAAAAAATATTATTTAAAAAATCCACGATTATTGAAAAAATATTATTTAAAAAATCCACGATTATTGAAAAAATATTATTTAAAAAATCCACGATTATTGAAAAAATATTATTTAAAAAATCCACGATTATTGAAAAAATATTATTTAAAAAATCCACGATTATTGAAAAAATATTATTTAAAAAATCCACGATTATTGAAAAAATATTATTTAAAAAATCCACGATTATTGAAAAAATATTATTTAAAAAATCCACGATTATTGAAAAAATATTATTTAAAAAATCCACGATTATTGAAAAAATATTATTTAAAAAATCCACGATTATTGAAAAAATATTATTTAAAAAATCCACGATTATTGAAAAAATATTATTTAAAAAATCCACGATTATTGAAAAAATATTATTTAAAAAATCCACGATTATTGAAAAAATATTATTTAAAAAATCCACGATTATTGAAAAAATATTATTTAAAAAATCCACGATTATTGAAAAAATATTATTTAAAAAATCCACGATTATTGAAAAAATATTATTTAAAAAATCCACGATTATTGAAAAAATATTATTTAAAAAATCCACGATTATTGAAAAAATATTATTTAAAAAATCCACGATTATTGAAAAAATATTATTTAAAAAATCCACGATTATTGAAAAAATATTATTTAAAAAATCCACGATTATTGAAAAAATATTATTTAAAAAAACCACGAATCCACGATTATTGAAAAAATATTATTTAAAAAATCCACGATTATTGAAAAAATATTATTTAAAAAATCCACGATTATTGAAAAAATATTATTTAAAAAATCCACGATTATTGAAAAAATATTATTTAAAAAATCCACGATTATTGAAAAAATATTATTTAAAAAATCCACGATTATTGAAAAAATATTATTTAAAAAATCCACGATTATTGAAAAAATATTATTTAAAAAAATCCACGATTATTGAAAAAATATTATTTAAAAAATCCACGATTATTGAAAAAATATTATTTAAAAAATCCACGATTATTGAAAAAATATTATTTAAAAAATCCACGATTATTGAAAAAATATTATTTAAAAAATCCACGATTATTGAAAAAATATTATTTAAAAAATCCACGATTATTGAAAAAATATTATTTAAAAAATCCACGATTATTGAAAAAATATTATTTAAAAAATCCACGATTATTGAAAAAATATTATTTAAAAAATCCACGATTATTGAAAAAATATTATTTAAAAAATCCACGATTATTGAAAAAATATTATTTAAAAAATCCACGATTATTGAAAAAATATTATTTAAAAAATCCACGATTATTGAAAAAATATTATTTAAAAAATCCACGATTATTGAAAAAATATTATTTAAAAAATCCACGATTATTGAAAAAATATTATTTAAAAAATCCACGATTATTGAAAAAATATTATTTAAAAAATCCACGATTATTGAAAAAATATTATTTAAAAAATCCACGATTATTGAAAAAATATTATTTAAAAAATCCACGATTATTGAAAAAATATTATTTAAAAAATCCACGATTATTGAAAAAATATTATTTAAAAAATCCACGATTATTGAAAAAATATTATTTAAAAAATCCACGATTATTGAAAAAATATTATTTAAAAAATCCACGATTATTGAAAAAATATTATTTAAAAATCCACGATTATTGAAAAAATATTATTTAAAAAATCCACGATTATTGAAAAAATATTATTTAAAAAATCCACGATTATTGAAAAAATATTATTTAAAAAATCCACGATTATTGAAAAAATATTATTTAAAAAATCCACGATTATTGAAAAAATATTATTTAAAAAATCCACGATTATTGAAAAAATATTATTTAAAAAATCCACGATTATTGAAAAAATATTATTTAAAAAATCCACGATTATTGAAAAAATATTATTTAAAAAATCCACGATTATTGAAAAAATATTATTTAAAAAATCCACGATTATTGAAAAAATATTATTTAAAAAATCCACGATTATTGAAAAAATATTATTTAAAAAATCCACGATTATTGAAAAAATATTATTTAAAAATCCACGATTATTGAAAAAATATTATTTAAAAAATCCCACGATTATTGAAAAAATATTATTTAAAAAATCCACGATTATTGAAAAAATATTATTTAAAAAATCCACGATTATTGAAAAAATATTATTTAAAAAATCCACGATTATTGAAAAAATATTATTTAAAAAATCCACGATTATTGAAAAAATATTATTTAAAAAATCCACGATTATTGAAAAAATATTATTTAAAAAATCCACGATTATTGAAAAAATATTATTTAAAAAATCCACGATTATTGAAAAAATATTATTTAAAAAATCCACGATTATTGAAAAAATATTATTTAAAAAATCCACGATTATTGAAAAAATATTATTTAAAAAATCCACGATTATTGAAAAAATATTATTTAAAAAATCCACGATTATTGAAAAAATATTATTTAAAAAATCCACGATTATTGAAAAAATATTATTTAAAAAATCCACGATTATTGAAAAAATATTATTTAAAAAATCCACGATTATTGAAAAAATATTATTTAAAAAATCCACGATTATTGAAAAAATATTATTTAAAAAATCCACGATTATTGAAAAAATATTATTTAAAAAATCCACGATTATTGAAAAAATATTATTTAAAAAATCCACGATTATTGAAAAAATATTATTTAAAAAATCCACGATTATTGAAAAAATATTATTTAAAAAATCCACGATTATTGAAAAAATATTATTTAAAAAATCCACGATTATTGAAAAAATATTATTTAAAAAATCCACGATTATTGAAAAAATATTATTTAAAAAATCCACGATTATTGAAAAAATATTATTTAAAAAATCCACGATTATTGAAAAAATATTATTTAAAAAATCCACGATTATTGAAAAAATATTATTTAAAAAATCCACGATTATTGAAAAAATATTATTTAAAAAATCCACGATTATTGAAAAAATATTATTTAAAAAATCCACGATTATTGAAAAAATATTATTTAAAAAATCCACGATTATTGAAAAAATATTATTTAAAAAATCCACGATTATTGAAAAAATATTATTTAAAAAATCCACGATTATTGAAAAAATATTATTTAAAAAATCCACGATTATTGAAAAAATATTATTTAAAAAATCCACGATTATTGAAAAAATATTATTTAAAAAATCCACGATTATTGAAAAAATATTATTTAAAAAATCCACGATTATTGAAAAAATATTATTTAAAAAATCCACGATTATTGAAAAAATATTATTTAAAAAATCCACGATTATTGAAAAAATATTATTTAAAAAATCCACGATTATTGAAAAAATATTATTTAAAAAATCCACGATTATTGAAAAAATATTATTTAAAAAATCCACGATTATTGAAAAAATATTATTTAAAAAATCCACGATTATTGAAAAAATATTATTTAAAAAATCCACGATTATTGAAAAAATATTATTTAAAAAATCCACGATTATTGAAAAAATATTATTTAAAAAATCCACGATTATTGAAAAAATATTATTTAAAAAATCCACGATTATTGAAAAAATATTATTTAAAAAATCCACGATTATTGAAAAAATATTATTTAAAAAATCCACGATTATTGAAAAAATATTATTTAAAAAATCCACGATTATTGAAAAAATATTATTTAAAAAATCCACGATTATTGAAAAAATATTATTTAAAAAATCCACGATTATTGAAAAAATATTATTTAAAAAATCCACGATTATTGAAAAAATATTATTTAAAAAATCCACGATTATTGAAAAAATATTATTTAAAAAATCCACGATTATTGAAAAAATATTATTTAAAAAATCCACGATTATTGAAAAAATATTATTTAAAAAATCCACGATTATTGAAAAAATATTATTTAAAAAATCCACGATTATTGAAAAAATATTATTTAAAAAATCCACGATTATTGAAAAAATATTATTTAAAAAATCCACGATTATTGAAAAAATATTATTTAAAAAATCCACGATTATTGAAAAAATATTATTTAAAAAATCCACGATTATTGAAAAAATATTATTTAAAAAATCCACGATTATTGAAAAAATATTATTTAAAAAATCCACGATTATTGAAAAAATATTATTTAAAAAATCCACGATTATTGAAAAAATATTATTTAAAAAATCCACGATTATTGAAAAAATATTATTTAAAAAATCCACGATTATTGAAAAAATATTATTTAAAAAATCCACGATTATTGAAAAAATATTATTTAAAAAATCCACGATTATTGAAAAAATATTATTTAAAAAATCCACGATTATTGAAAAAATATTATTTAAAAAATCCACGATTATTGAAAAAATATTATTTAAAAAATCCACGATTATTGAAAAAATATTATTTAAAAAATCCACGATTATTGAAAAAATATTATTTAAAAAATCCACGATTATTGAAAAAATATTATTTAAAAAATCCACGATTATTGAAAAAATATTATTTAAAAAATCCACGATTATTGAAAAAATATTATTTAAAAAATCCACGATTATTGAAAAAATATTATTTAAAAAATCCACGATTATTGAAAAAATATTATTTAAAAAATCCACGATTATTGAAAAAATATTATTTAAAAAATCCACGATTATTGAAAAAATATTATTTAAAAAATCCACGATTATTGAAAAAATATTATTTAAAAAATCCACGATTATTGAAAAAATATTATTTAAAAAATCCACGATTATTGAAAAAATATTATTTAAAAAATCCACGATTATTGAAAAAATATTATTTAAAAAATCCACGATTATTGAAAAAATATTATTTAAAAAATCCACGATTATTGAAAAAATATTATTTAAAAAATCCACGATTATTGAAAAAATATTATTTAAAAAATCCACGATTATTGAAAAAATATTATTTAAAAAATCCACGATTATTGAAAAAATATTATTTAAATAATCCACGATTATTGAAAAAATATTATTTAAAAAATCCACGATTATTGAAAAAATATTATTTAAAAAATCCACGATTATTGAAAAAATATTATTTAAAAAATCCACGATTATTGAAAAAATATTATTTAAAAAATCCACGATTATTGAAAAAATAATATTTAAAAAATCCACGATTATTGAAAAAATATTATTTAAAAAATCCACGATTATTGAAAAAGTAATATTTAAAAAATATTAAAAAATTAACAAATCCACAATCATTTAAAAAATATTTTTTTAAAAAATCCACGATCATTTAAAAAACATTTTTTTAAAAAATCCTCGATCATTTAAAAAATATTTTTTTAAAAAATCCACGATCATTTAAAAAATACTTTTTAAAAAATCCACGACTATTGAAAAAATATTTTTTAAAAAATCCACGATTATTGAAAATTTTTTTTTAAAAAATCCACGATTATTGAAATTTTTTTTTTAAAAAATCCACGATTATTGAAAATTTTTTTTTAAAAAATCCACGATTATTGAAAAAATATTATTTAAAAAATCCACGATTATTGAAAAAATATTATTTAAAAAATCCACGATTATTGAAAAAATATTATTTAAAAAATCCACGATTATTGAAAAAATATTATTTAAAAAATCCACGATTATTGAAAAAATATTATTTAAAAAATCCACGATTATTGAAAAAATATTATTTAAAAAATCCACGATTATTGAAAAAATATTATTTAAAAAATCCACGATTATTGAAAAAATATTATTTAAAAAATCCACGATTATTGAAAAAATATTATTTAAAAAATCCACGATTATTGAAAAAATATTATTTAAAAAATCCACGATTATTGAAAAAATATTATTTAAAAAATCCACGATTATTGAAAAAATATTATTTAAAAAATCCACGATTATTGAAAAAATATTATTTAAAAAATCCACGATTATTGAAAAAATATTATTTAAAAAATCCACGATTATTGAAAAAATATTATTTAAAAAATCCACGATTATTGAAAAAATATTATTTAAAAAATCCACGATTATTGAAAAAATATTATTTAAAAAATCCACGATTATTGAAAAAATATTATTTAAAAAATCCACGATTATTGAAAAAATATTATTTAAAAAATCCACGATTATTGAAAAAATATTATTTAAAAAATCCACGATTATTGAAAAAATATTATTTAAAAAATCCACGATTATTGAAAAAATATTATTTAAAAAATCCACGATTATTGAAAAAATATTATTTAAAAAATCCACGATTATTGAAAAAATATTATTTAAAAAATCCACGATTATTGAAAAAATATTATTTAAAAAATCCACGATTATTGAAAAAATATTATTTAAAAAATCCACGATTATTGAAAAAATATTATTTAAAAAATCCACGATTATTGAAAAAATATTATTTAAAAAATCCACGATTATTGAAAAAATATTATTTAAAAAATCCACGATTATTGAAAAAATATTATTTAAAAAATCCACGATTATTGAAAAAATATTATTTAAAAAATCCACGATTATTGAAAAAATATTATTTAAAAAATCCACGATTATTGAAAAAATATTATTTAAAAAATCCACGATTATTGAAAAAATATTATTTAAAAAATCCACGATTATTGAAAAAATATTATTTAAAAAATCCACGATTATTGAAAAAATATTATTTAAAAAATCCACGATTATTGAAAAAATATTATTTAAAAAATCCACGATTATTGAAAAAATATTATTTAAAAAATCCACGATTATTGAAAAAATATTATTTAAAAAATCCACGATTATTGAAAAAATATTATTTAAAAAATCCACGATTATTGAAAAAATATTATTTAAAAAATCCACGATTATTGAAAAAATATTATTTAAAAAATCCACGATTATTGAAAAAATATTATTTAAAAAATCCACGATTATTGAAAAAATATTATTTAAAAAATCCACGATTATTGAAAAAATATTATTTAAAAAATCCACGATTATTGAAAAAATATTATTTAAAAAATCCACGATTATTGAAAAAATATTATTTAAAAAATCCACGATTATTGAAAAAATATTATTTAAAAAATCCACGATTATTGAAAAAATATTATTTAAAAAATCCACGATTATTGAAAAAATATTATTTAAAAAATCCACGATTATTGAAAAAATATTATTTAAAAAATCCACGATTATTGAAAAAATATTATTTAAAAAATCCACGATTATTGAAAAAATATTATTTAAAAAATCCACGATTATTGAAAAAATATTATTTAAAAAATCCACGATTATTGAAAAAATATTATTTAAAAAATCCACGATTATTGAAAAAATATTATTTAAAAAATCCACGATTATTGAAAAAATATTATTTAAAAAATCCACGATTATTGAAAAAATATTATTTAAAAAATCCACGATTATTGAAAAAATATTATTTAAAAAATCCACGATTATTGAAAAAATATTATTTAAAAAATCCACGATTATTGAAAAAATATTATTTAAAAAATCCACGATTATTGAAAAAATATTATTTAAAAAATCCACGATTATTGAAAAAATATTATTTAAAAAATCCACGATTATTGAAAAAATATTATTTAAAAAATCCACGATTATTGAAAAAATATTATTTAAAAAATCCACGATTATTGAAAAAATATTATTTAAAAAATCCACGATTATTGAAAAAATATTATTTAAAAAATCCACGATTATTGAAAAAATATTATTTAAAAAATCCACGATTATTGAAAAAATATTATTTAAAAAATCCACGATTATTGAAAAAATATTATTTAAAAAATCCACGATTATTGAAAAAATATTATTTAAAAAATCCACGATTATTGAAAAAATATTATTTAAAAAATCCACGATTATTGAAAAAATATTATTTAAAAAATCCACGATTATTGAAAAAATATTATTTAAAAAATCCACGATTATTGAAAAAATATTATTTAAAAAATCCACGATTATTGAAAAAATATTATTTAAAAAATCCACGATTATTGAAAAAATATTATTTAAAAAATCCACGATTATTGAAAAAATATTATTTAAAAAATCCACGATTATTGAAAAAATATTATTTAAAAAATCCACGATTATTGAAAAAATATTATTTAAAAAATCCACGATTATTGAAAAAATATTATTTAAAAAATCCACGATTATTGAAAAAATATTATTTAAAAAATCCACGATTATTGAAAAAATATTATTTAAAAAATCCACGATTATTGAAAAAATATTATTTAAAAAATCCACGATTATTGAAAAAATATTATTTAAAAAATCCACGATTATTGAAAAAATATTATTTAAAAAATCCACGATTATTGAAAAAATATTATTTAAAAAATCCACGATTATTGAAAAAATATTATTTAAAAAATCCACGATTATTGAAAAAATATTATTTAAAAATCCACGATTATTGAAAAAATATTATTTAAAAAATCCACGATTATTGAAAAAATATTATTTAAAAAATCCACGATTATTGAAAAAATATTATTTAAAAAATCCACGATTATTGAAAAAATATTATTTAAAAAATCCACGATTATTGAAAAAATATTATTTAAAAAATCCACGATTATTGAAAAAATATTATTTAAAAAATCCACGATTATTGAAAAAATATTATTTAAAAAATCCACGATTATTGAAAAAATATTATTTAAAAAATCCACGATTATTGAAAAAATATTATTTAAAAAATCCACGATTATTGAAAAAATATTATTTAAAAAATCCACGATTATTGAAAAAATATTATTTAAAAAATCCACGATTATTGAAAAAATATTATTTAAAAAATCCACGATTATTGAAAAAATATTATTTAAAAAATCCACGATTATTGAAAAAATATTATTTAAAAAATCCACGATTATTGAAAAAATATTATTTAAAAAATCCACGATTATTGAAAAAATATTATTTAAAAAATCCACGATTATTGAAAAAATATTATTTAAAAAATCCACGATTATTGAAAAAATATTATTTAAAAAATCCACGATTATTGAAAAAATATTATTTAAAAAATCCACGATTATTGAAAAAATATTATTTAAAAAATCCACGATTATTGAAAAAATATTATTTAAAAAATCCACGATTATTGAAAAAATATTATTTAAAAAATCCACGATTATTGAAAAAATATTATTTAAAAAATCCACGATTATTGAAAAAATATTATTTAAAAAATCCACGATTATTGAAAAAATATTATTTAAATAATCCACGATTATTGAAAAAATATTATTTAAAAAATCCACGATTATTGAAAAAATATTATTTAAAAAATCCACGATTATTGAAAAAATATTATTTAAAAAATCCACGATTATTGAAAAAATATTATTTAAAAAATCCACGATTATTGAAAAAATAATATTTAAAAAATCCACGATTATTGAAAAAATATTATTTAAAAAATCCACGATTATTGAAAAAGTATATTTAAAAAATCACATTATAAAAAATTAACAAAATCCACAATCATTTAAAAAATATTTTTTAAAAAATCCACGATCATTTAAAAAACATTTTTTTAAAAAATCCTCGATCATTTAAAAAATATTTTTTAAAAAATCCACGATCATTTAAAAAATACTTTTTAAAAAATCCACGACTATTGAAAAAATATTATTTAAAAAATCCACGATTATTGAAAAATTTTTTTTTAAAAAATCCACGATTATTGAAAATTTTTTTTTAAAAAATCCACGATTATTGAAAATTATTTTTTAAAAAATCCACGATTATTGAAAAAATATTATTTAAAAAATCCACGATTATTGAAAAAATATTATTTAAAAAATCCACGATTATTGAAAAAATATTATTTAAAAAATCCACGATTATTGAAAAAATATTATTTAAAAAATCCACGATTATTGAAAAAATATTATTTAAAAAATCCACGATTATTGAAAAAATATTATTTAAAAAATCCACGATTATTGAAAAAATATTATTTAAAAAATCCACGATTATTGAAAAAATATTATTTAAAAAATCCACGATTATTGAAAAAATATTATTTAAAAAATCCACGATTATTGAAAAAATATTATTTAAAAAATCCACGATTATTGAAAAAATATTATTTAAAAAATCCACGATTATTGAAAAAATATTATTTAAAAAATCCACGATTATTGAAAAAATATTATTTAAAAAATCCACGATTATTGAAAAAATATTATTTAAAAAATCCACGATTATTGAAAAAATATTATTTAAAAAATCCACGATTATTGAAAAAATATTATTTAAAAAATCCACGATTATTGAAAAAATATTATTTAAAAAATCCACGATTATTGAAAAAATATTATTTAAAAAATCCACGATTATTGAAAAAATATTATTTAAAAAATCCACGATTATTGAAAAAATATTATTTAAAAAATCCACGATTATTGAAAAAATATTATTTAAAAAATCCACGATTATTGAAAAAATATTATTTAAAAAATCCACGATTATTGAAAAAATATTATTTAAAAAATCCACGATTATTGAAAAAATATTATTTAAAAAATCCACGATTATTGAAAAAATATTATTTAAAAAATCCACGATTATTGAAAAAATATTATTTAAAAAATCCACGATTATTGAAAAAATATTATTTAAAAAATCCACGATTATTGAAAAAATATTATTTAAAAAATCCACGATTATTGAAAAAATATTATTTAAAAAATCCACGATTATTGAAAAAATATTATTTAAAAAATCCACGATTATTGAAAAAATATTATTTAAAAAATCCACGATTATTGAAAAAATATTATTTAAAAAATCCACGATTATTGAAAAAATATTATTTAAAAAATCCACGATTATTGAAAAAATATTATTTAAAAAATCCACGATTATTGAAAAAATATTATTTAAAAAATCCACGATTATTGAAAAAATATTATTTAAAAAATCCACGATTATTGAAAAAATATTATTTAAAAAATCCACGATTATTGAAAAAATATTATTTAAAAAATCCACGATTATTGAAAAAATATTATTTAAAAAATCCACGATTATTGAAAAAATATTATTTAAAAAATCCACGATTATTGAAAAAATATTATTTAAAAAATCCACGATTATTGAAAAAATATTATTTAAAAAATCCACGATTATTGAAAAAATATTATTTAAAAAATCCACGATTATTGAAAAAATATTATTTAAAAAATCCACGATTATTGAAAAAATATTATTTAAAAAATCCACGATTATTGAAAAAATATTATTTAAAAAATCCACGATTATTGAAAAAATATTATTTAAAAAATCCACGATTATTGAAAAAATATTATTTAAAAAATCCACGATTATTGAAAAAATATTATTTAAAAAATCCACGATTATTGAAAAAATATTATTTAAAAAATCCACGATTATTGAAAAAATATTATTTAAAAAATCCACGATTATTGAAAAAATATTATTTAAAAAATCCACGATTATTGAAAAAATATTATTTAAAAAATCCACGATTATTGAAAAAATATTATTTAAAAAATCCACGATTATTGAAAAAATATTATTTAAAAAATCCACGATTATTGAAAAAATATTATTTAAAAAATCCACGATTATTGAAAAAATATTATTTAAAAAATCCACGATTATTGAAAAAATATTATTTAAAAAATCCACGATTATTGAAAAAATATTATTTAAAAAATCCACGATTATTGAAAAAATATTATTTAAAAAATCCACGATTATTGAAAAAATATTATTTAAAAAATCCACGATTATTGAAAAAATATTATTTAAAAAATCCACGATTATTGAAAAAATATTATTTAAAAAATCCACGATTATTGAAAAAATATTATTTAAAAAATCCACGATTATTGAAAAAATATTATTTAAAAAATCCACGATTATTGAAAAAATATTATTTAAAAAATCCACGATTATTGAAAAAATATTATTTAAAAAATCCACGATTATTGAAAAAATATTATTTAAAAAATCCACGATTATTGAAAAAATATTATTTAAAAAATCCACGATTATTGAAAAAATATTATTTAAAAAATCCACGATTATTGAAAAAATATTATTTAAAAAATCCACGATTATTGAAAAAATATTATTTAAAAAATCCACGATTATTGAAAAAATATTATTTAAAAAATCCACGATTATTGAAAAATATTATTTAAAAAATCCACGATTATTGAAAAAATATTATTTAAAAAATCCACGATTATTGAAAAAATATTATTTAAAAAATCCACGATTATTGAAAAAATATTATTTAAAAAATCCACGATTATTGAAAAAATATTATTTAAAAAATCCACGATTATTGAAAAAATATTATTTAAAAAATCCACGATTATTGAAAAAATATTATTTAAAAAATCCACGATTATTGAAAAAATATTATTTAAAAAATCCACGATTATTGAAAAAATATTATTTAAAAAATCCACGATTATTGAAAAAATATTATTTAAAAAATCCACGATTATTGAAAAAATATTATTTAAAAAATCCACGATTATTGAAAAAATATTATTTAAAAAATCCACGATTATTGAAAAAATATTATTTAAAAAATCCACGATTATTGAAAAAATATTATTTAAAAAATCCACGATTATTGAAAAAATATTATTTAAAAAATCCACGATTATTGAAAAAATATTATTTAAAAAATCCACGATTATTGAAAAAATATTATTTAAAAAATCCACGATTATTGAAAAAATATTATTTAAAAAATCCACGATTATTGAAAAAATATTATTTAAAAAATCCACGATTATTGAAAAAATATTATTTAAAAAATCCACGATTATTGAAAAAATATTATTTAAAAAATCCACGATTATTGAAAAAATATTATTTAAAAAATCCACGATTATTGAAAAAATATTATTTAAAAAATCCACGATTATTGAAAAAATATTATTTAAAAAATCCACGATTATTGAAAAAATATTATTTAAAAAATCCACGATTATTGAAAAAATATTATTTAAAAAATCCACGATTATTGAAAAAATATTATTTAAAAAATCCACGATTATTGAAAAAATATTATTTAAAAAATCCACGATTATTGAAAAAATATTATTTAAAAAATCCACGATTATTGAAAAAATATTATTTAAAAAATCCACGATTATTGAAAAAATATTATTTAAAAAATCCACGATTATTGAAAAAATATTATTTAAAAAATCCACGATTATTGAAAAAATATTATTTAAAAAATCCACGATTATTGAAAAAATATTATTTAAAAAATCCACGATTATTGAAAAAATATTATTTAAAAAATCCACGATTATTGAAAAAATATTATTTAAAAAATCCACGATTATTGAAAAAATATTATTTAAAAAATCCACGATTATTGAAAAAATATTATTTAAAAAATCCACGATTATTGAAAAAATATTATTTAAAAAATCCACGATTATTGAAAAAATATTATTTAAAAAATCCACGATTATTGAAAAAATATTATTTAAAAAATCCACGATTATTGAAAAAATATTATTTAAAAAATCCACGATTATTGAAAAAATATTATTTAAAAAATCCACGATTATTGAAAAAATATTATTTAAAAAATCCACGATTATTGAAAAAATATTATTTAAAAAATCCACGATTATTGAAAAAATATTATTTAAAAAATCCACGATTATTGAAAAAATATTATTTAAAAAATCCACGATTATTGAAAAAATATTATTTAAAAAATCCACGATTATTGAAAAAATATTATTTAAAAAATCCACGATTATTGAAAAAATATTATTTAAAAAATCCACGATTATTGAAAAAATATTATTTAAAAAATCCACGATTATTGAAAAAATATTATTTAAAAAATCCACGATTATTGAAAAAATATTATTTAAAAAATCCACGATTATTGAAAAAATATTATTTAAAAAATCCACGATTATTGAAAAAATATTATTTAAAAAATCCACGATTATTGAAAAAATATTATTTAAAAAATCCACGATTATTGAAAAAATATTATTTAAAAAATCCACGATTATTGAAAAAATATTATTTAAAAAATCCACGATTATTGAAAAAATATTATTTAAAAAATCCACGATTATTGAAAAAATATTATTTAAAAAATCCACGATTATTGAAAAAATATTATTTAAAAAATCCACGATTATTGAAAAAATATTATTTAAAAAATCCACGATTATTGAAAAAATATTATTTAAAAAATCCACGATTATTGAAAAAATATTATTTAAAAAATCCACGATTATTGAAAAAATATTATTTAAAAAATCCACGATTATTGAAAAAATATTATTTAAAAAATCCACGATTATTGAAAAAATATTATTTAAAAAATCCACGATTAAAAATCCACGATTATTGAAAAAATATTATTTAAAAAATCCACGATTATTGAAAAAATATTATTTAAAAAATCCACGATTATTGAAAAAATATTATTTAAAAAATCCACGATTATTGAAAAAATATTATTTAAAAAATCCACGATTATTGAAAAAATATTATTTAAAAAATCCACGATTATTGAAAAAATATTATTTAAAAAATCCACGATTATTGAAAAAATATTATTTAAAAAATCCACGATTATTGAAAAAATATTATTTAAAAAATCCACGATTATTGAAAAAATATTATTTAAAAAATCCACGATTATTGAAAAAATATTATTTAAAAAATCCACGATTATTGAAAAAATATTATTTAAAAAATCCACGATTATTGAAAAAATATTATTTAAAAAATCCACGATTATTGAAAAAATATTATTTAAAAAATCCACGATTATTGAAAAAATATTATTTAAAAAATCCACGATTATTGAAAAAATATTATTTAAAAAATCCACGATTATTGAAAAAATATTATTTAAAAAATCCACGATTATTGAAAAAATATTATTTAAAAAATCCACGATTATTGAAAAAATATTATTTAAAAAATCCACGATTATTGAAAAAATATTATTTAAAAAATCCACGATTATTGAAAAAATATTATTTAAAAAATCCACGATTATTGAAAAAATATTATTTAAAAAATCCACGATTATTGAAAAAATATTATTTAAAAAATCCACGATTATTGAAAAAATATTATTTAAAAAATCCACGATTATTGAAAAAAAATTTATTTAAAAAATTACCTTACCTGTTATCATCCAAATATGTTCCTTTTGATCCCTTCAAAAGATGCCGCCACTTTCACCTAACCGCCACTTCCACCTAAATCCAACATTTTATTTAACAAAAATTCCTAAAGCATGTAATTGTCATATGTCGTTCACATTTTAGTCTAAAAAAGAAAATTCACTCCAGTTTCGTTTTATGCTTCTCGATAATTATCTAGGCAAGCTCTGCAAAAAAATAATAGCTTCGAATGGTTTACTCAGGGAGACTAGTTCTTAAGAAAGGAATCTCATACAAAGAAACTGAAAAGTAGATTTTTTTCTGTCATCTTCACAGACTTTATAGCACTGTCACTATCACTGGCAACAGGTGAACGATTAAAAAAAGTTAAATAGAAAAACTGAAATTATGTTTCAACAAAAATTCAGCCAGCAACGAACAATACCAAGTTGCATAAATGTTGAAACAATTTTAAAGGAACTTTAAAGCAACAATCGCCACAGCTACAAAAAAACCTGCAAAAAGCGTTGGTGATGAAATTATAAATAATTGTTGTTGCTGTTGTTTTCTTCAAAAAAACTTTAAATCTCTGCATCCGAATGGACATCTGTTGTCATCAGTTGCATTACAGCCGGCTATGACACATTGTGACGATGGTAGTTTAAGTACACCAAAACTACAATTAAGTGGAATACAGTCTCCATTCATTTGTGGAGTACACACAAAGAGTCGTTATGTCTGTGGTCACCACTCACTACAAAAACACCACGCCACAAAAACACTTAGATGAGTATTCGAAAAATTGCTTTACCAAAGTATAATTAGGCTTTGGCAAAAAACTAGTAGTAAAATCCTACGGCCACCCTCCTCACTTTTGTGTGGCGGGTTCAAAACTATAACAGTGAGCAGCAGCAGCTGTTAGATGAACTCTGCAGGTGAAGGATAGCCAAAAGAAAAGGTAAATATGCGGAAATTTATATTTTGAAAAATATTGTTAAAAAATCCACGCCTATTTGCAAGGCTTGAAAAATATTCTAAAAAAATCCACGCCTATTTGCAAGGCTTGAAAAATATTCTTAAAAAATCCACGCCTATTTGCAAGGCTTGAAAAATATTGTAAAAAAATCCACGCCTATTTGCAAGGCTTGAAAAATATTCTTAAAAAATCCACGCCTATTTGCAAGGCTTGAAAAATATTGTAAAAAAATCCACGCCTATTTGCAAGGCTTGAAAAATATTCTTAAAAAATACACGCCTATTTGCAAGGCTTGAAAAATATTCTTAAAAACTCCACGCCTATTTGCAAGGCTTGAAAAATATTCTTAAAAAATCCACGCCTATTTGCAAGGCTTGAAAAATATTCTTAAAAAATCCACGCCTATTTGCAAGGCTTGAAAAATATTCTTAAAAAATCCACGCCTATTTGCAAGGCTTGAAAAATATTCTTAAAAAATCCACGCCTATTTGCAAGGCTTGAAAAATATTCTTAAAAAATCCACGCCTATTTGCAAGGCTTGAAAAATATTCTTAAAAAATCCACGCCTATTTGCATGGCTTGAAAAATATTCTTAAAAAATCCACGCCTATTTGCAAGGCTTGAAAAATATTCTTAAAAAATCCACGCCTATTTGCAAGGCTTGAAAAATATTCTTAAAAAATCCACGCCTATTTGCAAGGCTTGAAAAATATTCTTAAAAAATCCACGCCTATTTGCAAGGCTTGAAAAATATTCTTAAAAAATCCACGCCTATTTGCAAGGCTTGAAAAATATTCTTAAAAAATCCACGCCTATTTGCAAGGCTTGAAAAATATTCTTAAAAAATCCACGCCTATTTGCAAGGCTTGAAAAATATTCTTAAAAAATCCACGCCTATTTGCAAGGCTTGAAAAATATTCTTAAAAAATCCACGCCTATTTGCAAGGCTTGAAAAATATTCTTAAAAAATCCACGCCTATTTGCAAGGCTTGAAAAATATTCTTAAAAAATCCACGCCTATTTGCAAGGCTTGAAAAATATTCTTAAAAAATCCACGCCTATTTGCAAGGCTTGAAAAATATTCTTAAAAAATCCACGCCTATTTGCAAGGCTTGAAAAATATTCTTAAAAAATCCACGCCTATTTGCAAGGCTTGAAAAATATTCTTAAAAAATCCACGCCTATTTGCAAGGCTTGAAAAATATTCTTAAAAAATCCACGCCTATTTGCAAGGCTTGAAAAATATTCTTAAAAAGTCCACGCCTATTTGCAAGGCTTGAAAAATATTCTTAAAAAATCCACGCCTATTTGCAAGGCTTGAAAAATATTCTTAAAAAATCCACGCCTATTTGCAAGGCTTGAAAAATATTCTTAAAAAATCCACGCCTATTTGCAAGGCTTGAAAAATATTCTTAAAAAATCCACGCCTATTTGCAAGGCTTGAAAAATATTCTTAAAAAATCCACGCCCATTTGCAAGGCTTGAAAAATATTCTTAAAAAATCCACGCCCATTTGCAAGGCTTGAAAAATATTCTTAAAAAATCCACGCCTATTGGCAAGGCTTGAAAAATATTCTTAAAAAATCCACGCCCATTGGCAAAGCCTGAAAAATATTCTTAAAAAATCCACGCCTATTGGCAAGGCTTGAAAAATATTCTTAAAAAATCCACGCCTATTGGCAAGGCTTGAAAAATATTCTTAAAAAATCCACGCCCATTGGCAAAGCCTGAAAAATATTCTTAAAAAATCCACGCCTATTGGCAAGGCTTGAAAAATATTCTTAAAAAATCCACGCCTATTGGCAAGGCTTGAAAAATATTCTTAAAAAATCCACGCCTATTTGCAAGGCTTGAAAAATATTCCTAAAAAATCCACGCCTATTGGCAAGGCTTGAAAAATATTCTTAAAAAATCCACGCCTATTTGCAAGGCTTGAAAAATATTCTTAAAAAATCCACGCCTATTTGCAAGGCTTGAAAAATATTCTTAAAAAATCCACCCCTTTTTGCAAGGCTTGAAAAATATTCTTAAAAAATCCACGCCTATTTGCAAGGCTTGAAAAATATTCTTAAAAAATCCACGCCTATTTGCAAGGCTTGAAAAATATTCTTGAAAAATCCACGCCTATTTGCAAGGCTTGAAAAATATTCTTAAAAAATCCACGCCTATTTGCAAGGCTTGAAAAATATTCTTAAAAAATCCACGCCTATTTGCAAGGCTTGAAAAATATTCTTAAAAAATCCACGCCTATTTGCAAGGCTTGGAAAATATTCTTGTGGGGAAACCTTCCCATTCCAAACAGAAAATCTATTTCATTTATTTTTTTATAATTTCCTCAGAAAATGTAGCAGTCAAATATTTATGGCGTCTTTTTTGTGCGAAACAAATTCCAAACAAAACTACGACGCACTTGTCTCAGCAGATGCTGACAATTATGGTGTATTTTAAGGTAATGTTTAAACATTTTTATGTCAATCATAATAATTACGAAGACATATAAACAAAAAACTTAAGAGAATTGTTTTAAATAATTATAAAAAACAATGGTTATGAAAGCAAAAATTTGTTACATTTTTAGTGGCTATAAAGATAATAATATTTAACATTAAGCAGCTCTAATTTATTTATAAAATGTGTAAATGTTTTCAATTTAATGCGTTTCAATTGCCTTTTCGGCAAATGTGCGAAAGCAAAAAAAAACCTTTCATAAAGAGTTGAATGCCCTTCGGTAACAATGTAACAATTGTTGTTCAAAAGAAACATTGATGATCGGTAATTTGAATTTTCCCCATAATGGGAGGAGCCTATGCTCTCGCTCTGTTGTTATCTCCATCTCTCTCAGAAAGGCGTGGCCTTGCTTGACTCTCACCAAATGACAATTTCAAATCCAGCACCTAACTGTTATCTCTCTCACTCTCTCGTTCTCTCCACCTTTTCCAATAACTCATTTTCATTGCTATTCAAACCTTTATAAAGCACCTACCATCATCTACCTGTTGCTCAGTGGTTGTTGTTGTTGCTTTTTGAGCAGCAGGCAGCACCTTTCATGTGTGTACAATTTTATGCAAATCATGTTTGGTTTGTTTAACCGACATAAAATGTCATGACCGAAAATAAAGATGGAGTTTTTTTCAAACGAGTTTCATTATCTTGGACAAATTTAATATACATACACACAACCACATTCATAGGTAATTTAATGTCCATTTTTTGGAATCTCTTTATTCGCCATTAGCAAAAGATCATTGAAGATCAGAAGATCAATTTCTTTAAGTAAAGATAAAAAAGTACTTTACGGCAGGAAGGTCTTAGGTTGTATATGTTTTGGGCTGGAAAGATTGGTGTATGTATGTATGGTGGGTGAAAAATATTGTAATACACTTCCGTTGGTAACATCTCTGCTCTGAGGTGAGTTCTAACAATGTAAAATTAGAGATATTTAAAGTTCATTCGTAGGGTAAGTGCTCCTAAGTCCGGCATGTACCAATAGTCGGCATATTTTGTATTCGATCACAAATAAGTAAAAATTACTACAACAAAATATGAAAATGATTTTAGAAATGAATTAATAATATTGTCATCTTTGTGTAAAATTTCATTGAGCTTAGATCATTTATTATATCGGAATTTAACTTTCTGTTAGTGAGCGTTTTTCACCACAACCGAAAATGACAGATTTGGTCCATACTTTAGACATCCTAATATATCTCCAGGTATAGGTCAGGTTCGAATACAAAATCGAATCACTTTAATTTCTGTTGAGGCAGCATACGCTGCCTCCTTTACGTCAGGAAGAGTTTTTCAGAGGCAAGTCCATACTTCCTGAGAAAATAATGTGTTTTTCCTTTCCTAAACATGTATTTATTATACCTTGTGACTTCTCTCTTGTAGCACGGTTACACTACAGCTTTTTGCCGGGTTAACCCACTTCATGAGGATTGATTGCTTAATCTGGTCAAATTTGACCAGATTTGCCATACAAAAATTAAATCATCTCATGGCTGGGTTTATTTAAAATCCGGCAAGAATCCACCAAAAATACAGTGCTGTATTCGGTACTTGTGCAAAAAAATCCAACTCTACTCAAAAGGTACCAAAAGTTGCAATTGTTTTTGCAACAGAGTTTGTCGTGTTTTACACGTTTACGATTGGTCGCATGAGATTTTATGGAGTTAATAAATCTAAAGTTATTTGGAAATCATAAAATTATTTATTTTTTTCATTAGACCCTTTTTTAACAAAAAGTACGATTGATACAATGACACAAAAATGTATCCCTGTGTGTAGAATATGCCAATATGAGCAAAGAGGGGACGATATCTCATACGAGAAATTGTAAAAGTGTAACACACTACTTTATTAGTTATTTTGTATGTATACGTAAACAAACATCAGCTGACAGTTTATATCCTCGAAAAGCTAAGTGTAACCAGCAAAGATATACCCACTGGATCTATTAAACCCAGTGGGTTAACCTTCAATAGTGTAACCGGGGTATTGGTCTCTGATAATATTTACATAGTGTTTAATACCCCGTTTATATATAACCGGATTTAACAAACCGACTGGGTTTTAAATGTCAATAACATTGCTTATATTTCAAATAAATCCTTATAAAGAAGGTTAACCCTGCAAAAAGCTCTAATATAAACAGCATATAAGCTTCCAATATGTGTACAATAACCATGTAAAAAGCGTTCCAATTTAATTTCTTCTATATTTCCCTTTTTCTCTGAGCTACAATGTAAATACTGCCGTAGCGGCCGAGATATATGGTGTAATCTCGGCCTTAGGCGGATATTAAAAGAGAAGAAATATTTATTTATGAAATACAAGTAAAAAAATTGGTGAGCGAAATCGCGCGAGAGGGAAATCTAATATTGCATTTTTATTGATGTTTCTATAGGTACAAAAATCAATAATAAGTCTGTCTGGTTACTTTCCCAGCAAGAATTGTCCAGCAAGAACTTTCTCAGAGAGTAAGGGGTTTTTATTCTCTTTTGCTAGAAAATTGTAAAAAGTAAACAGACACCTTCCCAGCAAAAACCAGCAAGCAATCAGCTGACTTGCCAAAACAGAACAATTTGTCCGCCAACAAAGGAAGCAAACACGTTGTATTTTATTAAAAATAAAAAAGAAAATGAAACAAAAAAGTATTTTTCCACTTAACAAATTTGTTCTCCATAAAACAATACAATTAGACTATGTTATTTCCACAATAAAATTGTTTTTAATGTTCACAAACATAAATCAACAAAAAACTAAAAACGGCTGATTGATTGTTTTCAGGAAGAAGAAGAGCTTGCAAGTGCTTCCTAGAAGAAATTTGTCCAGCAAGAATTTGCAAGCTCTCAGTGAAAGAACTGTCAAAATGTCTCTCTCGAATCGCTCTCTTTTGCTGGTTTTTTGTGTTAACAGACGACTTCCAGCAACAATTGGTACAAATTGTTACAAATTTTAGGGTAACCAGACACAGCTATTAATTCAAATTAATAAATTCAATTAAAAAATTCCATATTGATTTGTTGATGGTTCAAAAAAAAAAACAAGTAAAAAGTCGTTAAGTTCGGCCGGGCCGAACTTTTCATACCCTCCACCATAAAATAGTCTTAATTAAAATGGAATAATTAGGGTCCTTTCACAATTTTAGGTGTAACAACTTTTCGACAATGGATAGACTCCTACTGCCTCCCACTATTGCTTAAATTACACTGTGAACACAAATGTTGGGGCAGAGATAATTCCTTTTGGAGATGAAAGCCCTTGGTGTGTTTATATTAAAAACCCCAAAGGACAGATGCGCCGTGAGTCGAACTTCCGCGTTATGGCGTAATGAAATTTTTGCAAGAGACCCTGTAAGCCATCATGAATTAGCATTATATCTTTGTTTGTTGTTTTTGTAGAGCACTTAAGCAACAGTGAACAAAGATATAACGCTAATTCCTGACGGACCACAGGGTCTCTAACAAAAATTTCATCACTCCATAACGCGGAAGTTCGACTCACGGCGGATCTGTCCTTCGGGGTTCATAATATACTCACCAAGGCCTTTCTTCCCCAAGAGGAACTTTCCGTGCCTCAGACTTTCACCTCCATTTTGTTGCACAGTGTTATCTAATCTAATCTAATCAAGTGGGAAAAGCGTTAAGTTCTGTCGGGCCGAACTTTTTATACCCTCCACCACAAATTTCAGCCATTTCGGTGGATTAATGTTGCCACAACCTTCAAAATACCGAAAATCGGAAGTTACCGTTCTATGGGGGCTATATGATGGCATGGACCTATACCTACAAATTTCTGGGGGAAAGTTTTATACCCCCAACGAAGACTAAATACCAAAATTCAGCCATCTCGGTGTGATAATGAGGCCAAAACCTTCAAAATACCGAAAATCGGGAGATATCGTCCTATGGGGGCTATATCAAAACGTGGACCTATATAAACATTTTATGGTAGAAATATTTCTTAGCCTCTGGAAACACAAAATACAAAGTTGCAACCGATTCTGTTGTCAAATGGGAATAATACATTCAAAATATATTAAAATGACAGTACTTTATATGGGGCGTTATATGGGGGCTATACCAAAACGTGGACCTATATAAACCAACTTTGGTAGGAATGTTTGTTGGCCTCTGGAGACACAAAATACCAAATTACAACCAATTCGGTGGTAAAATGGGACAAATATCTTAAAAATTCCTTAAAACGACGACGCGTCACGCGTCATTTTGTATTGGGGCTATACGAAAGCGTGGACCTACATAGCCCGCTTTTAATACCAAAAGTCCTACGTACAAATAATAGATTTTCCCAAAATTTCATCCACCTACGTCAATCCGTTCGGACGCTAGAGTGATTTCCACAGACGGACAGACAGACAGACGGACAGACGGACGGACATGGCTATATCGATGTAGAATTGCACGCTGATCAAGAATATATATAGTGTGTGGGGTCTACAATGATTATTTCGAGTAGTTACAAACGTAGTGACAAACTTAATATACCCCCATCCTATGGTGGAGGGTATAAAAAATGTGTTCAGCTAGGTGAAAGGTACCACCTACGGGGTATATCAAAGAGTCAACCTATCTTTAAATTTTTTGGCGGAAAAGTTGTATAGCTGCAGGGAACTTGGGTAGTTTCATCAAAACCCTCAAAAATGGACCCATGTTGACGAATTTTACTGAAGAAATTTCGTGACCACTGAAAATTCCCGAAATTACAGCCATTTCGGTTAAAAACTGTAGCTAAAATTCTCAAAATACCGAAAATCGGGAGGTACCGTTATATGGGGGCTATACCAAAACATGGTCCTATATTGACGACGTTTGGTGGAGATGTTTGATGATCACTGAGAACCTCAAATGACAAATTACAGCTAGTTCGGTTAAAAATTGTAGCTAAAATTCTCAAAATACCGAAAATCGGGATGTACCGATATATGGGGGCTATACCAAAACATGGACCTATGTTGACGATGTTCTGTGGAGATGTTTCATGACCACTGAGAACCTCAAATGTCAAATTGCACATAGTTCGGTTACAAATGGTGGCTAAAATTCTCAAAATGCCGAAAATCGGGAGGTACCGTTATATGGGGGCTATACCAAAACATGGACCTATGTTGACGATGTTTGGTGGAGATATATCATGACCACTGAGAACCTCAAATGACAAATTACAGCTAGTTCGGTTAAAAATTGTAGCTAAAATTCTCAAAATACCGAAAATCGGGAGGTACCGATATATGGGGCCTATACCAAAACATGAACCTATGTTGACGATGTTTGGTGGAGATGTTTCAGACCACTAAGAACCTCAAATGTCAAATTGCAGAAAGTTCGATTAAAAATTGTGCCTAAAATTCTCAAAATACCGAAAATCGGGAGGTACCGTTATATGGGGACTATACCAAAACATGGGCCTATGCCCATATCTTTTGGGGTATAAGTTTGCTGATCACTAGGAACCCTAAGTGCCAAATTATAGCTAATTCGGTCTGCAAATGTGGCAAAGAATTTCAAAATACCTCAAATCCGGAGGTACCGTTGTATGGGGGCTATACCAAAGAGTGGACCGATATAGCCCATCTTCGAACTTGACCTGCCTATGGAAAAAAGACCCTCGGGACATGGCTAGAATATATATACTTTATAGGGTCGCAAATGATTAGTTCGATGTGTTACAAACGGAATGACAAACTTAATATACCCTCCATACTATGGTGGAGGGTATAAAAATATGTTGGTACCGAAACAAATAAAATTGAGATATGTTACAACATTTTGAAAACATATATTTGTTTGCAATCAGTCCCAAACAAATTATGTTTGGATCCAAACATATATTTGTTTGCTATGAGTCCCAAACAAATATTTGTTTGGATCCAAACATATTTCTAACATATATTTCTGCGTGTATATACCCTCGTTAGCATAAATTCTGAGGGTATAAACACCAATCAATGACAGAACTACTGAAAACGATAGGGAACCAATTATTCCTCCATTCTGATTATTAAAATGACATAAAAAGCGAAAAAATTTGGATATTATTAATAGATTACACAGTACAACAAAATTGAACATTTTTTAACAATTACAAGAAACCTCGCCCAGATTATGAAAGAGGACCGAAAAAAGAAGATACGTGTATCGTCATTTTGAAAGTTTACGACGGTAAGTAACCTAAATAGGCGTGGCAAGTTCCTCCCATTTCTACAGGTTTTGAAATATTCGACATCAGATTCCTTGGAATCCTTGCAGTTTAGGTATAAAGTGTCTTTGGCAATATTACTGACAACAATGCGGGGTATCTTTTTATGAAAAAAATTAATCCTCATGCGAGTCATTAAACGGGTGTATTTGGTACCTTTTTTCAAAAACGTTTAACAACTCTTTTAAAATGTGATCGTATCAGATCAAAATATTCTACAAAATTATTTGCCATAAAATTTTATTATAGGTCCCCGAATACACCAAAACTCTAAATCGTAGCAAAACGCCAGGAATCTGCCAAAAGTAAAATCACGTTTAAGGGTTAATGTTGTACTTTATGTGAGTTTACTAAGTTTTGTCCCACAAAACTTCATCCTAAATAGAAGACGTCAAAGACAAAAATATTTTCCATCAAATTTCAATATAAGTCGCCGAATAAATTAAATGTGTATTTACAATATATATTAGAAAAATTTATACATCAAGTTTGCCAACAAAACACACAAATATTTTTGGAATAAATTAGTTTTGTTCTTTTTTCGGGTTGATGCATGAAAGTAACATGAAATTTAGTTTTAGACGAAAGTTGTTAAGAGAACAAATATTATACACAAAATTTCACTATAAGTCCCAGAACAAACTATATATATAAATAAAACACTTTGTTAAGAAAATGACGTTAAAAAATTAGATATTATAGGTAGAAATTATTTGTTAAACTTTTACTCTTAACTAAAATTTATTCCATACTCAGTCAAAATCTCCTAAAATTCTTCACTTTTTGGGGATTGTGTCAAAAGAAGAAATATTCCAAATCAAATTTCATTATGAGTCTCTGAACAAATCAAATTTGTAGCTATAATATTTAACATCTCCCGAAGCTTTTACTTTTTATATATGATTTAGGATCATATTCTACCGTTTTTATTCACATTTTCGTTATCTGCGGTCAAAAAATATATTTTATTGATGTTTTTTCATAATAAATTCTTTCAGAAGATTATGTGTGCTCGATCCAAACTGTTTTTGAAATATCTATGGTGAATATATATAGGGAAAATGTTGACAACCCAGATCGGACTTTGTAAAATTACGTATTTTAGTACAATAAACTAAAATTAAGTCATCAGGATAAGTCGTAGGTTCCTGATATTGTTTGTGAAAATTCGGGGATAGTCTACGGCTATTGTTCAGTGAATATATATCTGACATACGAGTCCTAATATCTATGGTTTTGGCATGGTCCTAAATACTCTAATGATGGCAGCTACTCCTGCTCTGACAAAATTGACTGAATTAACCCTAGAAACTGACATACTTTGTGACATTTATGAGGGTTAATTTTTTCATAAAAAGATACCCCACATTGTTGTCACTAATATTGCCAAAGACACTTTATACCTAAAATGCAAGGATTCCAAGGAATCTAATGTCGAATATTTCAAAACTTGTGGAAATGGGCGGAACTTGCCACACCTATTTAGGTTACTTCCCGTCGTAAACTTTCAAAACGACGATACACGTATCTTCTTTTTTCGGTCCTCTTTCATAATCTGTGCGGGATTTCTTGTAATTTTTAAAAAAGTTCAATTTTGTTGTACTGTGTAATCGATTGGGTGCCACCGTGGTGCAATGGTATGCACACCCGCCTTGCACTTGTATTTCCTTTCCTGAGTATTTCAGCCATGTAAAACTTCTCTACACAAGTGGTGTCTTAGACACGTCGCACAGAGGACGAAATCATTGATCTAGCGGCGCGAAAGTCAAAAAATCAAAGTATAAACTTGCGAAATGTTTTCCATTATATCGATTACAGACACTCTGCTGACTAAGATTTTGTTTTTACTTTTTCGTTGTTGTAAATAATATAAATATATAATAATAATATAAATATATAATAATGTAAATATATAATAATAATTGAGTGAATATTCAGTGTCAAGTGCAAGAAATTTTGACGGATCAGATTTTAATAAAATTGTTGCTAAAAACCTGATCTCATATTTGTTTAATTGTTAAATAAATTCGTAATAAAACTAAACAAAGTTTATTTTTTATTGATAGGGGAGGGTTTAAGTTAAATTAAAATAAAATGTTTGGGGCCTGAAGTTACATAGTTATAAAGCAATAAATTTTCAAAGATTATTATTTTTTGTATGTTTTTAGTGCAATATACTTTTGTTGGATGGAGCGTAACTACAAAGGTCCACCGAGGTTCGGTCCAGTTATTTTCTTAATAATTAAATTGGACTCCCTAGATTCCGAATAACCAAAATTCAGCTGCAAATAGCTGCAAATCTTGCTGATAAATGGTCTTGAAAAATATCTTAAATCCTCAAAATACCCAAAATCTGTCGGTACACTTATATGAGGGCTATATCAAATTGTAGACCCATGTTCACATTTTTTGGTGGAGAAGATGTATAACCAACGAGAACCTCCTATGCCAAAATTCAGCTTATTTGGTCTGAAAATGTAGACAAAATCCTAACAATACCGAATATTGGGAGGTACCGTTATATGGGGACAATATCAAAACGTAGACCTAAGTCCACAATTTTTGGTGGAGAATGTTTGTGTCCACTGGGAACCCCAAATACCAAATTACACCTAATTTGGCCGGAAAATGTAGCTTTAAACACCCAAAATACTGAAAATCGGGAGGTACCTTAAAAGGGGCCTATACCCAAACGTGGACCTATGTCCACAATTTTTGGTGGAAAGGTTTAGTGATCACTAGGAACCCTAAGTACCAAGTTACAACTAATTTGGAAGAAAAGGGTGGCTTAAATCCTCATAATACCGAATATCAGGAGGTACCGTTATATGGGGGCTATACCAAAATATTAGCCGATGTTGTTCATATTTAGTACATTATTACCCACGGACACAGACTGAGTTTGTGCAAAATTTCAGAAAGATATCTTCATTCGTTTCCAAGTTATTAATTTCGCGCCGCTAGAACAGTGGTTTCGACCACTGTGCGCCGTTCGGACTCGGCGATAAACTGTAGGTCCCATGTCATTGAGCTAATATGAATCGGGGTGCACTCATTGATATGAGAGAAGTCTCCCTTGTCCCTACGGGATGTTGTGGAACAATTATATATATATATATATATATATATATATATATATATATATATATATATATATATATATATGTAATCGATTAATAATATCCAAATTTTTCGGTTTTTATGTCATTTTAATAATCAGAATGGAGGAATAATTGGTTCCCTATCGTTTTCAGTAGTTCTGTCATTGATTGCGATAGAAAAAATGGTGTTTATACCCCAGAATTTATGCTAACGAGGGTATATACACGCAGAAAAATATATGTTAGAAATATGTTTGGATCCAAACAAATATTTGTTTGGGACTGATTGCAAACAAATATATGTTTTCAAAATTTTGTAACATATCTCAATTTTATTTGTTTCGGTACCAACATAAAACACGTGTGTGTGTTTGTTGTTAACCAACGAAGCTAGCGAAGGGCAAAAGAAAAACTGTTGTTATTTTTTCTACAGTTTTCTAAATACAATCGTTGGGTAAAGACGGTAAAGTGAGTGAACAGATCAGTGTTTTGTTTGCATTTGTTTTCTTTGCATTTGGATCGTATGTGAGTGAATTACCGAAAATCTTTGTAACAAGCGACAAATGGCTGTTCGGCACTGCTTTAATAAAGTTTAAAATGCTAACGCCATATTAGCAAAAGCAACCAAAATTTGCAGCTTTGGCTGCTAAAATTTCATCGAAATATGTTTAGCAACAATGAACAACGGCAACATGTAGCCACAAATTTCACAAAAATATTGCTAGCGATGCTATTTGAAATTGTTGCTATAATAAAACAGCGTCGGACACGCATATTTATATTTTGCAGCACACACGATCGACAAATATCAGAAAAGAGAATAAAGCTGAAAACACATCCAACGTTTGAGTAAAGTTTTGTGTTGGGCGTTGAGAAAAAACAAAAACAACAGGGCGACGCCGACACCAAAGTCCAGCGTTGATATGTTTGCCGGCAATTATTTCAAATGAATTTGAATTTTTCGACATCATGCCGAACAGTCTAAAAACGGCCAAAACGACACGAAACTTTACCCAAACGTTGGATGTGTTTTTAGCTTAAGCAACATAGTTTCAACGGCTTAGCCAGGTTTTCAGCAAACAATTGTTTTTGAATCAGGATTGCCAGTGTTATGCATTAAAAATCACGATATAATTAATTCCACTTTTTCGTTCAAAGGACATGCCAATTTTTGGTGAAGCCGTTTAATATTTGTTTTTGTTATTTTTAAACAATTATAATTAGTATTCTTTAGTTTCTACCATATGATGGAGGCATTTTGACTTGAATGACACCCTATTTATTATTGCGTTGGCAACTCTAGTCACAAAAACACCCTCGGTTGCTAATTCGCTGCGACGAATGGTCAGCAGACTGCTAAATATGTAGCGTGGTTGCCGATTATGCCTAACGAAAAAAAGATTAGGCGTTAAAAACTAAATAAGCAAAAATGTACAAAAATAAATATGCGTTCAGTTGCTTATTTAGCCGTGTGTGTCAATGTTGTGTAGCAGTTGAAGTGTACAGCTAATGCTAATGGTTTTAGATGCTGGATTTTAAACCCTGCTCATGACTGAAATAAAATGACAACAAAGTTTTAAATTTTTTGGATGATCACGTTTTATTGAATTGAGAAAAACTTAACATTTATTGAACGTGGAAAATATGTACATATATATAATGAAATAATGTTGTTAATATAACCTTTAACACATTTTACAATCCATTCGAATATTGAATTTCACATTTGCTGCCTTCATAACTGGCTCTCTCTGCGGGAAATAGTTTCATAAATTCCATAACCATTTTCTGTTGTTTAACATAATCCGTTTGGCGAGCAAACTTCTTATGCCATTGGCTTAGATCTTCAAAATTGCTAGCATCCGAAACAGAATTTAAATAGTTATCCACGGTTTCTTTTAAAAATGCGTAAAATTCTTCATTGGCCTTTGTACTAATCGAACGCATTGGCACCACAAAATTCATATATTTTTTAACCCAATCACGGCGTAACTTATCTTCTTCAACTGAATCGAAGAGACTACGAATTTCATTGTGGGATTCTTTCAATGCCAATTGTCTTGCACAATTGTGAGGATCAGCTTCTAATTCGTTGACGATATTTAAACATTTTTCAATTTGTTCTTGTAGTTTGTTATAAATTGTGGATTTTTGAAGACTTTCATCAGATTCCGACCATTCCTTTACGCCATTCATATATTCAGCGAACTTCTTGTAGATCTCTTCAGACCAAACTGAGGTTTGCAATTTCTCCGCCACAGTTTCGAAAAGTTGGTAGCGTTTGTTGTCTTCTACATTTCCATTGGGAGCACCTAGAGCAACCTGAAATGTTTAAAGATGTTATATTAAGTGAATCGAAAAAAAAACAAAACAGGGAAAACTTACCTCCACAGTGAGGGCTACCAAACAAATGATAAGAAATTTATTCATTTTTGTATATTATTTGTTTTTCTGTTGATTTGTTGTTGGTCACCTTGCGACTGATGTATATTCAAGCTTCAGATGTGCCTTATATACATTATGAATGTAATTTTTTAAATTACTTATCATCTTGTTGACCATCTGTTGAATGTCGGCGTGCATTATCATCGGCAATTTTCAATTTAACTCAAATTTCGTAGAATCAATTGAATACGCTTATCAATTTGCAATAATTTTTGAGGAATGCTAAATTTTAGGAAATTATAAAATTTCAGAATTTTTATAAAAACAAGAAATACATTCATATTCATATACATACATACTGATTCTTTAGTTAGAGAACACATGTAATAATGGTCCTTAGTGTAATTTTATTACATTTCTGCAACGCATTGAAGTCAATTTCAAAATGGAGAAAATAAGAGACCCCCTCGCTGTTCTGAGGAAACTACAAACGGTGAAATTGTGTTGAACAGCGCTAGGAAAGCTGAATTCTGGCTGAATCCAGGATAATAACGGATGTAGGAAGAAAAAAATAAAGAAATGGGTTGGCAAATGAAGGTTTTAAATCGGAGCAAAACAAATTCAAAGGTGGTTGACTTCAGCGCAATATTAGCATGCACTTGATAAAGTATAACTGAATAAGGCTGGATTGACTATCCCCGTAGTCGCTGGTCTATATACATATATCCAACTTTATGTTGCAAAGATTTCAACTTGGAAGACACTACAATTATCATTCAACTTATATCAGAGCTTAAAGCCGAGGGTATCACGCCTGCACAAGAGCCGGTGGGTAAAGATACAGCGGCGCATTGATTCCACTCTTTGCGCGATATTTAGTTTACGTTGTCGTTATCAAATTGTTCCACCACCGTCGAACTCCATAGGCAAGAAAAATTGGGGGTACAATGGTCCTAAACATTCAATGAAAGACCTGTGATCTCAGTACCCAGCTATTGACAATGGAAATTTTGAAGGAATTCATTGCTATAAAGCATTGCCGAACATACGGTTATCGCTGGTTATGAAGTTTTTTAGCGAATTTACACGAGTGTTAATCACCACTGTTAATCACACAATCTCAATTGTGGTGAGTTTGAACGTTACTCTCACCACCGATCATCTTCTTTGTTTTAGCAATGAATTAATGCTATGTTTACATTTACGAAATCCACTCGATTTCATGTGTCAAATCCATAGGTTAAACGTCAAATGAAATCCAATGGATTTCAGATGAGATTTCATTTGACGTTTCAGCTATGGAATTGACAGATGAAATCGAGTGGATTTCGTAAATGTAAACTTAGCATAACGCACACGATGTTTATCTACCCAGCAAACCAAATGTCGGATGTCCGACACGTCTGAACAATTTCGGAAGCAACGTCGTTCAGATTTCGTTCCGATTTCTAAACGATTTTTCGGAGCGGAAATAGTTCCGATTTTGTACCGATTCCGTTCCGATTTCGGAACGAATGTCGGAAAGAAATTTCCTTTCCGAATTTCCCAAGGATTTTCTTCAGATTTCGCTACGAAATCGGACCGAAATCGATACGAAGTCGCTCCGACATTTCGTTCCGAAATTATGTCAACCACTTCATACAACTTTCGTTAAGATATCGTTACGATTTCGGATCAGACATCGGATGTAGCGTCCGATTTTTGTTCCGATTTCGTTAAGATGTCGGTACGACTGGTTTGCTGGGTAGAGAGGGATAGATAATCTCGTGTGTGTGCCCAACACAAACGCAGCGGTTGAATTTGTTGTTTCTGGTGAACACTGATTTACACACACACCATCCGAACGCAAAGAAAGAGCGTGCAAGAGAGAGCAATTGTTTTGTAGCTTGCATGTCCTGTAGGAAATGTCAATAGTGAATCTATACTGACTTACTGACATTTGCTCTGTTCCAGAACCTGCAAGAACCTACTATTTTTTACTACGATAACATTTTTTCCTTTATGTTATCGGAAAAAATAGTAAAAATTAGTAGATTCTTGCAGTTCTGGAACAGACCAATAGTCAACAGTACTACTGACAAACTGTAGACAACTCGTGTAATTTCTTACAGACATTTTGTATGAACGTGTCATTCAAAAGTCAGTAGTGACATTGGAACTAGTATGTCAGTAGTAAGTCCATATTTACATTAGGCAATTTTCTTTGCGGTAATTGTCAGTTTGAAGGTGAGAAAGGTTAGGCATATGGTAACCCTTTGCCTCTCAACACCCTCTCTCACCAACAAACTGACAATTGCCGCATGGAAAATTGCCTAATGTAAATATGGACTAAGTCAGTAGTTGCTGAGGGACCATGTGTTGACATTGGAGGTAGTGAGTCAGTATAGACATTGGAGGTAGTGAGTCAGTAGAGACATTGGAGGTAGTTAGTCAATAGTTCATAAAGGGCCATATGGACACATTGGTACCAGATTTGCACTACTAAGTTCTTTGGCACATTTTTTGGAACTTTTTATACATTAATAAAAAGCTATAGTGACTGTCAATGAAAATGATACAACCTGAAATAAAAATTGTAAACGTTGATAACTTGGAAACGAGTTAAGATTTTTCAAGGCAAATTTATATAAGGTATATGCATGAATTACAACAACTAACAAATTTACAAAAACAACATTGTTGTTATTGAAAATTAACTGTCAAAGAAAATATTGAATAATAGGGTCGTTCCAATAGTTTTTCAGGAAAAACATAAATGCATTTTGACAACCCTCTAGAATAGAACAAACTTTAAGCAAAATGTAAATATAAAACATTCATAACTCTTGTAGGTCATTTTTATTACACGTTTAGGATGAAAAGCAGTATTTTATGGTAGCAGATTTCGAAGTTTCAAATTTCATGAGTAGACCCTATTACATTTTGAAAACTTATATGAATATGCCTTGGTTTAGACATGACCAAAAAGAGAACGGAGAAAATGTGAACGTATTTAAAATATTGGCAACTTATAACAGTGTGTTAGTAAAGTATAGTACACATTGACAAGCAAAACTGACAGTCATCGAGGTCTATTTCCCCAGCAAACCAATCGTACCGACATCTTAACGAAATCGGAACAAAATTCGGACGATACGTCCGATGTCTGATCCGAAATCGTAACGATATCTTTACGAAAGTTGTATGAAGTGGTTGACATAATTTCGGAACGAAATGTCGCAGCGACATCGTATCGATTTCGATCCGATTTCGTAACGAAATCTGAAGAAAATCCTTGGGAAATTCGGAAAGGAAATTTCTTGCCGACATTTGTTCCGATATCGGAACGAAATCGGTACAAAATCTGAACTATTTCCGCTCCGAAAAATCGTTTAGAAATCGGAACGAAATCTGAACGACGTTGCTTCCGAAATAGTTCAGACGTGTCGGACATACGCTCTTTCAGTGCATTCGGGTCGTGTGCGTGTAAATTGCCGAAAATCATCGGCACCGCCGTGCCAAATGTGGCCATGCTTGCTGTAGTTATTGAATACTACCTCTTCTTCTCACTAAATGACATTCATCTGCTGTATTAGAACTGGGTCTATAGTTTTTTAATAAATCCCCCTGAAATGTTTTAAAATTCTCATTAATTAGCCATAGGATGTATGTATACGAATCGAAGTTTATTTCTTGTTTTTATTAAAATTCCTGAAATTTTATAATTTCTTAAAATTTAGCATTTCTCAAAAATATTGAAAACTGATAAGCGTATTCAATTGATTCTATGAAACTGTAGTTAAATTGAAAATCGCCGATGATAATGCAATCCGGCATTCAACAGATGGCAAACAAGATGATAAGTAATTTAACAAATAACATTCATATAATGTATATAAGGCACATCTGAAGCTTGAATCTACATCAGTCGCATAGGCAAGGTGATCAACAACGAATCAAGAGAAAAACAAAAACGAATCTAAAAAATGAATAAATTTCTTATCATTTGTTTGGTAGCCCTTACTGCGGAGGTTAGTTTTCTATATCTTCTTCACGAAATACACTAATATAAAATCTTTAAACATTTTAGGTTGCTCTAGCTGCTCCAAGTGGTGGTGATGTAGAAGGCAGCAAACGTTACCAACTTTTCGAAACTGTGGCTGAAAAATTGCAAACCTCAGTTTGGTCTGAGGAAATCTACAAGAAATTTGCCGAATATATGAATGCCGTAAAGGAGTGGTCGGAATCGGATGAAGAGCTTCAAAAATCAACAATTTATAACAGCCTACAAGAACATATTGAGAAATGTTTAAATCTCGTCAAAGAATTAGAAACTGATCCTCACAATTGTGCAAAACAATTGGCATTGAAAGAAGCCCACAATGAAATTCGCAGTCTCTTCGATTCAGTTGATGGAGATAAGTTACGCCGAGATTGGGTTAAAAAATATATGAATTTTGCGGTGCCAGTGCGTTCGATTAGTACAAATGCCAATGAACAATTTTATGAATTCTTAAAAGATGCAGTCACTAGCTATTTAAATGGTTGCGACGCCACAGATTTTGAAACCCTAAGCCAATGGCACAAGAAGTTCATTCGCCAAACGAATTATGTTAAACAGCAGAAAATGGTTATGGAATTTATGACCCTATTTCCCGAGGAGAGAGCAAGCTATGAAGGTAGCAAATGTGAAATTCAGTATTCAAATGGATTGTAAAAGGGATTAAACGAAGTTATAAGAAAACCGTTTTTCCTTCGGTGCATATACCGAATACACTTCGACACTCAATAAATTTAAAGTTTTTCTCAATTCAATAAAATTCAAAAAAAAAAAATCCAAATTTGGTGTCACTTACTTCACTCATGAGCATTAGACGACTTTAAAGCAACGATAAACACGAAGAGAGCATTTGTATGGTGAATCATACGAAAACGTAATGGCGTGTGTCCATCTTGTTCATCTGTGCTTTAAAGTTGATTTCAATTTCTCTTTGTTTTTGTTTTCGTTTTTTTTTTTTTTTTTTTTTTTTTTTGAACCATCAACAAATCAACGTTTTGTGCAATTTTTAGTAATTAAAATTATTAATTTGGATTATTAATGATTTTAGATGACATTTATGTTTAAAATATGTTGAAATAAGTAAAGCGGGGTACACACGATCAGTTTTGACTGTCGATTTTTCGGAATTATCGATAACTGTCCAACCGTCCAGCAACCACAAAATATTTTGTGGTTGCCTGATGACTGACAGAAGTGAACGGCCACACTGGCAAGCAACCGATTATTTGAGCAAAACTGACAGTCAAAACTGATCGTGTGTACTCCGCTTAAAGAAACATCAATAAAATTGCAATATAAGATTTCCCTCTCTCGCGATTTCGCTGACTAATCGGTTCAGTCCGATAACCCAAAAGTTTATACCAATTTAAGCTGGGTACACATTGTCAGTTTTGAATGACAGCTTTGTTGTTGCTTGCTAGTGTGGCCGTTCATTTTTGTCATTCATCATGCAACCACAAAATATTTTGTGGTTGCTGGACGGTTGGACAGTTATCGATAATTGCAAAATATCGTCATTCAAAACTGACAATTGCTCTGTTCCAGAACCTGCAAGAAGCTACTACTTTTTACTACGATAACATTTTTTCCTTTATGTTATCGGGAAAAATAGTAAAAATTAGTAGATTCTTGCAGTTCTGGAACAGACCAAATATGTGTGTTCGTTTACTCAAAATGTGTACAAATTGTTACTGGATGTTGTTCGTTTAATCTACAGTACAATGCAAAAGACCTTAGCCGATTACCAGAAGTTACTGAACTTGTACGAATTTGTACAAATTGTTGAGTAAACGAACACACCTAATGTGTACTGTACTTTACAAAACTTTTACAAAATGCTGTTCGATAACAAACTTGTTCAGTAAACGAGAAGTGAGAAGTACTTGCAAGAACTTACAAGTGGAGATGTAGAAGGCAGCAAACGTTACCAACTCTTCAAAGGTTAGGTTTGGGGATGTGCAGCCACTAACTTGTGACTGCGTCACTCGGAGATCTTCCGGTCCATTGTTGTAAAGAAAGGAGGAGGTGGGAAAGAGAGGAGAGAGGGAAGAAATAAAAAAGAGGAAGTTATTAAAAAGTAAAAAACAAATAAATTAGAAGGAAGTTTAAGAGAGGAGGAATAGTAATAGAGAAGGGAAGAAGTTTTTTTTGATGGTAGGCAGAATACTAGAAACATCATTTACGCTTTCAGGCTGCGCTGTCCCAGCCACTTCAGATTTTTGATGATGTTGTAGATCACAGCAGGTTCCGCAGTTGAGTAGAAAGTTAGACACCGTGGAAAATGAACACATACTAACCTATGTATGTCGTCTACGAGCCAGGGCTGGACAACGACACAGGAGGTGCTCGATCGTCTCCAACTCATCCTCATCTTCACAGAGTCTGCAATAGTCAGTAATAGTCAGTAACATCCTCATCCCATTTGATGGTAAAGGCCCTGATATAGCAGTGTCCAGTGATGACTCCCGTCGTTACTCTAACTTCAGCTTTTGACTGACAGAGACGGCCATATGGATCTTGGTACAATGCACCTAGGTTTATTATGCCACACTTCACTGGCTCTTTCGTCAGAAAACGCTTCAATTGTTTGGAAGAAATGACAAATGTGTGGTTTGATGGAGTCAGCGATAGCTAGATCAGTAGACAGCAATCCTCGTCTAGCTAATTCATCTGCTCTTTCATTACCCAGATAGTCGCGGTGTCCTGGTACCCAGCATAGCCGAAAGCCGTTAATGTTTAATTATCTCTGCCGTTAATGTTTAATTATATCCACAAAGATAGTCACCAGTTCAAAGATTTCTGCTACTGTTGCTATCTAGTCCGTAAGCGCACTCAAGAGATAGCCATTCACAGTAGACGCCAGCCCCAGTATCTTCCTCTATCTTCGAACCGTCTGTATAAAAAGCCAGACCGTCTGTATGCAACTTGGGGTGTGTTCCTTGTGGCTCCAGTTATGAGAATCGCGGCAGCTCTTTGCACCTTGTCAAGTTTGCTGGATGTCGATTTTTGGCGCATTGAGTGCCACCAAACAAGAGAACCATAGGATAAGATGGGTCTAACTACAATGTTATACAACCAGTGTATAATCGATGGGATTAGACCCCAACTTTTCCCAATAGAATTCTTGCATGAATAAAGTGCAAGCAGTCCTCTCTTAGCCCGCTCCTCAGCATTCCTGTTCCATAGCAATTGACAGTCCAGGATTGTACCAATGTACTTTGCCTCGGGCGAGATCTGAAGCCGCACTCCATCCAATGTTGGTGGAACAAATACGCCGAGCTTACGCTTCCTCGTGAACATTACCAGTTCTGTCTTAGTTGGGTTTACTCCAAGGCCGTTAGCCTTAGCCAAAAGCGACAGCGTCGATAAGGCTCCTTTCATAAGCTCCGATATGGTTGAATGAAACCTACCGGAAATCAGTAGTACTACGTCGTCGGCATAAGCAACAACTTTGATACTTCGATTATCCAGCTCCGCCAGAATATTGTTAATAACAAGTAGCCACAGTAACGGTGAGAGCACCCCGCCTTGGGGGGTGCCTTTAGTAACTGTTTTCCTAATTTTTGTCTCCCCTATGCTGGAGTTTATAATTCTGCTTTCTAGCATATTATTTATCCAACAAGTTAGGGTTTCCGGTATGTTAACTTTTTTAAGTTCGAGTTTTATGTTGATTCAAGTTCTACATTGTTGAAAGCTCCTTCTACGTCTAGAAAATCAGCCAAGGTAAAGTTTGAGTTTTCCATGTTCCTCTCAATGAAACCTACCACCTCATGTAAAGCGGGGTCTACATGACTCCTTATCTCCAGATCGATCAGTCACTCGAGAGTCTTAAGGAGAAAGAATGATAAGCTAATGCGTCTGTAGTCCTTTGGTGCAGAGTGACTAGGTTTTCCCGCTTTGGGTATGTAAGTAACTTTTACCTCTTTCAACAGACCCGGTACATACAAGAGAGTCAAACACGCGCTATAGATCTTCTCCAGGATTTGATATAAACGTGGCGATGCAAATTGAAGCATCGGCGACGTTAAGGCCTGCGTACATAAGCTGCTTTGCCTGATTGCCTTGCTTACCTGCTTCATTTCTGACGTAATAAAAATAATAGAATAAAGACGAAATTTCGAACTGGGTTGCCATCAGTTGGAAATTGGGCCGGCCTTCTTTGTTCTTTTATTTTTTATTGAAGCAGCAAAGCAAGGCAATCAGGCAAAGCAGCTTATGTACGCAGGCCTTTATACCATCCGTTCCAAGTGACTTATATGGCTTGAAAGTGTTGACAGCCCATTTACCCTTATTTCTGCTAACCACCTTGCCAATGATATCCAAATACATAGGCTCTTGAATATGGAAGTCGTCACACTCAATTTTGACGGTGTCCTCATCCCTACAGCCTGGGAAGTGGATCCCTGCAAAGAGGTTTAGAGTCTCTGTAGCAGAGTCTATCCACGCACCATCTTGTTTCTTGATACTTTCGACGGATTTAGGGTCCTTGGAGAGTAATCTTCGAAACCTAGCTACGTCGTTGACTCCTTCTATAGACTCACAGAAATTAGCCCAAGACTTTTTCTTTGCTCGCTTGGTTTCAATCTTGTATTTATTGAAACTCACCTTGTAGGAGTCCCAATTAATGTCGAGTTTAGTCTCATGCGCCTTGTTATATAATCGCCTGGTGTTTTTTCTAAGCTCGCCAAGTTCCTTGTTCTACCACACGGGCTGAGATTTCTTCCCAGGATAGGTTAGTGGATAGGTTTTCTTATGGAAACGGAGAAGAACGTCTGTAAAATTATTTACAGTCCCATTAAGTTCCTCAGCTGTTGCTATATTAATATTAAGAGTCCGTTGAGAACTCGTTAGTTCCGTGCATTTATCCCAGTTTGTTCTTCTCGGGTTCCTATAAGGAGTTTGGCGACCTCCGTCAAAAAAGACATCGAAGTATATCTATGGTTTCTCGATACAGTTAATATAAAATCTTGAAATTTTCAGGTTGCTCTATGTGCTCCAAGTGGAAATATAGAAGGAAGCAAACGTTACTAACTCTTCGAAACTGTGGCTGACAAATTGCAAGCCTCACTTTGGCCTGAGGAAATGTACAAGATATTTTCCAATTATATCAATGATATAAAGGAATGGTCGGAATCGTAAGAAAATCTTCAAAACTCCACAATTTATAACAAACTACAAATACAAATTGAAAAATGTTTGAATCTCGTCAAAGAGTTGCACGCAGAGAAAAAATATTTTTCGCTTTTGTTGGAACAAAAATATCTGTTTTGGTTCCAAAAATGTATTTGTTTTGTTCAAACATTGTAATCCAAATCCAAAAATACCATCTTTTGTTCCAAACATAGAAAACAAAAACAACTTTCGAGTTTCCGCAATATTGTAAAAATCGTTAACAATACCGATTGTAGGAATTATCATAATCTAATTTTGTTTACAAAAAGAATTGTCAACCCAGAAAACCAGCCCAGAAATTTTTGATTTGGGTGTATATACTTCTCATATACATTTTTCACATAACTTGGATATAAATGTCGCGTATAATATTGCAATCATTGATGAACACAATACATGGTTTGCTTCATTGGCGGAGAACAAAGACACACAAAAAGCCACAAGCACCCACCACAACATAACGAATAATTAAACACCATAACAAACTCCGGTATAACACCAAACCTCAAAGCACAATGAAGATATAAGAATGAAACAAAACAGAAACAAATAAAAACAAGAGTCTCATTGTTGGTATACATACACACAAAAACAAAGATAAAAGCTGTGTTCCAGAACTTAAAAGTTTTTACAATTTTTACGACTTTTACACATTTTACTCGATAAATGCTTCCCGTACACAAAAAAGTTGTAAAATGTTCACTTCTCTTTAAACCAAAATTTCGCTGAATGACGCTCTCTTTAAAAACTTTACATGACAAATTTGGGCGAGTAAATAAATAGTAAAATGGTTGCCGGCGTCTGATTGGATGATACGCCGACTTTGACATTTGTTCCAGTTTTTTTGACGTATTTTCAATTTTTCCGTTTCCGAACTATTTCAAAAAACTTGTGTGCGAAAACAAATTTTTTGCAGTTTTCTCTTTTACGAGTTTTACTATTAAAAAGTACGGGAACGAAGCTAAAGGCATCATGTCATACAAACAAAACTCACCATAATTGTTTTTTTCAACACGGCATCGAATAGCGAGAGAAGAGAAAAAATTGTCGAAGAAAAGAGAGAACTATTGTCCATTTGACAAAAACTATTTTTGGATTTAACAAAACCCAATTATTGGAATCACAATACTACATTTGGAATTTAACAATATCTTTACAATATATATTTTGCTCTTCGAATATTGTTGGTTCAATCATATTTTTTTCTCTGCGTGTGGAAGCGGATCGGCACAATTGCGCAAAACAAGAGGCATTGATAGAAGTCCACAATGAAATTCGCAGTCTCTTTGATTCTGTCTATGAAAAAATCTATATTTTGAAATATATATGACGTTTATGTGGTCAAAGCATGCGATTAGTCAAAATACCGATGAACAATTTTACGCATTCTTAAAAGATACTGTGGATAGCTATTTAAATGAATCTGATGCCACCGATTTTGAAGTTCTAAATCAATGGCATAAGAAGTTTGACCGCCAAACGACTAATTTTAAAAAACTAATAATGGTTGTGGAATTTATGGCATTATTTCCCCAGGAGAGAGCCAGTTATGAAGTCCGCAAATGTAAAATTCAATATAGAAATGATTTGTAAAGAAAAATAGTCATCAAATTTTAAGTTTCAATGCAATAAAACGCGACCATGTAAGAAAATCAAATTTAGTTGCCATTCTACTTGTATTTAACAAATGTAAAATAGTTCTATTCCCGAACTAAAAAGTTTTTAAAATTTTTTACCAATTTTGCTGCACATTTTGCGTTTCCTTGCACCAACAAAACCGCATTTTATATGGGAGTCGTTGAGTTCCACTGTTAAAACATTTGTCATTTAATAAAATGCGGGAGGAGCAGACCCATGGCACAATTACCCAGGTAGTGGCATCGTAAAATTTTGAATATGTTATGTCAAAATTTTCATTATGTTGATGGGGAAATTACAACAAAAATAATTTTTTATAAAGGGGTTTGACTTTTCATATTCGATCAGCTGGTGTGATACCACTACCTGGTAGTTCTGCCATGATTGTAACAAATGCTCTGTTCCAGAACCTGTTTCTATGAAAATGTGAAATGAAAACATTTATAAAGGAGAAAACTGTCAAATGAAAAAATTATAAAGGAAATATCTTTCATTTTAAATTTTCATAGAACAAGAATCCAGCCCCTGGTAGTTCTGCCATGAGCAGACCATACATATTTATAGCTGTGTTCCGTTACTTACCTGAGGTTACCATTTTTGCCATTTGTTACCATTTTTAACCTGCAAAGCGTTCCTTAACCCCGAAAAGTGGCAAAACTGGAAGCAATTTTTAAGAGAATGAGAGTGGTGAGAGAGCGAAAATGGCTTTCTCTTCTACCACAGGCTACCAGCAAAATTTCTGCAGGTAAAAAATTGCAGAACTGATTAATCGTCAATTATTTCACAATGAAAAAGAAAAACAGAAGAAAAAGTCGAACGCTGACAAAACTAAAGGTGTGTACGATAACTTTCCCAGCAATAATTACTCAGTCAGTTCCAGCAACCTCTCTCAGTGAATTTTACTCTCTTAAGCAAGAAAAATTGCAGAAAGTTATCGAACAGCATTTTGCAAAAACTTGCAAGAAAGTCAGCTGTTTCCGAGAATGTATGAAATTTGCTTTTGTTTCTTTTGATATTTTAAACCAAACGGAACAAAAACATAAATTTTAAAATTGCAGTTTACTTATTTAATGCTTTAATCCTATCCACAACGCTTTAGAATCTAAAAAATGTGCAATTGTGAAATTTTCTTGGTCAAAAATGTTAATAATTCGGGTTGTTCACATTGAACAGGTGATTAATGCCAAGTTTACACTTGCGCTCTAAAATCCACTGGATTTCACGAAATCCTGAAATACATCCCGGTGTTTACACTTATTTTTTTGTTGATTTCAAAATATCACAATGATCAAGGTAGATGCATATGCGCAGCTGATCGAACATGAATTTTCAAAACAATTTGTTGTAAATTGAATTAGTAATCAAAAATATACGGCAATATAGAACTTTACAACTTTATTTCGAAAATTATCGTAAAATTATCTATATATCGTATTAATTGTGTATAGTACTAACAAATGAAAAAATAAAAAATGATTTTATCGTTAAGACATCATAATAATAAATTTTGATAGATAAAATTTGTGTTCAGAACTTGCAGCAGTTTTCCCGTTTAGTGCTAAAAATGCTTTCCCGTACTCTGAAGTCTAGCAAGACTTGCAATTCTCCTTAAACAAAAATAGCGCCGAATAACACCCTATTCTCCTGGTTTCTGCCATACAATTTTGGCCTAGTAGAAACTAGCAGCATGTTCATTGGCATCTAAATACGATAACTGATACGTTACGCAGTTTTTGCAATTTCCGTAATTTTTTCGTTCCCATATTTTTAAGAAATTTGTATGGGGAAGCAATTTTTGATAATTCGCTCTTTTTTCCAACATTACCACTAAAAAAGTACGAGAACACAATGAAAAATTGCAAGAAAGTAATTTAATACTTTTTTCACATTGTTTACAAATTTTGATACTAAAATTTTTTGTTGCAGCAATTAACCATCTACCTTGTTTATTGTGATACGTGAAAAGTGTTGCAACTTTTGGTACTTTTTCAGGCAAAAACAGGGTTGTATATCATGTGTACTGTGATTTCGATGTTGATTTCGCTGAAATCACGAAATGAGATGATTTCATTTTTGTATGCGAAATCATGATAATTTTTGCTTGATTCCGCGCGAAATCACGAAACCCCTTCGAAATCACGAAAAGACGCCGAATGTAAACCAAACATAAAAGTCAGCTGATGAGACTTGCAAATTTTTGCTGGACAAATTGTTCCAGCAAAAATTTGCAAGTTCTCAGTCACAAAACTCTCCAAAAATCACTCCAAACTCGCTCTCTTTTGCTGGATAATTTTGTTATCGAACAGCATTCACTAAAAATTTGTACGAATTTGTACACATTTTTGGGTTATCGTACAAACCTTAAATTAAAAACTGTGAAATAAAAGACGAAAATCGATTTTTTTATGTTTCTTTTTGACATTGCTGTCAGATCTACCATTTTTCCGTTCCTTCACTTTTCTGGTAAAAATGTTCATGCGAGAGCAATTTTGACACTTTTCTCTTTTACCATTAAAAAAGTAAAGGAACAAAGCTTATTTTTGTATTTTCCCTCCTGCGCATGGCACAATTACCCAGGTAGTGGCATCGTCAAATTTTGAATATGTTATGTCAAAACTTTCTTTATGTTGTTGGGGAAATTACAACAAAAATAATTTTTTTATAAAGGGATTTGACTTTTCATATTCGATCAGCTGGTGTGATACCACTACCTGGTAGTTCTGCCATGCTCCTGCGTATACGGTAGGCCGTGACTACATCAATTTACATTGCAGCTCATGGATGGTAAATTTAGTAGCAATTAAAGTGCACCGTGTTTACACTACTTATTTTAACAGAGATGGGAAGTTTGAATACTTACACAGATTTTTTCAGATTTAAGTCCAATTTACATATGCACATTAAATGATTTCGTTTTACGAAATCCTAGAAACAAATGAAGTGTATTTACATCTGTTTTTTTTTGCGTCATTTGCTTGCACACACAATCGCACATACACACTTATACAATAACACAAACACACGCACACAATATATTTATTCAGAGAAATATTAATTTCACAACACAAATGTGTATCAAATAACTTAAATTAATTCTAAAGACAAAAAAACATATGGTTTGTTCCAGAACTGCAAGAATCTACTAATTTTTACTATTTTTTCCGATAACATAAAGGAAAAAATGTTATCGTAGTAAAAAATAGTAGCTTCTTGCAGGTTCTGGAACAGATCAAAAATTTTTGCAAGTTTTTAAAACATTTATTTTCACTTTTGTCATCGTTTGAGTATTTTTGTTTTTCTACAACACACACAAACAAACAAAGACATCATAAAACAGTTGCATTTTTTGGTAGTTTGTGACAAAAAACAGGACTGCTTATAATAGTATGGTGTTTTAGTGCGTTGTTTAGAATAAATGACGCAGCTATCGTCATTTATTTTTGTATGGTAAATGACGCAAAATGTTGTCTGTTTTAGCAAATAAATGACGAAACAGCTCCAAATGACGAAAAAGTTGCTAATGTAAATTGGACATTACACATATTTTAGAAGTAAACAAGAGGTCTCCCACTTATGGCCCCGGCACATACGGTACGTTGTGCGTTGCGTCACGCGTTAAAAATAACAACCACATGAAAAAAATGTAAGTGATGCCAAGTTTGTTCTTGAAGTTTTCATGTGGTTGTTGTTGTACGCGACCCACAACGTACCGTATGTGCCGGGGCCATTAGGGGTAATAATTGCGGATTTATACAAATATTTATAGTGCAACCAAAGAACAATAAACATTGATTTTTAAATGTTCTTTACATAAAACCGTTTCAGTTCGGCATGTTTGGAATAAGATCTACAAGAATCATTCTCATACATACATTCTCCTCAATGGCAAGCATGGTACAAGAATAAAGGTAGTTTTATGTTAACCACTGATATAAATTTTTTTCAAACTTTGAATTTAAGTCTTATGCCAGACTATGAAAATTTTCATTGAAAACGTTTTGCCATTTTTTTTTTCCAAATTTTCATTGACATCTACACACATATTTGAAATCATATGAAAATTTTGATATTTTCATTGCTTTGAATTGGTTTGAGAGTTACGAATATAAACACAAAGAATAATTTCAGATTACAGAACCTTGTGTACAGAGTTTCACCCCCTTCACACCGCTTACCTACAAACTCGTTTTCACGTTAATGAAAATTCTCATAGTCTGACATAAGACTAAAGCACGTTCATTGTCACTCTGAATTTGACACAGTATGTATGTGTCAAGTGCCAGACTTTTAATATTGATTTGTTTTTATAAACTGACATAAACATTTTTGTTTAAAAATTATGTTTTTCCTGGCCGTCAAAATTAGCATACGGGAAGTAGGTATATTGAAGAGACTGCTATTGATGTAACCTTCACCTCTGTTGGATGAACTATGTACATTTGAAGAAATCCCTCATTACTGATGGTCATGGTTTTTACCCAACCAGCATGCAAAGATTCGGACAAACATCAATCTGTTTTGGGTATTCTGGCTGAGTTATAACGGTCTAACTCCATGAAATTGTCATCCACCACGCAAAAGAAATTTGGCGAATGCCCGGTCTGTTCAAAAGTGGTAAGGATTGCAAGCCATTTACAGCAGTTCCGTTGTTGTCAACGAGAATTTCGGAGTAGAAACCCAAGCTTTGGATGATATCAAGGAAGCTGTGTTTCAATAGTGTGTAACTAAACCATATCTGTAATAGATTTAACAGTAGTTAAACATAATTTGTTATGTTTAAAACCTTTTATTAATAAAAAAAGAAATTAAAAATTAACAATATCTGTTCATCTGTGTGTAGACTCAATTCTACCTGGACTGGCTGCATCCATAAATTGGGGCCGGTCCCAATCCACATGTAGGGCATGTCTATTGAGGCGGCTGCATCGTCAGGATCATAACTGTCTTGGCAGTTGGCGTTCTTCTGCTGCGATTGATGGAGGCGGTGGAAGCCTGTCCTATAGATAGTGACAGTGATGCTTAAGGAGGTAACACACAGGCAGTTACTGCATCGACAACATTTTGTTTTGTTGATGTACTGGTGAAATCTTCGTCTCCTCATCAAGATGGTCCACTGGTACCATGAGAGCTTCCGATCTTGCCGCTGATTTTTCAAACAGTTTCTGTTGATGTGGGGTTTGGTAGCTGCTGTTCTAAAGTTAATGTCATCAATGACTTCAGCAAAGGCACTCACTTTTGGTACGAGGGCAGTTCCGGAAACTTCTTAGCCTAGCACAAATAGCGCGGTATAAACAGAAAAAAGTTAAGTGTTTTGGAAACTTCCATCTCTGTTATGAACACATGTTAAATTTTGTTTCGATCTGGTAACTCCTTCATATAGAAACAGGTGTTCAAAAAAGACGCATCCGCAATTTTTTTACAATGGAAAAATTAGAAATGCGTGCTGTCATTAAATATTTACATAAAAAAGGTTTATCGGGACAAGAAATTCATAATGATATGGTGAATGTGTTAGGTGAAAGTGCTCCTTCATATGCAACAGTAAAAAATTGGGTTGCTGGATTTAAACGTGGTCGTACAAGCATTGAAGATGAAACACGTAGGGGACAACAACAACAGAAATTGTAGCCAAAGTGCATGATATGGTATTAGATGATCGACGAATAACAGTGCGTGAAGTTGCTAATATCATGGGCATCTCAAATGATCGAGTCCATTTAATTTTGCATGAAGAACTACAGATGAAAAAGCTTTATGCAAGATGGGTGCCGCATTTGTTAACATTCGATCAAAAACGCATAAGAATCAACATTTTTCAAGCTTGCTTGGACCGTTTTAAGCGAAATAAAATGGATTTTAAGCATCGTTTCATAACTGTTGATGAGACATGGATCCACCACTATACTCTTTAGCCGATAGCCTCAGATGCTAGTGCTATTTTTTATATAATTTTATTGTAATTTTTTATTATAATAAATATTTGAAATAAATAAATAAAAACCACTATACTCCAGAGACAAAAGAACAATCCAAACAATGGACTGAAGCTGGAGGAAGTGCCTCAAAGAAGGGAAAAACAATTCAATCGGCTGGTAAGGTTATGGCAACGGTTTTTTGGGACTTCAAAGGTATTTTATTGATTGACTATCTGCAAAAGGGTAAAACAAATTCAGAGTACTATTGCTACCTTTTGGATCAATTAAATGTACGAATTCGAGAAAAACGTCCTGGCTTACAACACAAAAAAAAAAAATACTTTTTCATCAAGACAACGCACCAGCGCACAAGAGTGTTTTAACAATGGCTAAAATCAACGAATTAAAGTACGAGTTGCTTGACCACCCACCTTATTCTCCTGATTTAGCTCCCAGTGACTTTTACTTGTTCCCAAATCTAAAAAAAAATCCTTGCTGGCAAGCGTTTTACCTCAAATGAAGATGCAATTACAGTTGTAAATCACTATTTTGAAGACCTTGAGGAAAACTATTTTAATCAAGGGATAGAATTGCTAGAGAAGCGTTGTGCTTGGTATACATTTACGAAATCTACTCGATTTCAACTGTCAAATCCATAGGTTAAACGTCAAATGAAATCCAGATGAGATTTCATTTGACGTTTGAGCTATGGAATTGACAGTTGAAATCGAGTGGATTTCGTAAATGTAAACTTGGTATTGGACTAAGTTTATTGAAGTTTCAGGAGATTATATTGAAAAATAAAAATATTTTTGAAAAACTAACTATTCTCTTTCATTGATAGGCTAAGAAGTTTCCGAACCGCCCTCGTTAATACCTTTGGTGTTGTTGCCTGCAGATTTCGTTGTTCCATAGCATCTATAACGGCGGGATAGTTGAAATTCGGTGGTATCAAAGGTGGATTTTATAAGGGCGCCTTACTAGGCAGTGGATTTACTGAAATGACAAATGTACAGACAAATGTAGTTTGTTTTTATTTTTATTACAAAATGTCATGTTAAATATTTGTGGTTCTTTATTTGACACGGTCCTGTACAGACATACAGAGTTGCATAAACATTAATTTCATAGAAAGTAAACATGCCCTTGCACACGGGCTACCATAACGTTACTATCATACTCTTTCTACTCTCTCAATAAATCACAATTATATGACCAATAATACATTTATGTGCATTTCTGTGCGAGCACATCAAAGGTTTCAAAATGTAAATGAATTTCTGTTTCCAAACAAATACCTGAAATTTTATTGTTTCTTATGCGCCCCATACACTATGGGCATGCAGGACAGCATTTGTAATAGTACTGGTAAATTTTGAAGTTTTTGTGTATGTATGTGTGACACCGACTTTACAGTAATAAAATCAAAATAGTTTTGATTTTGAAAATGAACCCCATTCAATCCGATGAATGTGTTTCATTTCTAAACATGACACCTATCAATTTAATGAATAGTATTCATTATTTTAATTGTCATTTGAATAAATTGTTTTTAAAAATATATAATATTTTGTATCAAATCTCAAAATGACGGGTACAATGAATGAAAAGAGATTTCTGATCGAATTTATTGAATATTATCAATCGTTTCCGTCGCTGTGGAACATTTTTTTAAAGGAATATCGGGATAGGGACAGAAAAACAGCTGATTATGAAATGCTGCTGACAAAATACAGGGAGTTCTATCCCGATGCAACGGCAGATGAGATGAAGAAGAAAATAAATACGCTAAGAACCAACTACTGCCGTGAACTGCGATGAATTGCGGATCAGAAAAGAAGTGGAGCCGGTGTGGATGAAAGCCAAGACTCCAATCTTTATTATTTCAAATCTATGGAGTTTATGAAAGATTGTGAAGTACCGAGAAAATCAATAAGTACAATAGATTTAACCGAAAATTCTGACGCGGTACGTACTGTTCCATAAGGGGAACAGGGAAGAGTAAGATTATATATATTTCCGTGTCGATCTTTTTCTTCGTCTTTCCAATTTTGAATATCATGATTTGAGGATGTTGATAGCTACACATGGTTTTTCTACGGGAGTCAAGGCATTACATACTTTATAATGGGGATCTTTATAGATCACCTTTTCATTTCCTTCTTGAAGAGTATAATTATATACATACAACCACTATAAGGTATCCTTAAAAAAGTTCTTCTAATAACAGGAACTTTGTCCTATAAGCCGAAATATTTCCATCTCATAGATCTCATCCATGCCTCAGATTAATTGGAAACTCAGAGACTGTGTCATCTTTATTTGACGAAAGGTGGCTCTGTTTTTCCTTAGACCAAAGTAGCATCTGTTGGACAATAACATGCTTGCTTTCTGAAGCTAATGTCGTATGTTTTATTTTTGCATGAACCGAGGTAGATGAAGTCGTTAATCACCTTATCAGTTTAGTCTTCAATTTCCATAGATGGGTGACGTCTACTGGACGTCTTGCTATTATCGTCGTTTATTCCTTGGTCACATTAGCGTGGTATCATTGATACAATTTCATGATTAATGTTATGAAGTTGCTGCAGTGGGGAACTTGATCTAAGAATATTTAAAGTTTCCATGAAACCACTTTAATGTGACCTTTGACTTAGTTCTAGACAATTTATTTTCTCAACTTTTGGAGATAGCTGTTTCCCTGATCTTGTATATTGTGTGTTTATGCAATCTGCTATACTAACAGAATGACCATAATAGCTCATTTAGACTAGCCATAAATCCTCGACTGGATTTAATAAATCCAGTATAAATCTCATTGTATTTAGATATACATTTTGGAGGATTTAAATGGCAGTCAGCTGATTTTTGTTCATAGCACAATTACCAAGGTAGATGCATCAGACCATCTGAACGAATGTGAAGCGTTAAAAGAATTTTTTGTAAATTGAATTCGTCTCAAAAAACATACGTCAAATTACAAATGTATTGTTTAATACTGAAAATGTTAGCACATTATGCTACTAATGCTAACTAAAGACCAAATAAAGAATTATTTTATCGCAGTTTGTCCATCTAAAATAAATAAACAAATTATTTTATCGTTTAGACATCATAAATATTAGTTTTGGTTGATTAAAATCAACCTTGTACATCAAAACAAATTTAATTTTTCCGCCTTGTTTACAAATTTTTACATTTTAAATTATTTTTAGTGTACCAATGCACCGATGCATCTACCTTGTTTCTTGTGCCAGCTTGCAACTTTTTGTATTTTCTAGCAACATGCATGGTACAATAATACAGGTAAAAGCAAGTCCCAGCTGATTAGATTGACACGTAATACTAGTGTCAAAAACAATATGAAGTTTAATACATGTTGTTCTTTTCGTTAATTGTCAATTAATATTTTTGTTTTTTACTTTCTGATAAACAAACATAAAACACATATTTTTGAAGTTATAGACTTCACGGCTAACTTCGAATAAATAGATCAGCAAATGGTGTAAGAGAACAAAAGGCCGTTTAAAATGGTGTCCCAGGAATTTGCGGATACAGGTCAGTGCTATATTTATTCATGGTAAAGTGGGTATTTATGCATGTAAAAATATCTCATTGCAGACAAGGATCTGATTGAAAACATTATGAATGGAATCTCAATATATTGGATGCACTGTGAATTATACGGAATAAGATAAGTTCAGAGTATGGTTAGCCTTTTATTACGGAACCTCAGCCGTGTTATTTTGGCTAACTATGGCGAAGCAGATTTGTTCTAAATATCCCTAGAAGGGAGATATCAAACAGCAGTTTTTGGTATTTGCATGTCAAATGGCATTATAAGAGATTTCGTTGGACCATATTTTGTATCGGAAGACAACATGGGATTTGCGAGACCTACCCGTTATTTACTTTTAAGTCCCAATAATGTTGAGGGATGATCTTTAATGTGGGACGAAGCAGTATCAAAAGCTTCCGTGTTTTATGGCACACGAATGCACAATCTCTTCTGTGACAATTGCCATTCGCATGTAGCGACTGCATTAAATTGTATGCGCTACAAAGATTCCAGTTGTAAAGTTCCATGGTAAAGTTAGCCGCATGGATATTCTTCTGTGGCAGATATGTTAGTGTTGTGGGCTTCATCAAAACGTGGTTGCCCTTTCTTATTGTTGTACGCTATTGGGAGTGTATTTTTAATATTTGTTATATTGAGAGAGCATACAAATGACAGACTTCCTAATGCATTTTAAGATCGAATTTGGCTGCTTCTTGTATTATAAACATAATTTTTTTTATTTTGAATGTTTAATAGATGTTTACGCGAATTTTCCTAATATTAAGTTTCAATATTAGTCGATGTATATTGTTTTAATGCAAATGTATATAATAGTTAATTTTAATAAAATGCATAAACATAAATTTGATTATTGATTAAATTGTAATCGATATTTGAGTCCATCTATAAATGATATTTTTAACTGTAAAAATGTATAATTAGCAATGCGTTTTAAACTTCTTTTGCGACTGCATCTTGTTAATAGAACTGCAACATTTATTCAGACTCAATTTATACTGTTTCATGGCTGCAATAGCAATTTTAGTCTGATGTTCACTTTAAATGCGTATAATAAAAAGGTGATACCTTACAACATTGTCAATAATGCACAAATTCTGGTTTGAAAACATATGTATTTAGCAATGTATACTTTAATAAAAATTGAAACGTGTACGTTGCTCTATCCAATTGAGTCGGAATATTTTCAAATATGACTTAAGGTCCCACATATGTATGCTTCGTCCGATCTCATATTTAGCTGCGATGTCGTCATAAAAGATTTCCGAAATGTTTAATTTAGACGGTGTACTCCATTTGTTTCTTTGCCAACCAAATTCATCTCATAGCGGAAATCTTTGTCTTTCAATTCATAATGGACCTGATAGATGCTATAGTTAGAAAAAGATTAATTTTAAGCATTTGTTATAATGCAAATAATTTCCACTCAAATTCTGCCAGAATTCTGTACCAAATCGGTGGTGGACATTTCAGTATAATTAAATTTCTCAAAATCTGTCTTAGCTTGTTGTTTTGCTACTGGCACATGCTAAGGAAGAGGTATCAGAACAGCAGTCTAGTCTCAGGTGTTGCTGTGGTTGGCATCACGAAAGCAATCCTATGTGGTTGTTGTTTTTAGCTACACAAAACGTCAAGCAATGGATTAAACAGACCATAACCCACGTTCAGAAAATCTAAACTTACTATAATGCACGTTGACACTCTCCTTTCGTTACCACTTTTTATCCTTACACCTGTAGGGATGAAAATAGTGAACCAAGTTTGCATCTAGGAACTTCAGCCAACAATTTTTGGGATAATCTGAAATAAACTATGAATTATTTTATTCTGGATATTTAGATGCATTAATACTTACTACTGTCAACATTTTTACGGAACATACCAAGCAGAAACGTTATTGATTTTAATTTAATTAGTTTTTATTCATTTTTTTAATTTACAATTATGAAACTTCAAAACATATGTATGTATTTATATTTCATATTTTGTTTACATTTTTGAAAAATTAGATTGACACTAGTATTACGTACAACAACAAATTTCTATGTGGTTGTTGTATGGATTGTTGTACAACAACACTTGCTTTTACCTGTAATAATTGTACCATGAGCAACATGTTGCAAAAAACAGAGTTGTATACGAGGATTTATGCCAGATTTAAAACAAATCCACTCAATAGGAGGATTTATTTTTGTATGGGAAATCTGGTAGATTTTGGCTGGATTTAGCAAATAAAACCTGATAATGCGCTAAATCCGGCTAATGGTGTCATATCTAAATGGCATATAAGTCTCTTTCCACACTAGAGGGATCTCATTGCAAAAATATCGAGATCCGTAGTAGTTTAATGTCTTGAAATTGCTGCAATGGGGAACTCAATCTTGAAGCTCCTAATTTCATGCAATTTGAGAAATGAAATCGCTCTAGAGATGTCCGGGACTTAGGTAATAATAATTCATTTTATTCATTTCGTAGTGATGCCCTTTATTATTTTTATTAAAAACAACAACGTTTTTACACAAATTTTGCTTGCCAAGGCACTTGACCCTCGTTATTGAAGTATCTTGCATACTCGTTTCTAACGGATTTTGCGATTTGAGATGAATTTCTTGATTGACTTGGCAGCAAGGAACATAAATTAGCCACTTCCCTGCATGAACCCATTCTTACCGTACCACTTGCAGTGTCTTCATGGTCAACTGATTCGATTGGAATATAGTCCTTGTTGCATTTGCTGCGCAAAAAAATTGTGTAAATAACAACAGGCTAAAACAACAATTTCAACCTTTTCGGGAGCCAAACCTACAATATTAAAAACATGTGGATACTGGTCAACTATAACTGGTATGTATTTCAAATTACCAATTGCACTTTGCAAGACACCGAATCGTGCTACCATAATGCCAAATACGTTTTCAACTATTCTTCTGGCTCGGCTTAAGCGGTAATTAAAAATGCTTTCTTCGGCACATAGGGATGTGTGAGGGTACGGTTTTAGCAAATTTTCATCGAGTTGAAAAGCGTCGTCTCCGACAAAGATCTATCACAATTTGTAGGTTTTGATGGTAAAGGCATTTTAACTTGTCCTTCTTTAAACGCTCGTCCAAAAGTAGTGTTGCTGAAAACACCCCCATCCGACACGCGTCCATTGGTGCCCACGTCAGCCACAATGAATTGGTAATTGGCATCAACGACAGCCATCAGAACTATACTTGCAAACCCTTTGTAGTTGTAGTAAAAAGAACCACTTCCTGGCGGTGTTTTTATTGCAATGTGTTTGCCATCAATGGCTCCTACACAATTTGGAAAATTCCATCTTTTGTCAAATTCCAGTGCAATGTTTTTCCACTCATTTGCATTTGATGGGGCCTATAAATGTTAAATATTTGTTTAATAGTATGTTATTTTCTCAAGATCAAAATCAGTTCTCCCAAGCAACGTAAGAGAAACCGAGAGGTTGAAGAGGATGAGCTGTTGTCTTTAGCGAAGAAGGAGCTAAGCAAGCCTTCGGATGATTGGGATAGGTTTGAAGAAACTGTTGCTTCAACAATGCGGCAGTTGGATAACAATCAACAAATATTGGCCGAAAAGTGTATAAATGACGTGCTTTTGGAAGCCAAAATGAGAAATCTTTCAAGATACAGCATTTCAGCTTTTGCTAATTGTTCAATAGAAAACATGGAATCAACTGCAAACACTTCAGCTTTTGCTAATCGTTCAATAGAAAATATGGATTCAACTTCAAGCAATTCGAAGTCTCTCGGAGATTTTTTTTCTAGTTTTAAATAATTTGCTTAAATAATAGATTTATTGAATCTGTTTCATGTTTATGTATTTACTGCGTTTTTAAATAAACTCTTCTATCTATTCAAATAATATATTTAAATGCAAAATATACTTTACAGTGAAAATGAGAAGGGGCATCTAATATGTAGAAAAGAAAAATGCAAATAAAAATGTATAGAAGGTGAAATTGTAATTAGTATCACAAGGACTACATTCGATACAACTTCCCAAACCAGTCCTTAAGACTTCATTAATAAGCGACAGAACAAGAATGCCAAAACTCATATGTACCGAGGCCTTTGTGTGGGAGGTATCGGAGGGAGTGGACCGATATGGTCCATCTTCGAACTATATATAAGTTTAGAAAAAAATTACGAGAACCAAATTGGTTCATGCTTTCGAGCGTCATTGAGCGCACCAACCACATTGGCGGGCAGGATTTAACATCACTATTTTTGAAGTATACATTATGTGTACCTTTATATAGCTATTCAGAGACTTAATGATGGCTCTGCAAGTCTCTATCACTATCTTTCCTATTGCCTGTGCGGAAATTGCATCACTGTATTTCATAGCTTCGAACTTGCAACCAGTGGCCAAAAAACGCAGTGTTACCCTCAGTCGTTGACTTGCGGTAATTGCCTTCCTTAAATGAGTGTCCTTCTTTTCCACTAATGGTGTTACTAATTGCAATAGGTCATCAAAACATGCCATATTCATCCTCATTAAATTTCGAAAATCGTCAGGGGATGAATCACGTAATTCCAAAACGAGATTATCCATAGAAAATTGATCCCGTTTCAGTAACCACTGCTTTGTCCACAAGCGTTTCTTCATTGTTCCTCTTTTTTTTTTTTGTTTTATTTCTATTTTTTATAATTACTCGTAATGCCAAAGCGACGGCAAAAAATTTTCTAGTTTTCGCTCGCATGTTGTTTATTTTTCAAAAATAATTTTTGAATAGTGATTGACAACTCTCTACAGAATGTTTCAATCACACACGTACACAAAGGGGTCCATTTGGCAGTGCAGTTTGGCAGTATAGTGTATGCCCGGCATTAAGATGTTAGGATGTCAAAAGCTGAGCACTTATTTCTCAGTCTGTGCCGTCAGTCCGATGAACTCTTTCTGTGTGTGTGACTGTGTGTAGCCGAGCCTTCAGTCAATTCTTGAAATCTTGAAATTTTCCTCCAAAAATGAATTAATTTGACATTTTTCTTTGTTCCTCCACAAACATTATTGTTTGTTTTTGAAAATTGGGGTTCATTTTGAAATCAAAACTATTTTGATTTTCTTCAGTCTTGAAAAACTCACACATACATTCTCAAATTTTCGAAAATTTACACATACTATCACAAATGCTGTCGGACAGACTGATAGATGAGTGCTCAGCTTAAAAAATAATGGAAATATGAAATTATATTTCGACGATTGCAATGCCAGCCAGACAAACGTCTACTTGAACTGATAACAGATGACTTACAGATAAGAAATTTCAAAAAACATTCATGATGTTTTGCAGTTTTTAAAAGCGTAAAGCCGAGCACTCATATGTATATCAGTCTGTTCGACAGCATTTGTAATAGTATGTGTAAATTTTCGAAAATTTGAGAATGTTTTTCAAGACTGAAGAAAATCAAAATAGTTTTGATTTCAAAATGAACCCCCCTCAGTCTCGGTGAATTGTGTTTATTTTCAAATTGTCAAAACACAATTTTCAAAAACAAATAATAATGTTTGTGGAGGAACAAAGAAAAAAATCAAATTAATTCATTTTGGAGGAAATTTTGAAGATTTTGAGAATTGACTAAAGGCTCGGCTACACACTTCTCAGTCACACATACAGAAAGGGTTCATCGGAATGACGGCACAGAACTATAAATGAGTGCTCAGCTTAAATTCACATCAGTCGCAAAGCCATAGTGATTGAGAACAATTGAACAGGACAACAAATAATATTATTAAAAAAATGAATAAATTTCTTATCATTTGTATGGTAGCCCTTGTCGTGTTGGTAAGTTTTCTAAATTTATTTTACGATCCTCTTAAAATATAAAATCGTGTACCATTTTTAGGTTACTCCGGGTGCTGGATATATCGATCCTTATGAAGAACATTATACACTCTTAGAAGAAGTGTCTAAGGAATTGCAAGCCTCAATTTGGTCTGAGGAGCTCTATAAGAAATTTGGCGAATATATAAATGGTGTAAAGCAATGGTCGGAGACGGATGAAAATCTCCAGAAATCTTCAATTTATAACAGACTACAAGAACAAATTGAAAAATGTTTGAGTCTCGTCAAAGATTTAGAAGCAGACACTACAAATTGTCATAAGCAATTGGCATTGAAAGAAGCCCACAATGAAATTCGCTCTCTATTTGATTCAGTCGAAGAGAAAAAATTACACAGTGCTTGGGTCAAAAAATATATGGATTTTGTAGCATCAATGCGTTCGATTACTAAAAATGCCAATGAGCAATTTTATAGTTATCTAGAAACTTCTGTGTATAGCTATATGTATGGTTCCGATTTTGACAACAGAGACCTAAACCAATGGTATACAAAGTTTGTTTCCAAAACGGATAATGTTGAAAAACAGCAAATGTTTATGGAATTTTTGGATATATTAGCCGGACAGAGAGAAGATTATGAAGCCAAGAATTGTGAAATTCAATTTTCACATGGATTGTAAAGTTATCGTTACAATCCATTACAGCATTTTAAAAAGATATTTTCACCTTTACTTACAATTATTATTCAATAAATTTATTCTTTTATTCAATACATTCTTAATATTCCCAGCAAAAAATTTTGGAAGTTGTGCAATTGGAGTTATGATTTCACAACATCTTTCGATGTAGTCCAACAGAGTTATGAAAAATGCACTCCGTTCGATACATCAACATTGGTTGATCCCTACACATTTCTTCAAAAGATAAACAAGAGTGTATACATTTCGAAGAATTTGTTATAAAATAAACAAATCATCATTTTTGCGGTAATTCACGAGACGGACATTTTTAATGGAGTGGAGTTGGAGTTCATGGGAAGGCAACATAAAAAAACTTTAGGATGATGAAAGAAAATCGGATGCACTTGGATTAAATCGAGAACGGGGAAGTAAGCTCAAATGTGATTGAATTTAATGGAAACTTTTTTAAATTTGTGTTTATATAATAAAGTTCTTTGTGTTCTTTTTTTACACAAATAATAATTGCATTTTATTTATTTTGGGATATTTCGCAATGGCTTGCATTTTAATTGCATCTTTGGTTGGTTGGTTTACGTGGTGGCTATACTTTATAGCCTCAATTAGTATATAGGAGATACCGTTTTGAAAAACCACACCACTCGTTCAGAGATTGCTATTTCGTTGTTGCATGTTGACAACTAAATCCAGCCTGATGAGTTAAGGAATCGCAGAAGGTCTCCCAGACCTACTTCTGTTATCTCTGTTATATCACGGAGGAACGGTTGTCCTAGAGCTTTAAATCGTCGTTGCATTTGTGCAGGGCAGGAACAGAGGAGGTGCTCAACAGTTTCCTCCTCTTCTTCATTCCCGCAGCTACGGCTGTGGTCATTGTGCGGTAGATTTAAACGTTTTGCATGGTTACCAATTGCCCAGTGACCGGTTAACACTGCAATAAGTCTTGCAAGGTTCCGTCGCGTTTGATTGATTAGGAACTTAGTTCGTTTGGCGTTGTATTGAGGCCACGTTAATTTTGATATCTTGCATGTTGCCGTTTTGTCCCATCTACTTTCTGCCAGTGATAGATAGTGTTTGAAGATATCCCCTTTAACTACTCCCATTGGAATTGCGACTGACGCCTTTGGGAGTTCGTTAGAGGCGGATCCTGCTCTAGCTAACTCGTCTGCTTTTTCGTTCCCAGCAAGTCCCTTGTGGCCCGGGATCCAAGTGAGAACTACTCTTGACAGACGCCCTAGTTTGGCAAGTTCTTCTTTACACTCTTTCACTAGCTTTGATGTGACAGCGTTGGATTTTAGTGCAAGGAGCGCCGCTTGACTGTCGACGAAGATTCCTATTGAGTTTGCTATGTGATGCTGTAAAAGTTCCGTACAGGCCTCCTTTATTGCCAGTATCTCCGCTTGAAAGACATTACATTACTCAGGTAGCTTTGTAGATGTGTATATGTTTGCTTCTTCCGAAAACACACCGGATCCGACTCCACATTTCATCTTTGAACCGTCCGTGTATACCTTAGTGTTATATGCTATCAATGGTGATCCATTACTCCATTCTCTTCTGCTTGGAAATTTGATTCCTAAAGGCTGATCAAAATCCAATGTAGGTACGCAGTAATCAGCAGTGGTTGTTATTTCTTTCGGAAGTTTTTGAAGCATGCACGCATGTCCGTAAGCTCTGTCTCTCCACATTCCTAGAGCTCGGAGTCTTACCGCATTACATGTTGCTGTTGCTTTGATGTGTAAATCAATTGGCAAAATGTGCATCATTACATTGAGGGCTTCGGCCGGACACGTTCGCATCGCCCCTGTTGCCCCGATGCATGCAGATCTTTGTATGCTGTATAGTTTTTTCTGTGTTGTTTTCTTGTCCACTGCTGGCCACCATACTAGTGCTCCATACGTGAGAATTGGTCTGATTATGCTGGTGTACATCCATAACACCATTTTAGGTTTGAGGCCCCAACGGCTTCCAAACAGTTTGCGACATGCGTAATATGCAACAGTTGCTTTGTGAGCACGGTGTTCCACGTTACGTTTCCATGACAGCTTTGAATCTAGGATGATTCCTAGGTACTTGGCATGATCTGATAGGGGTATTACCTGACCTCGCAGTCTTGGTAGATTAGGTATTGCATATTTGGTCTTTGTGGTGAATAGCACCATCTCAGTTTTCCCTGGATTCACTCCCAGACCACATCTTGTGGCCCAAGTATCTAGCGATCTCAGGGCTCCGCTCATAATGTCACTTATTACGGTCGGAAACAAACCAGAGACGAGTATTACCACATCGTCCGCATAGGCAACCACCTTAATCCCCATGTGGTCAAGTTTATTGAGAATTTCATTGATGACAAGGAGCCAAAGTAATGGCGAGATAACTCCTCCCTGTGGAGTTCCTCTGTTCACGTGCTTTGACAGTGTACTGTTTCCCAGTGTGGCATTAATAACTCTGCTTTGCAGCATGGTGGTAATCCAACTACTGATGAGTGGTTCCACGCCGAAGTTATCTAGTGCTTGTTTTATAGCTGATGTACTGACGTTGTTAAAGGCACCTTCTATGTCTAGGAAAGCAGCTAAAGTAAATTGTTTGTGCTCTAAGGACTTCTCTATAGTCCTAACGACTTCGTGTAGGGCTGTATCCGTCGAGCGCCCTTTAATATAAGCATGTTGGCTAGAAGATATGATGTTTGAGTTGTCCATCTTTTCTCGAATATACACGTCGATGAGTCTTTCGAGCGTCTTAAGTAGAAATGATGAAAGGCTTATTGGTCTGAAGTCTTTAGCATTTTCGTGACTACGTTTTCCTGCTTTGGGTATGAAGACAACCTTTACCTGTCTCCAACTCGTTGCAACGTAGTTAAGGGATATACATCTACTATAGATGTATACTAGCCAAGGATTTATTATTTCCTCTGCACATTGTAGCATTTTTGGTATGATTCCCTCTGGTCCTGGAGATTTGTAGGGAGAGAAGCTGTTTATAGCCCACGTGACTTTACTCGGACTTATTATCTTATCAACTTCACTGTTGTTTTTATCTACAGCTGTAATGGGTCGCATTTCTTCGGTACTGTCTGAGCAGCCGGGGAAGTGCGTAGTAAGGATGATTTCGAGAGATTCGGATGAGTTTTCGGACCAGGTGCCGTTGTTTCTCTTTATATAGGTAGGATTCGAATGACCTTTTGCCATAACTCTGCTTAGTCTGGCTGTATCTTTGGTATTTTCTAACGATCCGCAAAAATCAATCCATGATTGCTTTTTTGCCTTAGCTATGGCTTTTTTGTACTCCTTTAGCTTATCCTTGTATGACTGCCAGGATCCGCTTTGGTAGCTGGCGTTGAAAGCTTTCCGTGACTCTTTACGCAGTTTAGAGAGTTCGGATGTCCACCATGGTGGATAGTGTTTTTTCGATCGTGTCATTGGACAGGATACTTTAAAGGTTGTGTCTAGTGATTTCTCCAGAATAGATACATCTTTGTCAATACATTTTGTAGTGTCGCCTTTGTGAGGAGAGCTGGGAAGTTTATCTTTTAAAACCCTATTAAATTTCTCCCAGTTTGTTCTTTTGGGGTTGCGAAAGCAATTTGTTGGCGTTTCTTTTTCAGATATGTTAAATAGTATCCAATTGTGATCTGAGAAAGAATTCTTATCGGATACCATCCAATTAGCAATTTCAATATGTCGTTTATCGGATACTAAAGTTAGATCAATGACATCTTGCCATCCCCTAAAGTTATCCGAGCTTGGAAATACAAGGTTTGGGTTAGTACCTCTATTGCATATAGTGAGATTGTTAGTATTAATGAAATCTAAAAATGACTCACCTCTGTCGTTGATTTCAAAGCTACCCCACAGGGTATGTGTTGCGTTTGCGTCGCAGCCAATGATAACGGTGTTGTGTAAGTGTATGGCCCCTAAGGTGTCCCAGACCTCGCTTGGTGGTGCTTCCCTTGAGTGAGCCATATAGCAGGATGCGATAAAGAACTGTTTACCATTTTCCAGTTCCACTCTTGCCACGGTGAAGTCCGCTGTACTATACTGAGGACACAGAAATGCATTTATGTTGTTTTTAACAATTAGACATGATCTTGGCTTACCTTTATCCTTCATGTATAATGTATTGTATTCTCTGCTATCAAGTCCCTTTACTTCATGCTCAAAGACGTATGGTTCTTGTATAATGCCTGTGGCAACCCTATTGTATGCATACCAGTTACATTTGTATGACAAGTATTCGATTTTCAAGTATTGTAACCTTTTTTGAACGACACTAACTGTGTCATTGTATTATCTTTTCCTTTCGAGTCAGCTAAGTGTTTCTAAAGCTATTTTAATAAATTCAAATAAATATTAAACAAAAAGCATATTCTTTGTCATCACATGGTTTTTTCATTTTATGGAAGATATAAGAAATTAATCTTCCAAAGTGGTGACCCCGAATACGACCTGTGGTGTAAAAGGAAACATTTGCCGGCCGGCGTGTGTTACATAATTTTTTGCAGCATCTTCGCAAATTTTTTTTAGCACGTTTTTTAACCTCACTTATTGTGATGTCGGAGGAAAACGATCCTGTAGCTGCTGGTAATGACAGTGGTATCTCCCAAGCGACTAATTCTTCAATGGGTAATGTTTCAGCGGTTTATGCTAGATTGCCTGTCCCCCAGATGTCAAACACGAATATAGAAGCGTGGTTTACTACCATGGACTTCTGGTTCACCGCGTCTGGCATAGTGGCAGACAAACAGAAGACAGCAACGATATTGGCAGCGCTGGATCCAAATCTTATCTCGCAATTGGCAGACGTTATTGCTAGCATACCACTCACAGACAAATACAGCTACATTAAACAAAAGATCACTGAACACTTTGCTGACAGCGAACAACGTCGCCTCAATCGCCTTTTATCAGAGCTTCCACTTGGAGACAAAAGACCGTCGGAGCTATACTTCGAGATGAAGCGAGTTGCCGGAAACACTCTAGGTGATGCGGCTTTAAAAGGTTTGTGGACAAAGCGGCTACCAGATTTCGCTCAGCCCGTAGTGGCAGCTTCAACAGGAACTCCAGCCGAGTTTACGAAGATTGTAGATTCAATTGTGGACGCCATGACATCTACCCAAATTAATAGGGTACAGAGTTCCTCGAATGAACTTAGTGAGCTTCGGTTAGCCGTCGTAGAGTTAAGGAAAAAGTTTGAGCAATTGTCCACCCGCTCTCGTTCCCGCTCTCGTAGGTCAACAATGCGACGCAACAGATCACAAAGTCGCCCAGCAACCACTAACAACACCGCAAGTGACGAATGTTGGTATCACAAAAAGTATGGCCGAAATGCTCACAAGTGCCGCAGTCCATGTTGCCTTAGACGTCAAAGAGTAAATGGCGTGTCTGCAGAAGCTCCGTCTTTTTCCAATTGACTATATGAGTCAGTGGAGGGTAATGGCGTAAAAGCCCCCACTAAAAACCAATTATTTCGCCTCCAGGTAAGGGAAAGGTACACACAAAAAAATTTTCTCGTTGATAGTGGCGCTGATGTGTCTGTTCTGCCTATGATGTGTAAGACGTTCGATGTCCGCCCTACCGCAATAACTCTCTATGCTGCAAACGGGTCCCCCATAAAGGTGATTGGAGAGAAACGCATAAAATTGGATCTTGGTTTGCGCCGTGAATTCCTCTGGTCATTCGTTATTGCAGATGTAACGTCTCCAATAATCGGATCCGATTTCATAAAGCACTACGATCTTCTTATCGATCTGCGACGCAATCGGCTAGTTGACAATATTACTGGTCTGGTGGCTCATCTTTCCTCATCAGAGTACGGCAAAGCCGTTGAAGTTTAAACGTTTAATTCAGCTGATACTTTTGCCGACATTTTGGAAAGATTTCCCGAAATTATGAAGCTTTCGCCATATGGATCAACAACAAAGTCATCGATCACTCACAGAATAGAAACATCAGGCCAACCAGCATTTTGTCGACCCCGGCGTCTTTGTCCGGAGAAACTAGCAGCTGCGAAAAAGGAATTCGAATTTTTAATGAAAGCCGGTATTTGTCAACCTTCGAAAAGCAATTGGTCCAGCCCGCTACACCTTGTCAAGAAAAGCGACGGTACTTGGCGCCCTTGTGGTGATTACCGCGCCCTTAATTCTAAAACATTGCCAGATAGGTATCCACTGCCGTACTTAACCGACTTCACGGCTAATCTTCGAGGTAAGACCGTGTTCTCCAAGATTGACCTGCAGAAAGCTTTCCATCAGGTGCCGATACATCCGGAGGATATACCGAAGACCGCTATTAGTACTCCATTTGGATTGTTTGAGTTCAAATACATGACGTTTGGACTTTGTAACGCCGCCCAAACTTTCCAGCGGCTTATAAACGAGGTTTTGCGTGGTTTGGATTTCGTTTTCCCATACATAGATGACATATTTGTTGCATCGTCTTCAATTGAGCAACACCGTAGCGATCTCACCGAAGTCTTTAAGCGACTTTCTGAGAACCATCTCACAATCAATTTAAAAAAATGCGAGTTTGGGAAAAGTGAGATAACATTTTTAGGCCATCTGGTCAATTCTGAAGGCATTCGACCCTTGCCCGAAAAAGTGGCTGTCGTACGAGAATTTCCTAAGCCTAAGGTGGCTCAAGAGCTCAAACGATTTATTGCCATGATAAATTTTTATAAAAAGTTCTTGCCACATGCGGCGACATATCAAATGCATTTGCAGAAGTTAATTATTGGTAACAAAAAAAATGACTTAACACCGTTGTCCTGGAACCAAGATGCGGAAGTTGCCTTCGATCGATGCAAGGAAGAGCTGGCAAATGCGACGCTTTTAGCTCATCCTGCTGCTGACGCCGAGCTATCGATATATACAGACGCTTCTGATACAGCTGTTGGGGCAGCCCTCCACCAAATTGTCGACAATGAACTTCAACCATTGGCTTTTTATTCAAAAAAGTTAACGAGTGCCCAACGTAAGTACTCTACATATGATCGAGAGTTAGCCGCCGTGTACCAATCCATTTGCCATTTCCGATACATGATTGAAGGACGAAGATGTCATGTGGTTACGGATCATAGGCCACTGATTTTTGCGTTTTCACAGAAGATGGAGAAGGCATCACCTCGTCGTATACGCCAGTTAGACTTTATTAACCAGTTTACGTGCGACATTCGCCATACGCCTGGTGTTGATAACGTAACAGCAGATGCACTTTCCCGCATTGAGTCCGTCAGTCAGCTAATGGACTACACAGCTGTAGCAGTTGCACAAGAAAACGACAACGAGCTGAATCAATTAATTCAAAGCAACAATTCGCTAAATCTTAAAAACGTACAAATTCCCGGTTGTGAAGTCCAGTTGGTGTGCGATACATCAACGTCACGCATTCGCCCGTACATTCCGAAAGAGTTCCGTCAGAAAACACTCGAATTACTACACAATTTATCACATCCTGGAGTTAGAGCTACTACTAGACTAGTGACAAGCAGATTTTGTTGGCCTGGAATTCGCAAAGACTCGGCAACATTCGTGAGAAATTGTTTGCAATGTCAAAGGTCGAAAGTGCAGCGTCACACCAAGTCCGCTCCAGCTATGTATGAGCCACCTAAAGAACGTTTCGCCCATATTAATATTGACATCGTTGGCCCGTTTCCACCATGTGAAGGGCAACGTTACTGTCTAACTATAATCGATCGTTTTACGCGCTGGCCTGAAGCCGTTCCAATTCCAGATATGTGTGCCGAAACAATAGTAAAAGCCCTCTTGGCCCAGTGGATTTCTAGGTTTGGTGTTCCAGCACGAATTACGTCAGACCGTGGTCGTCAGTTTGATTCTTCAATTTTCGCTGAACTGGTTAAAACAATCGGAGCTACGCACTTACGCACTACTCCGTACCACCCCCAATCGAATGGAATAATTGAAAGGTGGCACAGGACGTTCAAGACTGCCATTTTATGTCATAATCCAACCAAATGGGTTTATCATTTGCCTACAATTTTGCTGGGACTACGAGTTGCTTTCAAACCAGATATTAATGCATCCCCAGCAGAGTTAGTGTATGGTTCAACTTTATCAATCCCAGGAGAATTTTTTCATCAAACATGTGTTCGAGACTCCTCAAACGATTTTGTCTCCGAATTTCGCACAGCGATGCAAAAGTTGAAACCAACAAACACCGCCCATCATGCATCACAGCAAACCTTTGTCTCAAAAAGACTGATAGAGTCCTCACATGTTTTTGTACGCAACGATTCTATCCGTCCTGCACTTACTCACCCATATGATGGTCCATATTTGGTTTTAAAAAGATTTGACAAGTTTTTTACAATTTTGGTTCGGGGACGGCGAACAAATATTAGCATAGATCGACTCAAACCAGCCTTTATTTCAAATAATGATCTCAGCTGTACTACAAATTCTGAAGATCCCGGATTTAAATCTTCAAACAGTAAGACTGAGTGTTAAACAAGTACTGAAGTTTCCAGTCCTGTCGAGAGTTGTTCACCTGATATATCTAATCCGAAGACTACTGCAAGCGGTAGACAAGTCACTATTCCGAAGAGGTTCAGGTGAACCTGCTCTAGCGGGGGAATATTGTGGCAACCCTATTGTATGCATACCAGTTACATTTGTATGACAAGTATTCGATTTTCAAGTATTGTAACCTTTTTTGAACGACACTAACTGCGCCATTGTATTATCTTTTCCTTTCGAGTCAGCTAAGTGTTTCTAAAGCTATTTTAATAAATTCAAATAAATATTAAACAAAAAGCATATTCTTTGTCATCACATGGTTTTTTCATTTTATGGAAGATATAAGAAATTAATCTTCCAAATGCCTATGTCTAGATCCTCCTCCACCAGAAGGATCCTCAGGTTATCTGAAGCTACCCTAGAGTGCTTCAGATTGATCTGAACGACCTTAAGCATAGTTTTAATGAGGGGATGATGTGGGTAGCCCCTCTAGCTGCATATTATCGAGCAGCTTTTCGGCATCGTCGACGTCAACACCTTCGTCTTCTCCGTTCGGGCCAAGTGGGCGTAGTATCTTTATTTTGGCTTCCCTTACGCCAAAGAACAGTTTGTTGCCTAGTTTCTCCAGTGCCTCTACTCCGGCCTCTGTTATCGAGAGAACCAAGCTCATACTATTATTATTGGGTGGTTCCATGGCCATTACAGACCATTCGTCCATTGGAACGTCTTTGTTAATTTTCGCCAGACCTTGCAGTAATTTGGGGCCGTCGCAGTCTATCTTGGGCAACCAAACTCTGGCTCGAGGTCTCATAGGGATATCTTGGGCTGGTATCAGCCGCAGGCTGATGTCTTCCCAAGCATCGCTGATCTTTGCGATACATTTCTTTAAGAATCCTTTTGAGAACTCGTCCATGCATTTGATTACCCTGTATCCACGGTGTACCTCACTAGAGTCGAAATGGGGCACAGGAGAATCGTTGTTTGCGAAAACATGTTCCGTAACTTGTTCTGACAACTTTGTTTCTACCATTCCGCTGTGGTGATAGGGGACAGCTTATCATTCTTGTCGTTGGCCACGCCAACCATCAGGTTATCCTTAACGACTTCGTTGAATGGGCGTTTTATTGTTGAAGAGGCAGTGGTGTTATGCTTTAAATTTTTCCTCTTTTCGGGCTTATTGTCCTCTGTGCGAGAGCGTTCACGCTTGGAGGATGTTGGTTGATCATTTTTAGAGGCTTTTGCTTTTCCGTATTCCTCTACGATTTTAGTATAGGTAATCTTGTCTTCTTCATCCCGTTCATGGACTGTACCTTCTGCAGCATTCTTAGCAATTTTGCTGAGAATATACTTTGCCTTCTGGTACAGGGCCTTACGAACGTCGGACGGGCTTTTTTTCTTTTTGTTAGACTGACCATCTTCAGTGACGGTTAGAGTTTGTGTATTGGTTTTATGTTGCTGAAGTGAGTCAGAGCTGTTTGCAGTGCTGACTACACTTGGTTGGCTAGCTGCCAGTTCCTGGCTGGAGGCTAAAAGTTCATCCTCGGAAGAGTTGCCACACTGCAACCGAGGGGTAGGTTTGTTTTGGTTTTTGTTTGTTTTTTTAGTATTTTTTCCATAGATTGTTCCCACGAGTGTGCCGTAAGGGGATGGACCATCGTACGCAGTGACGGCTTGCGCATACTAGGCTAATTATAAGTACCCCCGACCCCTGCCCTGGCGTCGAGGGGGAGTTGCTAGCGACCAGACTTTTTTAGACACTTGTCGGCCATTCAGATCCTCGGCACAACTCCATCACCTTGATCTTAAAAGTGTATATATATGTCACTCACCTAAAGGTGATCTGTGGATTATCAGTTCGCCTGCTTGGGTTGTGACAAAGGTGGATAACCTTTGGTCAGTCAAACTTTTCTGTGTACAAGATGTCATGTAGAATGAATATTAGGTCTTCATCCAGAATGACATGTCGAGCGCAGAAAATTTTGACCTAAGCCCCCGCATCGCGTCAAGATTGTTACCCCTGACGGGAGAATTGCATCTTTAGACTGATTAAAAATGCAATCCGAAGAATGCATATAAATTCAATCCAAAGCACTGCATCTTAATAGCCCATTTAGATATGACATCATTAGCCGGATTTAGCACATTATCAGGTTTTATTTGCTAAATCCAGCTAAAATCTACCAGATTTCCCATACAAAAATAAATCCTCGTATTGGGTGGATTTGTTTTAAATCTGGCATAAATCCTCGTATACAACTCTGTTTTCTGCAACATGTTGCTAGAAAATACAAAAAGTTGCAAGCTGGCACAAGAAATAAGGTAGATGCATTGTGGAATTGCTACATTAAAAATAATTTAAAATGTAAAAATTAGTAATCAAGGCGGAACAATTTAAATTGTTTTGATGTACAAAGTTGATTTTAATCAACAAAGACTAATATTTACTACGTATAAACGATAAAATAATTAGTTTATTTATTTTAGATTGGAAAACTGCGATAATATAATTCTTTATTTGCTCTTTAGTTAGCATTAGTAGCATAATGTGCAAACATTTTCAGTAGTAAACAATAAATTTGTAATTTGACGTATGTTTTTTGAGAAGAATTCCATTTACAAACAATTCTTTTGACGTTTCAAATTCGATCAGATGGGCTGATGCATCTACCTTGGTAATTGTGCTATGAACAAAAATCAGCTGACTGCCATTTAAATCCTCCAAAATGAATATCTAAATGCAATAAGATTTGTACTGGATTTATTAAATCCAGTCGAGGATTTATGGCTAGTCTAAATGAGCTATAAGTTGTTATTTGCATCGAAAATGGATGTAGTGATTCAACCGCATTCGTGGATGCAAATTTTGTGCTGGTTTTCAATTCCATGATCACATTTTTATGCCAATACCTAAATATATCAATTTAAAATACATGTATTTTGTTTTTTTTTCGTTTCGTGATTTATCGCGGATTCCAGCAAAATTTATCATGATAAATGAATGACCTGTTCCCGTACTTTATAAAGTGGTAAAAGTTGTAAAAGTCGTAAACAATTTTCATATAAATTTTGTGTACGGGAACGCAAAATGTGTAATGGGCTAAATACATACGGTCCGTTGTGTGACGCGTTGCGCATTGAAAACAACAACCACATGGAAAATGTGTAAGTGATGCCAAGTTTGGTCTTAAAGTTTTCATATGGTTGTTGTAACGCAACGCACAACGGATCGTATGTGCCGCGGCCTTAAAAGTGGTAAAAATTGTAAAAACTTTTTAGTTCTGGAACAGGGCTGAAATCATCTCATTTCGGAATTTCAACGAAATCAACATCGAAATCACAGTACTCTTGATATGCAACCCTGTTTTGCCTGAAAAAGTACCAAAAGTTGCAACACTTTTCATGTACCGCAATAAACAAGGTAGATGGTGAATGGCTAAATTGGCTTATGTATACGATATTATTTTTATTGCGTTCCCGTACTTTTTTATGGTATAGTTAGCAAAAGAGTAAAGTATGAAAAATTGTCTGCTTATATAAATTTGAAATTTGTTCAAAAAGTACGGGAATAAATATAAAGATAGATGGTGAATGGTTGCGACAAAAAAAGTATTATCAAAATTTGTAAACAAGTTAAATTGGCTTATGTATACGATATTATTTTTTATTATGTTCCCTTACTTTTTGAATGGTACAGTTAGCAAAAGAGTAATGTATCAAAAATTGTCTGCTTATATAAATTTGAAATTTGTTCAAAAAGTATTGGAAAATTTGCAAAAAAAATGGGAGCAGAAAATACATAAACGTGTTAGCCAATCAGTAGTAAAATTAAAATGCTTATAACTTCGGTAATTAACGAAAATTTTTGGTATGTTAACAACCATGGCAGAACTACCAGGTAGTGGTATCACATCATTTGTTCGAATATGAAAAGTCAAATCCCTTTATAAAAAAAATATTTTTGTTGTAATTTCCCCAACAACATAAAGAAAGTTTTGACATAACATATTCAAAATTTTACGATGCCACTACCTGGGTAATTGTGCCATGTTAATAACCAAAAAAAAGTTGTCGCTAAGCCCTGAATGAATTTTACAACAGAGCGCGCAGCTAGGATGCACTCCATTTTGTTTCCACAGCACACAGCTAGGATGCACTCCGGTTTCGATCCAAATCACAGCTTTTGATGTAGTCGTTTGGATTGAATTTAAAAGCTCTCTTCGGATTGCATTTTTAGTCAGTCTAAAGATGCAATAACAATGCAGGCGTTTGCGAAATATCCCAGAATAAATAAAATGCATTTATTATTTGTGTAAAACAAGAACACCAAGAACTTTATTATATACACAAATTAGAAAAAAGTTTCCATTAAATTCAATCACATTTGAGCTTACTTCCTCAGTTCTCGATTTAATCCAAGTGCATCTGATTTTCTTTCATCATCTTAAAGTTTTTTATGTTGGACTCCAACTCCACTCCATTAAAAATGTCCGTCTCGTGAATTACCGCAAAAATGTTCGCAACTAAAGTTGTTATTTCTTTATTTTATAACAAATTCTTCGAAACGTATACACTCTTGTTTATCTTTTGAAGACAAAAGCTTTGTTCCAGAACTAAAAAGTTTTTACAATTTTTACGACTTTTACACATTTTACGTTCCCGTACACAAAATTTATATGAAAATCGTTTACGACTTTTACAACTTTTACCACTTTATAAAGTACGGGAACAGGCCATTTGACAGCAAATGGAGACTACGGTCTGAGTTCGCCTTAATTTGCCTTTTGGGTCACCTTGTTAAATTCGCCTTGACTTTACTCCATAGGTCCTCCGGCAAAATCAAATGATTTCGATTTGAGCATGGTACAATTAAAAAGGTAAAAACAACGGCGAATTGCTACAACAAAGCAACTTTTTTTGTAATGTAAAATGTCAAATTTTCGCCAAATGATCTCTTGTTGTCTCTTTTTATCGCTTGTGTGTGTCTATAAAGTGAACGCATGCTATCTCTTACTTACCGAATCATATGGTTTTTTCTTTTGATTTTTCATGGCGAATTCCTAGTTTTTTGACGTTTTAGATTCGATCAGCTGGGCTGAGGCATCTACCTTTTTAATCGTATCATGGACTGGACGTACACAAATATTTCACCAACCTACCAAAACAACGCTCTGTGGGCGTCCGTATTACCCAAATACGTTGAGTCCCAAATCACATTTAATTCGTAAAACAAATAATTTTCCTTTGCAATGAATTGTGTTTCGACGAATTGACGTTTATATATAAACGGGGTGAAACTCTTATCTCTTATGTTACACGCTAAAACTTTCATACGAAACTTTCCCATTATTTTGGCGTTCATAGATCGAGTTCCAAAGAAAAGTAATTTTATGAAATTACTGTAATGGGGAACTCGACCTAAGAACGCCAAAATAATGGGAAAGTTTCGTATGAAAGTTTTAGCGTGTAACATAAGAGTATGTTACACGCTAAAACTTTCATAGGAAACTTTCCCATTATTTTGGCGTTCATAGATCGAGTTCCATACAAAAGTAATTTTATGAAATTACTGTAATGGGGAACTCGACCTAAGAACGCCAAAATAATGGGAAAGTTTCGTATGAAAGTTTCAGCGTGTAACATAAGAGTTACATTCATAAATATACAGGGATTTGTTGGGAATGTAGTAACCGTGCGTTTACAAATGACAAGATAGTGGACTTAATTGGCCTGTTCCCGTACTTTATAAAGTGGTAAAAGTCGTAAACGATTTCAATATAAATTTTGTGTACGAAAACGCAAAATGTGTAAAAGTGGTAAAATTGTATAAACTTTTTAGTTCTGGAACAGAGCTAATGTATTGATTGTCAAAATCCCATAGCTTGCCTGTGTGACGTAGGCATCCCGACAACGGCAAAAACAGTTGTAAAATTATGAATGAAAATCATAGTTTTCCTTTTGATTTCCGTTCACATATTTTGATTTTGTTCATGTTCTTTCCAACACATTTTAATTCTTATCTCACACATTTTTACAAAAAAATGTAAAAAAACTTGTTAACCCTACTGCCTGTGAAAAAATGATGGACAGCCGACAACGTTTACCCCGCACAAAAAATTCTCGGCGCTAAGTGGGTTAAAAAGTAATTCAAGGCATCGTGCATGCCCCAATTACAGGTCCTCCGCAAAATCAGAAGATTTAAATTTGAGATGTCACTTCTTATTTGAATTCGTTGTGAGGTATAGAAGTGTCAAACTGTGCAGAAACTTGTAGATGTATTTCGAAAAAAAGAAAACAAATAAACTTAATGTTGTACACGTAAAATGTCAACATTTGCTGTGTTTTATATGAGAATTTCATTTACAATAGGTCTGTACGATAACCCAAAAGTTTGTGCAAATTTGCACAAACTTTTACAAAATGCTGTTCGATAACAAACTCGCAAAGTAAAAGAGAGAGAATTTGGAGACCATTGTGAGAGAATATTGGAGAGTTTTGAAGACTTTTGTTTACAAGTTTTTGCAAGGAAAATTTTTCTTGTAAGAATTTGCAAGTTTGATCAGCTGATTTAAATTCGAATGTTTTGTGGCGGACTTCTTGGCAAAACATAAACAAACGTTTGGCTATTAAAATAAATAGATATAAAAAAGGGGGGAAAATATTAAATAAATTATGGAAAACGGTAATGTAAGTAAAATAACTTATTTTGTAGTTTCTGGTGACTATTTTTTTTATTTTAAAGGTATCAAATCTCAGCAAAAAGCAGTGCATCCATGGAGTAGGAGAAACACAATGTGGACGGCCAGGTATTCCCAACGATATCAATAAATATGTATGCCAAACATCGCACTGCGTTCCAGTATGTTTAATATTTGCGCATTGGAAAGGGAATTATAGTTGTAGCAACACTAAAGGCCTGCGTACATAAGCCGCTCGGCTTTCTTGCTTAATTCATTTCTGGTAAAAGACCAAAGACCAAGTTCGACCTAATTGAAATGTGCTTCTGACATTTCTTTATTGCTTTACCAGAAATGAATTAAGTAAGAAAGCCGAGCGGCTTATGTACGCAGGCCTTAAGGGCCTCGTCACATAAGAGGCAGAAATGCTTTCAGCCACATTATGTACCGAGGCCTTAACACGATAGCCGGGTGGAACTCAGTTCCGTATCATTGGGGCAAGTCAAGTCAACGGGTTTGCCTGCATAAGTCAATCGACCACTATCAAATAAGAACGTGGAAGGAGAGCCACTATATTTGAAGGCACAAGCTACAACACCATTGGATTTTCGTGTCTTGGATTTCCGTGTTTCCCTATCTCACAATCACTACCCAGCAGGCCCGGGTAATCAATGGTAAACGAGTGGGTAATGCAAAATCCCAGCAGGCCCGGGTAATCAATGGTAAACGAGTGGGTAATGCAAAATCAGTATGGTCTATTGATTACAAAACACATAATTGCTAACACGCAACATGTCATAGGATTGTAATATATTCTCTTCTCGTTTACATAGAATGTGAACTATAGTTGATCCAATGTAATGCATTCATTAATTTTTCATTAGGAATATATAATATAACGAATGTATTATAATGGGTTATATAATGTTTGCATTGGAATCTGAACTATAACTATAACACTGCTCAACAAAATTGAAAAAGTTGAATGTTTCAGACGAAGTTGCAGTTGTTTCTAGATGAAATCGGCGAGTTATTTTCAAATCCGGTGCCGGTTTTTCTCCATCAGCTCTTGTTTTTGAGATATAGCTCAAAATCCGTTTTTACGAGTTTAACCCAGACTTTCGTTATTTTCGGATACAAACAAATATTTTTTTTTAGGTTTTTCGACATTAATATATTAAGGAGATTTTGTGCGCTCGTACAAATCGTTTTTGAAATAGTTATGGTGAGTATATATCAAAAAAATATAGAAAATATACGACGGACCTTGTAAAAATTGCTTATTTTGAGTACTTTAAGCTATAATTACGTCATCGGGGGAAGTCATAGGATCTTCATATGGCAATGCAGATATGCTTAGGGTGTCTACTATATACTCCAGTATTCCAATATATAATATAAAGTTCATACCGCCCATGATTCGACCATAACCTAAAAATCATCATGAAGACGGCCATTGAAAAGTAAATGGCTTATGTGGTAATGATATCACTGGTAAATTATTTCCCTTTAGCAGTCTTCATGGCGATATTTAGGTTATGGCCGAATCATGGGGGCTATGAACTTTATATTATACATTTGAATACTGGATTATATAGTAGACACCCTAAGCATATCCGGAGTACCATATGAAGATCCTATGACTTCTCCCGAAGACGTAATTACAGCTTAAAGTACTCAAAATATGCAATTTTTCAAGGTCCGTCGTATATTTTCTATATTTTTTTGATATATACTCACCATAACTATTTCAAAAACGATTTGTATCGAGCGTACAACATCTCCTTAATATATTAATGTCGAAAAAACCCACAAAAAATATTTGTTTGTATCCGAAAATAACGAAAGTCTGGGTTAAACTCGTAAAAACCGATTTTGAGCTATATCTCAAAAACAAGAGCTGATGGAGAAAAACCGGGACCGGATTTGAAAATAACTTGCCGATTTCATCTAGAAACAACTGCAACTTCGGTTGAAACAAAAGTCCTGTTGACCAGTGTAATGCATTCCCTTCCTTGTCTTTTTTAATTAATTTTGTCCAATAAAAAAATCATTGTTTATTTTTGATTGTATTTTATTATAAAATATCACGGGTAATTAAGGTATCCAATTTGCAATCAATCGTTTTAAGAATATTGATAAATTCATCCTGCTTACCTGCGAAAATTTTAACATACGATATTAATTACTGTTAAGCAATAAATTTTAAATGGGGTAGAATACTTACTTATTAACAAATTAACTCTAGATTCCAAAGTATACATCCGTGCAAACCGTCAAGTAATTCGTCTTGTTTATCTGAAAAATAATAGGTACATAAATGTAAAATAAATAATAATAAATAGGGCAAAATACTTACTTATAAGCATATTTATTTTTGATTCCAAAGAAGATATACATACATATGTGATGTTTCTGCAAAATGTGAAATGTTTCAACAATGTACTCTTAAGTTCTATTAAATTTTGGTTACCTGTAGTTGTATTTTCGTTATTTTGGTTGCATGGTAGAACAAATACAAGGTAAAGTTAATACTACAACAAATACAACTCGAACAACAACCACAAAGGAATTTGTTTTTGTTTGTAACGTTACTGCCAGTTGTATTTGTAAACAAAACAAGGAAATGTCTATAAATTATTGGAATTTAAAAAACTAATAATTTTTCACATTTGGTTGAATATTTTGGAAAACATGAATGAAAATTCGTTACATTTTCAATTTTTATGTTTCCACATCATTCCACTAAATGCATAAATTCTCGCAGAAAGTAGAATTCTTGAAGAAAAGTTTGGGGTCGCTGGAAATTCATAGAAAAAGGAGAAGCTGTTTCAATGTTTTGTTTTAGAAATCAAAGAAGCACATGTTTATTAGGGCTTTATTTTTTTAAATTTTAACAAAATACCTCACATATTAACAAAAGTTGTATCGCCTCTACAAGCGGTGATTTACTGCGCGGCTTATCGTTCGAACTTGGAGGAGGATACATATCATTGATATGAAGAAATCTTTCTGGGAAATGGTTTTTTCTGAATGATATATTTTTTTTTCTCAAAAAATATATGCCCCTAATGTACATCGAAATAGAAATAAATAAAATAAAATGTCATATGAAATTTGACACTAACGTTACAACCCAGTTCAGTCAGCTGTGTATTGCTGCTACCTTTTCTTATTCTACCATGTTTTGGTTGGATGGAACAAGAGGAGTGCCAAAACTTTTCTTCAAAGTATTGGACATTATGGAAAGAATTTTATTTTTCGCTTAGTTTTGACTGTGGAGAGGTGGAAGGAATACATATTTATTTCTGTGACGCTTAGAATACATTTTATAAATTATGGAGCTTACCAACAATTCTTTAATATTGCAATTAATAATCAAATTCACTTAAAAACTTCGAAATTACGTCTTTACTTTGACACTGAAAAACACAAACTGAATGATTTATGCGTTTCATGCGGCGACTTGATGGCGGCGACATATAACGGGATTACAAAAATAAAAAAAAATGTACACAAAAAAACACATTCCATTACCTGCAGATTTGGGAATATAATGGGTAATCAATGTGAATTTTTGGTGGAGTTAAATTACATGTTCGATACTTTAGGATAAATAATATAATGCATTTTTCATAATATGTTTTATAATTTATTTTTTAGACAAATTGCATTACCTTCTCGATTATTTGCAATATATTTTATTATTAATCTCAAATAACGAATTCTATTATTCATTCCAAATGTAATACATACCACAATGGCCTGCTGGGTGATTGTGAAAGAGTGCATGCCAGAGAGAGAGAGAGGTGGGTGTTTCCCAAAAGTGCAGCAAGAAGTGACAGGCAAATACGAGACAATAGGAAACTAATTAGGAAGGAATTTCCAGGAATTAGTGGTTTTAATCCTAATAAAACGCTAATTTGTGAAATAAAAAACAACAACTAAAACAACACAGGAAGCAGGTAGGATCTTGTTTTGTGTGCCGTGATTTTTTGTGGGGTATAAATAATTGAAATTTTTCTTTCTATTCCCACATTCACAGACAAGAGTTCTTTGTTCAACAAGCACCAGAGTAGAGAGACAAGGAGTCTCGCTATTTTCCTTAATTTTTATAAAATTTCATATTAGTTTACCCATAACAATGACCATTGAAGTGGCGACCAGTGTTCCAGCATCAGTGAAAAAAGATATGTTAACCCGTACCTTAAAACAATCCGGCCATGTAGGCTTCGATAGCCTTCCCGATCAATTGGTTAATAAATCCGTACAAAATGGTTTCGTGTTTAATGTTATGTGCATCGGTGAAACGGGTTTGGTAATTTAATGCCGCCTAATGCCCCTTTGCTTATTTATTCTCCTTTGAATATCATGTGGCAACACCGATATTCTCTTCTAAACTTTAATAAATAAATGGAGTTGCGAAATTTCTTCTTGTCTACCCAAATAAAAAAATCTGTTGAATTATGTACATAAACAATTTACACTTGGCGATTACAACATTAAATTATCTCATTGTTTTTGTGTTGTTTTATTAACTTAATTTATGCACAATCAGACAAAAAACATTATAACAACAACAACGAAATTGCATACATAAACAAACGCCCCATTGTATGCGGTGGATTCATGTTTTTTCTCAGACACAATACATGCCTGCCTTGCTTTGATTCTTGTTTTGATGTTGCGTTATGGCATTAGGTGTGTACGATAACTTCGCAAAAAGTACTTGCAAGCACTCTGCAAGTTCTCAGTAACCTCTCTCCACCAATTTTACTCTCTCGAAGCAAAAAATTTGCAGATTGTTATCGAACAGCAATTTGCAAAAACTTGCAAGAAGTCAGCTGATTTGATAAACAAGAAGTTGGCGGAAAAGATTAAAATTAACGGCTTATCTTTCCTTTACCGACTCACCTTAGAAAATTATAAAAAAATTACCACAGATAGTGCTTTTTATCCCGTTTCCAACCATGTATTCCTTTGGTTGCGGAAATGTATACTTCCCGAGATATAGGCCTCCAAAGTTCCACAACGGCAGAAAATTATTAAAAAATTACCGCAAATAGTGATGTTTATACTGATTTCAACGATGTATTATATTGTTGAAGGGTATGTATACTTCTCGAGATATAGACCTTCAATAATATCTAATTTAAAAGAAAATTTTGTTCCCATTCCCGAGATTTGCACCTGTCTATAGGAGAAGTCTTAAATCCCGGCAGAAGGCCGGCTATTTTTAGAAGAATAGGTTAGGGCCTTTGTGGATCTTTTGAGGCCCATATATCGGGAAGTATACATTTCCGCAACAAAAGCAATACATGGTTGGAATCGGGATAAAAAGCACTATCTGTGGTAATTTTTACATAATTTTCTGCGTTGGGTCGGTAAAGGAAAGGAGTTACAATTTAACAATTGAAGGTGTCTACCATTTTATTTATTTTCCATTTAAAATTCTTCTTTGATCCATAATATCTTGTACACACTTAACAGCTATATTATTTGATTTTGTGTCAACAGATATGAAAATAATCTTCTCTCCTTCTCTGGCCTTTCCTACATCTTGTTCTGAGTGCGAGAATGCTGATTGGATTATGACAATAGTTTGTGAGATAGGGCAACACGGAAATCTAAGACACGGAATGGCGTTGTAGCTTGTGCCTTCAAATATAGTGGCTCTCCTTCCACGTTCTTATTTGATAGTGGTCGATTGACTTATGCAGGCAAACCCGTTGACTTGACTTGCGTCAATGATCCGGAACTGATTTCCACCCGTCTATCGTGTTAAGGGCTCGGTACATAAGAAGCATGGTTTTTTCTGGATGAAATCATTTCTGCCTCTTATGTGACGAGGCCCTTAGTGTTGCTACAACTATAATTTAGAGTTGTATAGTTCATGAACGAACTAGTTCAATTGAACGATTCATTGAAAGGAGCGTATGAACTAGATCAGTGTGATATAGTTCATTATAGTTCAATAGTTCACTGAACTATAATCAGAGTCGGTGACCGTACGATCAACGAACGAACGATTCACAATCTAGTTCAAAATGTCGTTCACAAATGCATAAAATGACGCCGTCGTCTGTGTTAAGTGATGCCTTCGTTATGTGATGAGTTTGTTTACGTTTTGGATCAAGGTACATGGAATAGATGTTCGAAAATTAAGATTTCTACAAAAACATAACATATTCCAATATGCCGAATCCATTACCTATTGAATGTGCCTTGTTCTGGATAGAAAAAGGAACAAATAAAAGAAACACACACACACACAAAGCATAACATTATGTCCCAATTTACATTAGGCGAGTTTACTTGCGGCAATTGTCAGTTTGTAGGTGAGAGAGGGTGCTGAGAGGCAAAGGGTTACCATATGCCTCACCTCTCTCTCCAGCAAAATGACAATTCGTCGGTGTCATGCTTAAGTGTTCCATACGCCATTTGCCTGATTCGAGAAAAACTCAAGTTAATGTTTAAGGCCATACAGGATAAAAATGGTGCAATAATCCAATACTTTAAGATCTCAGTTATACTTAATTATACCCCGTTTATATATAACCGGATTTAACAAACCGACTGGGTTTTAAATGTCAATTCCATTGCTTATATTTCAAATAAATCCTCATAAAGAAGGTTAACCCTGCAAAAGTCTATAATATAAACGCCGTGTTAAACTCATAGAATATATCAGTAGTTTATTTTAGTCAGATATCTGTGATAGTCTGGAAGTTATGGCCAATTTTTATAATTGCAAAAAGTTGCTGAATTGTTCCATGGAATCTTTTTTTCATGTTTTTGGCAGTTTGTGTCACATGGAACACGTTTTGTCACATTTCAACCAAAACACTTTTTATCAATCGTGTTCCACCTCCCTTATATGAAGTGCTACTGTTGAGTTTAAAAATCAGGACTTTAAATGAAATATTTATTTTTCTCATATAAATACAATAAGGACCATTATTATAGGTTTCCTTAACATTTATTTAAGGGATTGCCTCCACTTATCACTATTTTTTTGTGGTAAAAATTACGATCAGACAAAACGGATTGATAGTTTGCATTTCTAATGTAACATAAAACATTTAAACGCGTTTTTCTTATAATACCATTTTTATAGTCGGTGTCCATACTAGCTTCAGGTCGAATGAACGTTTTTAAGTATATTTTTGTGGACTTACATCAAATGTTGTTTTTAAACTAGAGATTTTTTGTTTAAACGATTGATACATTTTCGTTTTCATATAACAATACAATATTCAAATATATTTGGATTTAGAAACTATTATTCATCAGTTTTTAAACCTAGTCGTTTAAAACAATTTGTTCCATGCGCCACATTATTCGTAACTTGGCAAAAATGGGCAATTTTTTGTTCCAAACGCCATCATTTTTGGTGCGGAACAATTCGTTTTTGTCTCTTTTTGTTCCATACGCCAAACGACATGGATATGGAACTAAAAAGTTCAAAGTTGTTTTGGTCCATACGCCAGGCTTTATGGATATGGAACAAAACGACAAGATTTTTTGGGTCACAGAGCGGATATGGAACATACTGGCATCTGAATATCTCAGAAACTATAAGAGATAGAGAAAAACCGACCAAAAAATCTGAAAGAGCATGGATCAAAACCTTGTAAGGTACCTTTATCTCAAAATGTCAAAAATGGCGTATGGAACACTTAAGCATGACACCGACGAATTGCCGCAAGTAAACTCGCCCAATGTAAATTGGGACTTTTTGCCAGCCAACTAAATGAAGGACGTATTTTCTTAAATTTATACCAACTTAATCTTTCTTTATGAGTGGAATGAAGCTATGCAAATGTAATATTTTTGTTCTGTAGTGCGATTCTCTAACTCGTTTTTTGAGTTACCGACAAATGTCGGTAAAAGTAAAACGCAAAATTATGAATGAAAAGTTCAAATAAAAGTTGACAACACTGTTGCTATCGGTAGAACTTTACGACTACATTCTCTTGGTCGCTAACTTACCGAAAAATGTCGTTAATTACCGAATTTGTAAGCATTTTCATTTTACCGATTTTTGTCGGTAACTCAAAAAACGAGTTAGAGAATCGCACTACTGGAGTAGTTAAATTATATTATTCTATTGTTTGTTTCTATTTGGTGTATGTATGTATGCGTTTTCATCCAACGAACGATTAAGAGCCGGTGAACGATTCTGATCCGAATGATTGAACTAGATAGTGAACTATGAACTAGATTACTGAACTAGTTCAGTTAAAAGAGCTGAACTATTGAACTAGATCTTTCAAATGAACTAGATTGTACAACTCTACTATAATTCCCTTTCCAATGCACTAATATAAAACATACTGGAACGCAGTGCGATGTTTGGCATACATATTTATTGATATCTTTGGGAATACCTGGCCGTCCACATTGTGTTTCTCCTACTCCATGGATGCACTGCTTTTTGCTGAGATTTGATACCTTTAAAATAAAAACAATAGTCACCAGAAACTACAAAATAAGTTATTTTACTTACATTACCGTTTTCCATAATTTATTTAATAATTTTTCGCCTTTTTTATATCTATATATTTTAATAACCAAACGTCTGTTTATGTTTTTGCCAAGAAGTCCGCCAAAAAACATTCGAATTTAAATCAGCTGATCAAACTTGCAAATTCTTACAAGAAAAATTTTCCTTGCAAAAACTTGTAAACAAAAGTCTCCAATATTCTCTCACACTTGTCTCCAAATTCTCTCTCTCTTTTACTTTCCAAGTTTGTTATCGAACAGCATTTTGTAAAAGTTTGTGCAAATTTGCACAAACTTTTGGGTTATCGTACAGACCTATTACCAATTGAACAGAAACCACTCCCAATGGCAACTCTGCATTTCATTCCATACAAGAAGGCTGCGTAAAAAATATATCTCTTATGTTACACGCTAAAACTTTCATACGAAACTTTCCCATTATTTTGGCGTTCTTAGGCCGAGTTCCCCATTACAGTAATTTCATAAAATTACTTTTGCATGGAACTCGATCTATGAACGCCAAAATAATGGGAAAGTTTCGTATGAAAGTTTTAGCGTGTAACATAAGAGTATAGGTACGCGAGAATTCCATATATGAGCAGCGCAATGTTCGAAAAACGAACGACAAAACGGCGATGATCCTCAACTACACTAGTGCAAATAACCCGAGCTGTCAAAGCTGCAGCCGAAAAACAAAATGGCGATTTTCGACAAATGACTTGTTAATGGAAAGCGAAGACGACGTGAAAATTTTGTGTACTGCGTTTGAGAAAAAATGTTTGCAATACCCTGACAAGTGAAAATAAGAATAAATTCTAAGTAAGTGCGTTTTTTTGCCAAAAAAAAAAAAACATTTAAATTTTGCAATAAATAAAGTGAATAATTACTGCCTGCTACAAGAATAAACCCTAGGCGGATTAAAAATTATCAGGTAAGTGTCATAGATAAAAAGCGGTGTTTGCAAGTAATTTATACATTTTGGCGCTTAAAAACATAAATATTTTGATTATTTTTATGAAATTCAATAAAACAGGGCTTATTTAATAATTTCCAATAGTTTTCAAGTCTTCAGTCTGCTGGGTGTGTAAATTAACTACAAATTATGGTGTCTCAAATGAGACTTATACCCCGTTTATATATAACCGGATTTAACAAACCGACTGGGTTTTAAATGTCAATTCCATTGCTTATATTTCAACAAATCCTCATTAAGAAAGTTAACCCTGCAAAAAGCTCTAATATAAACAGCATATTATTAATTTAAATGAAAAATCAAGCCTTGATAAAAATATCCATATGGTCCAATAGCAATATTAAATTTGGAATCATATAGACTTGTATTCAGTATTGTATTCTTGAATCGATATTCAGAAAGAAATACCCTGAACCGCAATTGAATATCCTTGGAGACTCAATTCAAATTTCGGAGCAGCGATTATAAGACTGATTTAATTATAGCAAATTTTTGGAAAGTATTTAAATTAAAAAAAAAATATTTTGATTATATTGTTGATCACAACATTAAACAAATTTCCATTAGTTCTAAAATTCATTAAACAATGCCTTGGGCCAGTAATAAGTTTTGAAAATTTAAAAATTAGAATGGAGCCACTAAATATTATTAGTTATAAAATTGTTCCACAAATATCCCATATGGGATGAGTGCACGCTGATTCATATTGGCTCAATGATTTGGCCGAGCCCGAACGGCGTGTCTTACGACACCACTTGTAGAGAAGTTTTTCATGGCTTAAATACTCAGGAAATGTCGCCGGCATTACTGAGGTGGAATTTTGCCACCATTGAAAATTTGATGTGGCTTGGCCTGGGACCTTCTTAGTGCATGGCGGACGTGCTAATCATTGCTGGCCCCAAAATGCTATTAGTTATTTTTGTTAACAATTTAAGGCTTCTTTCCGGATAAAGGTGACAGAAATTTGGCCACAACTTTGGTTTGTGGTCAAATTGGTAGAAATTCGTTTCAGAAAATTTAGAAAGGATTTGGCACGTTATCTAGATATCAAAAGTTCAAGAAGGGTGTGAACGCTAACTCTCGAAGGGAACAATCGATATACCAAACCTTTCACATCATATTATTGTTTCCAGATATAGTTCGGGGTTTAATATGGATTTACCACCAACAGCAAGAGCATCATCTTTGGGTGCTGACATCTAAGCAGCAGCAGCAGGAGGAGCAGCAGCAGAAATAATAATGTTCTCTAGAATAATTGGTAATGATGCAGCATCCTTACCATCCTTACCACCAACAGCAGCAAGAGCATCATCAGCATCCTTACCAACAGCAGCAGCAAGAGCAGCATCATCAGCATCCTTACCAACAGCAGCAGCAAGAGCATCATCAGCATCCTTATCAACAGCAGCAGCAGCAAGAGCATCATCAGCATCCTTATCAACAGCAGCAGCAGCAAGAGCATCATCAGCATCGCTATCCTCACTGTCATCGTCACTTTCATTGTCTTCTTCCGGACACAAGTCAATTTCTTTGGGTGTTGAAGGTTTTGACAGAGATAACAAAGCAGCAGCAGCAGCATCAAGGTGATGATATATATACATAAGTATATTCATCATCGCCATGTTGTGATGTTGAAATATTATGTTTAAAATTTATATATATATGTGACGGCTTCCTGGTCATTACCATCAGCTGCTACTGGGCATCAATCAGTGGCTCCCTTAATTATGTATCCTCCTTTTATTTGGAGGATGTTTAATAAGATGAGAAAAATCTTCAAAGCCCCTTCGTATCAGGTTGCATTGGCCACAATACATTAAATCTTTTAAAGCCTGTAGAAGATGGTCATCTACGCCAGGGATTTGTATTGTGTATTTTTCCTGGCTATTCAGCAGTAGGGTCCTACAAAAGCCGCTCTTGTTCAAGTATGAAGCTATGGAATACAATTCTTGTACAATTGTCTGAGATCAGCAGCTGCTACTGGGCATCCATCAGTGGCTCCCTTAATTATATATCCTCCTTTTATTTTGGAGGATGTTTAATAAGATAAGAAAATCTTCAAAGCTCCTTCGTATCAGGTTGCATTGGCCAAAATACATTAAATCTTTTAAAGCCTGTAGAAGATGGTCATCTACGGCAGGGATTTGTATTGTGTATTTTTCCTGGCTATTCATCAGTAGGGTCCTACAAAGGCCGCTATATTGTTCAAGTATGAAGCTATGGAATACAATTCTTGTACAATTGTCTGAGATCATATCTACATTGCAGTGCAATTTATCCGTATGTAGATCTTTTAAAATATCTTGAAAGTGTTATTTTCGAAATACCGGCACCTCCATGCTGCTGTTATATATATATATATATATATATATATATATATATATATATATATATATATGTTATATTGTATACAAAATAGATTTGACAATAAAAATCCATTATAATAAATAAAAAATAAAATAAATATAGTTATATGTAAACGTACGTTTATACTTTTAAATACGATTTTTAATTTTTAGGTTGAATTTTTCAATTTTTAATTTGAAACATAATCATTTTATATAAAATTGTGATTAACAATAATAAAAAAAACATTGTTCCACAACATCCCATACGGGACAAGGGAGACTTCTCTCATATCAATGAGTGCACCCCGATTCATATTTAGCTCAATGATATGGGACCTACTGTTTATCGCCGAGTCCGAACGGCGTGTCTTAAGACACCACTTATGGAGAAGTTTTTCAAGGCTGAAATACTCAGGAAATGCCGCCAACATTACTGAAGGGTATTTTGCCACCGTTGAAAAATGTTTGATGTTGCTTGGGCGGGGAATCGAACCCCCGACCTTCTGCGAGCAATGCGGGCGTGCATACCATTGCACCACGGTGGCACCCATAAAATTGTGATTTAAATATCTAATTTCCTTAGAAATTTTAATTATGTTAATTTTGAAATGACGTACATCTTCTTTAAAATTTCGTCATTCCACCGATATTCGACGGTAAAATTTTTGTATCGATAACATTGAAATACAGAATAGCACTTTCGGTATTTTAACCGAACGTTTTCGTTAATTAACTATCGGTTCGGTAGAAAAAAAAAGTTACAGAACCCCACTACAGATTTCCAAACACCAACTCCACTTCAAAAATCGTGTATTACAGCAATGTTCATAACTTTAGTTTGTATTTCTTTATTTTTTATAAAACAAATACTTAGAATTTTAAAAAAATTGGCTTGCTTGGCTATGGATCTTTAAGCGAGTGCTTCCAAAATGTATCGAGCGCAGCCCATTTTCATAATGGGTACTTTACACTATATGTATTTTACATATGGGTTGTCACTTTTTATATACAAAATGTATACGCAAAGTGACAACCCATATGTGAAATACATATCGTGTAAAGTACCCATAACTCCGTGTGGACTGCATCGAAAGATGTATTGAAATCATAACTCTGCATTGCACTACTCCCAAACTTTTTTGCTGGGTTACCATATGGTCCATTCGCTATAAACTTGCAATTATTCCTCACGTAGGAAAGAGGTAACCCTACTCTCACGTAGATTCCTGGCGTTAAAAACACTCACAAATTTGTAATGTCTTAAATTCTAAATTTCTAACTAAGGACAACACACTTAAGCTAGATTAAAAAAAAAAATAAACATTATTTTTATATTTGGTCGTCATTATGATTTGTTTTAGCAATTTTTTTCTAGGTCATTAATAATTCATAATTCTTTTCTTTTCAGGCCTTAAATAAACTTCCTTTTGGCTAAATGGTGGACGGATACGGAATAAATGGTAGGCATAAATAATAAACGTTTTACCTTGGATCTATGATACTTAATGCACTGTATTTTTTTATATTTCTAGATGACTTTAATTGCAGCTTAATCCAGAAACTTCAAGGATCTATCTCAACAACAACAACAGACAAGAATCCAGAAGATATGCTTCGCCACCAACAGCCACATTTGGCTACAACAAATACAGGTTATTTTTCCAGATCTTTGGCTGATTATTTATCTGGCTGTATATCATCAATTTTGCTGAATAATCATAAACTTAGACGCATCAACATTAATTTGGCTATTTCCTTTTTAAATTTGGCTGGAATTGCCAAAAAATTGACTGACTTTCGCCGAAAACTTTTGTCAAAATTTCCATCAACTTCTGGCGGTATGCTTCATACAATTATAGGCTGGATTGCCACAAAAATGACTGACCTCCTCCCTATGGATATTATGAGGGGCCAGTAGTTTATACGGTGTTGATTTACTGTTGTTGGCGTTATCTTTAATAAACAAAAAAAACCAACGTTCACATAACAATACTTCTACACACAACAAATCAAAACTTACAGTTGTTTATCACGCACAAAGCTTAATGTAAAACACACACACGTTCAATGACAATAAAACAAAACTTTATATTATAAAATTGTTAAGTTTTCCACTTTTTATTATTATTGTATAGGGGATTCAAACAGGACCTTAGGAAAATGGCTTCCTTTAACGCACCAGAAACTTCTAATCAGATTTTCGCCCCGTTATGCCTTTTATATGGCCCTTACCCAAACACATTTTCCCACTTTTCCAACATTATGGCTAAATTCCTTGACGTTTATCATTTTCCTTTTTGTTGTCCGTACAGACCTAATACTGTCGGCTCAGGGTTGCATTTCCCGGTCACGATACGTGACACGTTTCCACTAATCGTTTTTGCAAATGTGGCAACACTGAATATTTAACTAGCCCTACCGCCGCTTGGCGTATCCGCTTTCATTTTGCACTTATGCTAAGTTTACATTTACGAAATCCACTCGATTTCAACTGTCAATTCCATCTCATCTGGATTTCATTTTACGTTTAACCTATGGATTTGACAGTTGAAATCGGGTGGATTTCGTAAATGTTAGAAAAGCATTAAGCTGGAAACACATACAACGTTTGGGTAAAGTTTTGTGCCGTTTTGGCCGTTTTTACACTGTTGGGCATGATGCCGAAAAATTCAAATTCATTTGAAATATATGCTGACAAACAGATAAACGCTGGACTTTGGTATCGGCGTCGCGCTGTTGTTGTTTTCTCAACGCCCAACACAAAACTTTACTCAAACGTTGTATGTGTTTTCAGCTTTACCGGCACCAACGAACAACATCCTTGAGAGATGCTGCTGGTTTTAGTTTAATTCATAAATTACATTTAATTGAGGGCCACAGGCAACAAGTTTTACCACTTTTTGGGGTTAAGGAACGCTTTGCAGGTTAAAAATGGTAACCTCAGGTAAGTAAAGGAACACAGCTTATATTTAGCCACGCGAATAAAATTTCTTGTCCTTGTTTTCAATTTTAATTGTTTTATTATTATATATCATATTTTGTTTTTGGTTCGTGTTCCTTTATTTTCAACACATTTCAATGCCTAAAATTTGTTAACATTAGCTCTGTTCCTTTACGTGCAAGAATCTTCAAATTTTACCACTTTTTACTCGATAAATCTTTCTGAAGAAAGGGTCTTCTATAGACCCTTTCTAAAACAAAGGGTGCTTCTATAGACCCTTTTGAAACAAAGGGTGCTTCTATAGACCCTTCTGAAACAAAGGGTGCTTCTTTAGGCCCTTTCTGAAACAAAGGGTGCTTCTATAGACCCTTTCTAAAACAAAGGGTGATTCTATAGACCTTTTCTGAAACAAACGGGTCTTCTATAAACCAATCTTGAAACAAAGGGTGCTTCTATAGACCCTTTCTGAAACAAAGGGTGCTTCTATAGACCCTTCTGAAACAAAGGGTGCTTCTATAGACCCTTTCTGGAACAATGGGTGCTTCTATAGACCCTTTCTGAAACAAAGGGTGCTTCTGTAGACCCTTTCTGAAACAAAGAGTGCTTCTATAGACCCTTTCTGAAATAAAGGGTGCTTCTATAGACCCTTTCTGAAACAAAGAGTGCTTCTATAGACCCTTTCTGAAATATAGGGTGCTTCTGAAACAAAAAGTGCTTCTATAGACCCTTTCTGAAACAAAGGGTGCTTCTACGGGCCCTTTATGAAACAATGGGTGTTTCTACAGACCCTTTCTGAAACAACGGGTGCTCCTATAGACCCTTTCTGAAGCAATGAGTGGTTCTATGGACCCTTTCTGAAACAAAGGGTGTTTCCATAGACCCTTTCTGAAACAAAGGGTACTACTATAAAACCTTTCTGAATCAAAAGAGGCTTCTTTAGACCCTTTCTGAAACAAATTGTGCTTCTATAGACCCTTTCTGAAACAAAGGGTGGAGTTATAGACCCTTTCTGAAACAAAGGGTGGAGTTATAGACCCTTTCTGAAACAAAGGGTGCTTCTGTAGACCCTTTCGCCAAACGTGAATGAGATACTATCTTCCTTCTTTCTGGGGTTCGAGAGTGTCCTAACCGTTTCCCACAATTCATTTATTCCAATGTTGACCAACCAACTTGTTAACTTCCAATGACACTTTTTACTCGATAATACTATGTTTACATTTACGAAATCCACTCGATTTCATCTGTCAATTCCTTTGTGTATACGTCAAATGAAAACTCATGTGAAATCGATTGGATTTCATTTGACGTTTGAGCAATGGAATTGACAATTGAAATCGAGTGCATTTCGTAAATGTAAACATAGTATAAGCGTTTCTTTTCTTCAGACAACATACAATTCATATGTGAGCATTTTACAACTTTTGCCGGTTTGTAAAGTAAAGGAACAGACCATTTACTGTCTGTGAAAAAATTATGGGCAGCTAGAAGACCCGACAAATGTATGTATGTGTTAGTAAATCAGATTTGCATTTGAAGACAAATTGTCTAGTGTAAACGCGTACCAAAGCCAACTGGAATACCTTAAGCTGAAAACAGATACAACGTTTGATTAAAGTTTGGCGTTGGGCGTCGAGAAAAAAACAACAACAGGGCGACGACGATACCAAAGTCCAGCGTTTATCTGTTTGCCGGCATATATTTCAAATGAATTTGAATTTTTCGGCATCATGCCCAACAGTGTAAAAACGGCCAAAACGACACAAAACTTTAAGCTGGAAACACATACAACGTTCGAGTTTTACCATTAAAAAGTACGGGAACGAAGCTATAGTCTTTGTCCATATTTACTCTTGTGCCAGACATTGAAAATAAAACATGAAAATTTTTGAACTTTTAGGAGAGAGAGGAGGTGAAGGAGCTCCCTTTCTCCCTTCCTCCCTTCTTACCCATAAACTCAAATCATTCTCAAGCAAATTTTCATAGTCTGGCACAAGACTTAGTCCATATTTATATTAGGAATTTTCCCTTGCGGCAATTGTCAGTTTGTTGGAGAGAGAGGTGAAGTATATGGTAATCCATTGCCTCTCAACACCCTCTCTTACCGACGAACTGACAATTGCCACAAGGAAAATTGCCTAATATAAATATGGACTTACATTAGACAATTTTCCTTGCGGCAAGTGTCAGTTTGTTGTTGAGAGAGGGTGCTGAGAGGCAAAGGGTTACCATATGCCTCACCTCTCTCCTTCAAACTGACAATTGCCGCATGAAAAATTGCCTAATATAAATATGGACTTTATGACAATTTCTTTATCCAAAAACTGTAATAGCCCGTTTCCACGGTACGTCGTTCGTTCGTTCTCTATTCGTTGTTCGAACCATAACTACGAATAAATTACTTATATCCCCACACAAAATTCTATGAACGAACGACGATTTTTCTGCGTTGTTCGATTAGAAATACTCTCTGAACGACGAATCCCATCCCTAACAAATAAGAGAATTTATCGAAAAAATAATGTATAAATTCAAAATTGAAAAATTTTTTGAAAACACAAAAATTTTTAGAAAAAAGGAACAAGATGAATGAAAATTAATGGACTAAACATTTTATATAGATGCAAAAGGAATATGGTTGTGCTTCGTCCTTCTTAATTCCACACACATTTCTTGTCCATTAGTTCAAAATCGCGTAAAAAATCAGAAACAAAAAGGAAACACATTACTAAAAGTCTGTATACACAAACATTGTTTTGACATGCCTCTCTCTCTCTCTCTCTTTAATTTTGAAAATAGAAAAAAATAAAAATATATTGAAAATACAACATTTTTCAGAATTTATGGAAAAAATGAATGAAATGTGTGTAGTTAAATATAGAAGATACATTTGAAGAAAAGTCTGTTGCTTTTCCTATTCATTTAATGCATATTTTAAGTGTTTTCGGTTCAAATTTTCGTGAAAACAAGGAAACAAAAATGAAGGAAATTTTGGAAACGGGTTATTTCGTGTAGGTCGTTCGACAGGCGAACAACGTAATTGAAACGCTCGTGTGAACATGACATAAAAGAATATGACATTATTTGGTCTGTTCCTTTACTTTTGAAAATGGTAAAACCGGCAAAAGTAGTAAAAGTTGTAAACTGCCACCTTATGAATTGTATCGTGTCTGAAGTAAAGGAACGCTTTTCGTGTAAAAAGTCGTAAAATTTATTCATGGCATCGTGTAAACGTACCATAATTTTACTCCCAATCATTTCATACGAAAATATCCATCTCTGCTCATTGTTGATAAGCACGGAAATTTTTTGACAATCTGCTCTTTTTTACTTTGTTTACCATAGATAAGAAGTAATTCTCTTTTTCACAAAACAAACCAAACAGCAACAAAAGATTAATTGATTAATTAGCTATTTTCTTGAAGGTGCAATCTTTTTCGGTGCAAATAAATTAAATTACTTTTGTAAAGTAATTAAGTAACAAACAACAACAACATTAAAACTAAACAAACGCAAACTAATGACATTTCTGGAAAATACCATAAGAAAAATCAATGACAAGAATTGAGTGAAAGTCGTGTAATTGATTGTGAAACAGTGCATGCCAGAGAGAGAGGTGTGGGTGTTTCCCAAAAGTGCAGCAAGAAGTGACAGGCAAATACGAGACAATAGGAAACTAATTAGGAAATTTTCCAGGAATTAGTGGTTTTAATCCTAATAAAACGCTAATTTGTGAAATAAAAAACAACAACTAAAACAACACAGGCAGCAGGTAGGACTTTTTATGATTTTTGTGCGGTATAAATAATTGAAATTTTTCTTTCTATTCCCACATTCACAGACAAGAGTTCTTTGTTCAACAAGCACCAGAGTAGACAGACAAGGAGTCTCGCAATTTTCCTTAATTTTTATAAAATTTCATATTAGTTTACCCATAACAATGACCATTGAAGTCACCAGTGTTGCAGCATCAGTGAAAAAAGATATGTTAACCCGTACCTTAAAACAATCCGGCCATGTAGGCTTCGATAGCCTTCCCGATCAATTGGTTAATAAATCCGTACAAAATGGTTTCGTATTTAATGTTATGTGCATCGGGGAAACTGGTTTGGGCAAATCAACCTTAATGGATTCTTTGTTCAATACAAGTTTTGAATCAACGCCCAGTCCCCATACTCTGCCCAATGTTAAGTTAAAAGCCAACACCTATGAACTGAAGGAAAGCAATGTCCATTTAAAGCTAACCATTTGTGATACAGTGGGGTTTGGTGATCAAATCAACAAAGAGAATTCCTTTAAAGCTGTGGTCGATTACATAGATACACAGTTTGAGGCCTATTTGCAGGAAGAGCTGAAAATAAAACGTTCCTTGGTTGATTATCATGATAGTCGGATACATGCATGTCTCTATTTCATTTGTCCCACCGGACATGGTCTGAAATCTTTGGATTTGGTGTGCATGAAACAATTGGATAGCAAAGTGAATATAATACCCATTATAGCAAAGGCTGACACGATTTCCAAAAATGAACTTCAACGTTTCAAGTCAAAGATATTGGAGGAGTTAAAGAAGAATGATGTTAACATCTATCAATTCCCTGTGGATGATGAAACCGTGGCAGAGACAAATGCCATTATGAATGAGCACGCACCCTTTGCTGTGGTGGGCTCAAGGGAATTCGTTAAAATTGGCAATAAATTGGTAAGGGCCCGCCAATATCCTTGGGGCACTGTGCAGGTCGAAAATGAATTGCACTGTGATTTTGTAAAACTGCGGGAAATGTTGATACGTACCAACATGGAAGATTTACGTGAACAGACCCATCAAACCCACTATGCCTTGTATCGGCAAAAACGTCTCTCTGAAATGGGTTTCTGTGATGTAGACAACGACAATAAACCCGTTTCATTCCAACAAATTTTCGAAATTAAACGTGCCCATCACTTGAGTGAACTCCAGGCCAAGGAGGATGAGGTACGACAAATGTTTGTGCAACGCGTTAAAGAAAAGGAGGCTGAACTTAAGGAAAGTGAACGGGAGCTGCATTCACGTTTTGAGAAACTCAAAAAGGAACATGCCGAAGAGAAACGTAAATTAGAGGAAGCTCGGCAAAAGCTTGAAGAGGAATATTTGGAATTCAATACACATAAAAATAATTATGTGGCTTCACATCATACCATGACACTGGGCAAGAAGAGCAAAAAGTAAAGTGTTTGCCGCCGCCGCCCAAAGGTTATAGGAGCAATGACAAAGTTTTGCCATACCACGCAATATAAGACTTCTTCTCTATACTATGTATTCTTTGTTTGCAATTATTTTTTTAGTTTTGTTTATTATTTAGTTTTCATTTTTTTCTTATTTCGTAATTAAGTATTATTAAAGGCCAGTTTTAAACACATTTGTTTAATAAAATATATTAAATATTATTGAAAAGTTTTTTTTACCGAATTGCAGGTACTCAAGAAGCAGTTTAAAATTTCTGAAAGAAATGGTGCTTTTATAGATCCTTTCTGAATGAGAGGGATCTTCTATAGACCCTTTCTGAAACAAAGGGTGCTTTTATAGGCCCTTTCTGAAACAAAGGTTGTTTTTATAGACCCTTTTTGAAACAAAGGGTGCTCCTATAGACCCTTTCCGAAGCAAAGAGTGCCTCTATAGACCCTTTCTCGTATAATGGGTGCTTCTATACACCCTTTCTGAAACAAAGGGTGCTTCTATAGACCCTTTCTAAAAGAAAGGGTGCTTCTATAGACCCTTTCTAAAAGAAAGGGTGCTTCTATAGACCCTTCCTGAAACACAGGGTGTTTCTATAGACCCTTCCTGAAACACAGGGTGTTTCTAAAGACCCTTTCTGAAACAAACGGTTCTTCTATAGACCCCTTCTGAAACAAAGGGTGCTTCTTTAGACCCTTCCTGAAACAAATGGTGCTTCTGTAGACCCTTTTTGAAACAAAGGGTGCTTCTGTAGACCCTCTCTGAAGCAAAGGGTGTTTCTATAGACCCTTTTTGAAACAAAGGATGCTTCTATAGACCCTTTTTGAAACAAAGGGTGCTTCTGTAGACCCTCTCTGAAGCAAAGGGTGTTTATATAGACCCTTTTTGAAACAAAGGATGCTTCTATAGACCCTTTCTGAAGCAAAGGGTGCTTCTATAGACCCTTTCTGAAACACAGGGTGTTTCTATAGACCCTTTTTGAAACAAAGGGTGCTTCTTTAGACCCTTCCTGAAACAAAGGGTGCTTCTATAGACCCTTTCTGAAACAAAGCGTGCTTCTATAGACCCTTTCTGAAACAAAGGGTGCTGTTATAGACCCTTTCTGAAACAAAGGGTGCTTCTATAGACCCTTTCTTAAACAAAGCGTGCTTCTATAGACCCTTTCTTAAACAAAGCGTGCTTCTATAGACCTATCGAACTGTAACACTCTCCGTCAATTCTTGCATCCTCACTGACCGTGCAAAACGTAGCGCTATCAATCTGATCGTTTCCGAGGACCGAATGTCACAACTCATGATGTATAAAAATTCTAGCAGCAACGCACCGACGTAGCTATAAATAAATCACGAGACCATTTTGGGGTGACCAATGGACAACATTTGAATTTTTGCGAGTAAAATATATTAAAAATGGGAACCGAGCCAAGAAACCCGTGCATAAATAGATGGCCTTCTTAAACCAACGTCCCATCTTCAATTTCCTACATACATATATGTCAAAGATGTCAATATTATAAGATAGGAAAAGTCAATTGTGAAAAATTAACTGTAGGTGGAGTTAACCTCTGTTGCTACGACATCATAGCAACATTCTGTTAAACGAAAACTGTTAGTCATTGGAATATTGACAAGAAAAACATTAAAACTCAAGTTTGACGGCATTCGCTTTTGATTTTTTCATTGAATGAACAATAAAAAAAGAAAAGAAATAAATTTCAGCCACAAAACACGAAGTTTATTGTTTCTGTCGCGAGAAATGGGAATCAAAAACGATTGGCATTGCTGTTATTAATTCCAGTGAGTTGTGTAGCCATCTGTAACCAAAATATGGAACTATTAGCATATGTTTTTGGAAAATGCATTTGTTCGGGTCTTTATTGCTATACGTCTTTGTATATGTTTACAAATACAATGCATATTATTTATGGCTTAAATGTCGTTTAGGGGCACCTCTCGGATCGGGCTGAAGTTTTTACAGTAGATAGCCCTTGGCATCCTGAATACAACGATATATAATTTTCCGGGGGGAAGTCCATACTTCCCGAGATATGGGTCTTGACATTTCGGAAATTTCGTACTTTCACACCATTAGGTTGTTTAGGGGCACCTCTCGGATCGGGCTGAAATTTTTACAGTAGATAGCCCTTGGCATCCTGAATACAACGATACATAATTTTCTGGGGGGAAGTCCATACTTCCCGAGATATGGGTCTTGACATTTCGGAAATTTCGTACTTTCACACCTTAAGGTTGTTTAGGGGCACCTCTCGGATCGGGCTGAAATTTTTACAGTAGATAGCCCTAGGCATCCTGAATACAACGATATATAATTTTCCGGGGGGAAGTCCATACTTCCCGAGATATGGGTCTTGACATTTTACAATTCTAACGTGGGCAATATGGGCATCGTTTTAAAGCTTATGGAGAGTACTTTTATGCACGTGTTTTGATCGCGTAGCCCACTTTTGACCCTGTCCATAGGAGAAAGTTTTAAATCCCCGGCCGAAGGCCGGCTACTTAAGAACACTTTCAATTTAAAAGAGAGTTTTGATAACGTAGCCCACTTTTGACCCTGTCCATAGGAGAAAGTCTTAAATCCCCGGCCGAAGGCCGGCTACTTAAGAACACTTTCAATTTAAAAGAGAGTTTTGATCGCGTAGCCCACTTTTGACCCTGTCCATAGGAGAAAGTCTTAAATCCCCGGCCGAAGGCCGGCTACTTAAGAACACTTTCAATTTAAAAGAGAGTTTTGATCGCGTAGCCCACTTTTGACCCTGTCCATAGGAGAAAGTCTTAAATCCCCGGCCGAAGGCCGGCTACTTAAGAACACTTTCAATTTAAAAGAGAGTTTTGATCGCGTAGCACACTTTTGACCCTGTCCATAGGAGAAAGTCTTAAATCCCCGGCCGAAGGCCGGCTACTTAAGAACACTTTCAATTTAAAAGAGAGTTTTGATCGCGTAGCCCACTTTTGGCCCGGAAAGTACATTGGAAAGTACTCTTCGTGAGCTTTAAAACGAGTCCCATATTGCATAGGTTTTAAAAATAATGGTGATAAAAGTAAAAAAGTCAAGACCCATATCTCGGGAAGTGTGGACTTCCCCCCGGAAAATTATATATCGTTGTATTCAGGATGCCTAGGGCTATCTACTGTAAAAATTTCAGCCCGATCCGATAGGTGCCCCTAAACAACCTAAAGGTGTGAAAGTACGAAATTTCCGAAATGTCAAGACCCATATCTCGGGAAGTGTGGACTTCCCCCCGGAAAATTATATATCGTTGTATTCAGGGTCCCAAGGGCTACCTATGGTAAAAATTTCGGGCCGATCCCAGAGGTGCCCCTAAACGACACTTGTTCCTTATTTATTACGGATATTTTATTTGTTTCATTTAGAAAGGAAAGCAGCTTCGTCGAGTTAAAAAAAAAAATCTTGGGGAAACTCTTAAAATCTATCTTATGTACTATATTCTAGGAACCTGCTTCACAAGAAAGTCGCCGTAACAACCACATGGCTGTAGTGGACCATTTGCATGGGAAGACGAAGATTATAACCTTATGTCAGTATTACTTCAAGATTATTTTACATAAATATGTACATACTACACACATACCGTGGAAGTCATCCTCAGCATCACAAAAGCCGTCAGATCAACAAGCCTCTCACACAGGAATCAACACCGATATAGTTGCTGACGATATACATATAATATTCTGGTGTGAACATGGGCATACATATTAGTTTTTGCTTGAACAATGCTGAGGACGGTGCAGTTCATCTATCTTGGACATGGTCCAATATTTTTTCAATATGCTTTACAAGTTACCTCAAATCGAACTCTCAAATCAAACAAATAAAAAGAAGATTATCGGGGTAATGAACAAAAACATACCTTTTTAGTATTTTTTATACTGATTCACTTGTAATCGACTATAATCTCTTTTTTAACATTTATTTAAATTGAAGCTGTTTTCCCACCATTGCTGTTACATATTGGAACGTGCGAAAATCCTTATATTGGCAGATTTTGACATTAATGGTGTCGTTGTTACACCGTTATATAGTCACAGAGCTAAGCCCCCTGCCACACTGTGCAATAAATTTGACGAAAATATGCGCTCCTAAATCGAGTTCCACGCTAGAGTAATTTTATTAAATTGCTGTATTGGGTATTTAAGACTTTCTGCTATGGACAGGTGCAAATCTAGGGCACGGGAACAAAATATCTTTTAAATTGAAAATTTTCGGAGCAGGATGAATGTTTGGACTGGATTCGGATCGACCTGATATTTGTACCACAGATAGGGCTTGCAGTGATAATCACGCCAAAAAATATATCATGGGCAGGAAGTCCATACTTCACGAGATATAGGCTCCGAAAGTTCAAAAAATCCCTTGGTTTTGACGGTATGTTTAGTTTAAATCGAATTTTTCATATATAGCCGGCCTTTGGCCGGGGTTTTAAGACTCTCCTATGGACAGGAACAAATCTCGGCTAACGCGAACAAAATTTTCCTTCAAATCCAGTCCGTATATTCAACTTATGCCAAATTTTTCTTTAAGTAGCCGAAATTTAGGCCGCCATCAGACAATGTGCTTTTTCACATGTATGGCATCAGCTGTTCTGTATATTAGTATACCCAAAGTGACAACATACATGTGAAAAAGCAGATGGTCTGATGGCGGCCTTAACAAGGGAATTTTCAGAACTTCGTAGGCCCATATCTCGGGAAGTATGGACGTCCGCAATAAATGTTATACCTACCTACCTGTGGGAAAAATTTGATCCCGATCCGAGTTTAATGCTTAAACACATCTTAAGCCCATGGTAGAACAAGAAAAGGTAGCAGCAATACCCAGCTGACTGAACTGGGCTGTAATGCTAGTGTCAAATTCCATACGACATTTTATATATTTATTTCTATGTTCAATGTATATTAAGGATATATATTTTTTGAAGAACAAATTTATTAATCAGAAAAAAAACTATTTCCCATAAAGACTCCTTCATATCATTGACATGTAACCTCCTCCAGGTCCGAACGACATGCCGCACACTAAAACACCGCTTAAAGAGGCGGTACAATATTTGTTAATATGTGTGGTATTTTGTTAAACTTGAAAAGAATAAAGAATAAAATTTTGTTAAACTTGAAAAGAGCAAACGATTGAAACAGCTTTTCTTTTTTCAATGAATTACCAGCGACCCCAAACACTTTTGCAAGAATTCTACTTTCTGCGAGAAATTATGCATTTAGTGGAATGATATGGAAACATTCAAATTGAAAATCTAACGAGTTTTCATTAATGTTTTTCAAAATTTCCAATCAAATGTGAAAAATTGTGTTGCGGGCGCCCCATAACCGCAAATACGGCCCTGACGCAAAAAAAAATTTGCGTGGAGCTTCGCTAGGGTGTAGCTTTTTTCCATGGTGGAAGCTACAAAAACCACCTTCAAAAAAACAATTTTTCTTTTTATATATCTTAGGGGACCGGGTGCTTTGCTTTGGAGGGTTAAATCTTCTCCCACCGGGGGTCCCCTAGTCCAACGTTGCGATGCTGCCAGCACGTTGTTATGCCAAATATTATAAGCTGGAAGGGCACCGTCTGTTTATGGTTTCCATCGCTGGAAACCATTACCAAATGTAGGCCACCTGCAAAAGAATAGAAAAATATGTTAATAAGGGGGAAATAGGTATAAATAAATATATTAAACACAAAAAAAATAATCTATGCAGACAACTGCATGTGAAAATTTTGATACTTTGACAGAAACTAAATGCATGTGTTAAAACAGCTGTTTAGGGTAGGGAGTCATAGGCTGAAACTTGACTTGGGGATACGACCTGTAGAAATGCAGGACGTATAACGTAAAGACTTACGCCGAGTGAGTCGTTATAGAAAATTTATAGATTTGAATTTTCAACGGATATTAAGGTGGTTGTTGTCCGGAAAAACTGAAGTGTATGAGCATTTTTACTTTTATTTTCCAACGGAGGGATAAATAAGGACAAATGTTATTAGTTTTGCACGCCATGAAGAAGACAAAAAGAGCCAGAAAATTAATTAAAAAAATGGCACTTTTGGAGGCTGACTAAGCATTTGGCGCTTGCTTGCGGCCATTTGGAAAGTTGCCGGTAAAGAAATAAGACCTACTGCATAGATTGTCTCAGAAAAGTTAAGTTGAGCTTCAAAGTGTGGGTGTTTGTTTGATTGTGTTTTGATATTCACAAACATTATTGAATAAATACAAGTGCTGAAGAAAAAAAAAACAGAGGTTGGTAGTGGAAAGAAAAATATATATGGAAACCAATAATATAGTTAATACGTGTTGTCCTATTAGGTTATCCTGGTCATCCTTTTTGATCTATATTGTCGACCAACGAAGAGAAAACCCGCATAATATATCCGTACTATTCCTCAGCTGTCTCGAGAGACAAGAGAAACGCAATTACCAAGGAAAGTGAGACCAGGTAACCTCTGTTAAGCTTTTGGTTTAATCGCCTAATGCAAACGGAGGAGTTTGATTAATATGTTTTCACTAGTATTGATCTATGAACGAAAGAGAAACTTATTGATAGCGGCCCTATGACCGTAAAGAGGCCGCAAAACTATCCAGTATTGTAAATCTGCCAGTATTTGCTATCTGCAGTCATTAAAAACACAACTACAGTGAAACTTGATAAAAACATTAAATCTTGGCAAACAGGGCAACAATATATTATTAAGAAAATTTGCTGAGAAATACTTGAGAACCAGAAAAGGGAGTCACAAACGTGACATAATATAACTGATAAAGTAGACCAACTCCATTTTTTATTTTTAAATATTGATCATTATTTTTTTTTTTTGTAAACCTAAATCATACTTTTTTTTACTTATTCTTCATGCACAATAGCTGTCAGCAAGTGCTTTTATAGGGGTTTGACTGTTAGTGTTTGAACAGGTAGCATTTAACGACTTCAGGGAGCTCCTTTAGGTCTGGTTTAGAACCACATACCCACTAGCAGCAGGAACTTATAGAAGAGTGTGTGAAAGGCTATTCAATGGTGCAAAACTCTCCTTTTTTTGTAACAGGTTTGAGAGAAGATAGAGTATGATTTTTGTGTTATTTATGACTCTTAATTTATTATTTTTTTTGATGAATTAATTTACCAATTATTTTAGCCTTAATTACGAACATTTATTTATCTTTAACTTGATTTTTAATATTGTTTTTTTTTATATATATTTCTATTTTTGAGAGAGAACAGAAGTAGAGTATTTTAATTAATATCAGTTGTGACCCTCATATGTTCAAATAGGGTTTTCCGGAACGCCGGGATCGAATTGGCCAGTGAGCCTGAAAACATAAAAAAAGATACAATAATATTAGGTTTTAAAAAGGATCATAATTAGAAAAATAGTTTTAAGTTCTTATAATAAATACATCATGGATTTTGATTGAAAAGATTTTTGATAAAAATTATGTGTTGTTAAGGATAATAGGGGGGCAATAGGGTAAGTTGAAAGGGTAAGTGTAATAGTGTGGGCGGTCTTATGGGAGTCACTTCAATACATTTCGAAGGAATCAAGTGACTATGGTTGGGATGGGCGACTGGTGGTCCACCTCCACCCCACTTCTGTGTGTGTTTCATTGTAAGTATTGTGCATTTTGTGTTAGGATAATTGTGACTGCCGTGGGTTGCCAGATGGGATGGACCTATACCCTGATGGAGAAGCCGACTGAGCTAGTTGGTCCCCAAATCTGGTCAACGCCTAAAGCGGCACGTAACAATATGGCGCCCAAGACGAAAGTTCAAGATGATTTAGAACAATGTGTATTCCACCTACACACATTATAATAGCCCACTAGAGTAAAACGACAATAGACCAGTATCAGGGTGGAAGGATTTCTGGAGGGGAATTGTTGGGAACTCTATAACCTGTCCACTCTTATCGTGGATAAAAGATGTATAGAGGTTTACAACAATTCCAACCCAGATGTCCAGAAGCCAGGATTTGAATAGCATATTGTGTAGAGTATAGCCTAGTCGTCCATAAAATACTAGTTAGGACATTAGAGTATATGAAGTGCAATATTTTTGTTTTAGAATTAGATTTTTTGTGTAGTATAGGGATTTGTGAAATAAACTAATGAATCGATAACCGCTCCAGATATTTTTCTAGAGGCCAGGTGTATCGAAGTTAGTTTATTGACCTTTGGTGTCATAGAAATAGACTGCCATAGGCAAACCTTCTGCTATGTGCAATAGTATGTTTGTTTTGACTAGGAACACACGCTAAGGAGTAGCTTTCTAATGAAAGAGTCAAATTATAATAAAGTATTAAAAACCGCACACACTACCCTTCAATAATTGCCAGCCCCCATTAATAACTATTGAGAAGAAAACGAAAGACTTAAGTGAGAAACTTCATTTGGGAAAATATCAGGTTATTAGGATAATTTTTTTGGACTTTTCAGTTGTAAAAGGTAATGCTAGGAAAAACTAGATCACAAACAAGAAAAAGACAATTAGAAAAGGATTACAGTGATATTGATTGTGTGGAACATACGGCACCGAAATTAAGTAAAATGGCTAATAGTGGAATGAACATGGCCACTGGTAATGAAAATTCAAATGAAGCTATAACCGTGTTTGGAGAAGGGGATGCGAATATGGCCTTTAGACAGGCTTTTGCTTCGCAGTCCACCTCGAGTAGTGAGGCAAGCTCTAGATGTAGCTCTGAAGTCCCTGAGACCCCAAATACTGATATTTTACTATCTCAAAAGGCATTACAAGATGAAATGAATAAAATTAGGAATGATATGTCTGTTTTGATGAGAACAATGGGTCAATTAACAAAAAGTTTTGAGGCCTTATCAAAAAGTAACACCCCCTCTTTGGACAACAACCAACCACATAATACGCCAATGACAAATCCAGTAAATAACTCACCGAATAGGAATAATAATCCAGGAACTGGGGTAGGTCAATTGCCGGCATCCAACCAGAATAGTGAAAAGGGTTACCCTGTTCGTCAAAATCGTGACCTAACTGGGGAACAAATAAGAATTAGGGTCGATAAATTTGGTATTGAATTTGATGGTATTACCTCCCATATGAGCGTTGATGACTTCATCTTTCGTTTGGAACGTCTTCAGGCTCAATATGACGTTCCATGGTCTGAAATATTGAGGGATTTTCGCCTTTTAGTTGTTGGCCAGGCGCATGAATGGTACTGGCTGTATACGAAGACTCATTATGTACGTGATTGGCCTGAACTTCGACACGCTTTGGAGAGCCAATACAAAATTAATCGGTCCAACTTTGAGTTGATGCGTGATTTGATGGATAGGAGGCAACAAAGCAATGAGTCCATTGATGCATTTTTTTTCATCATGGGTCAACTTCGTTCCAAATTACTACAACCTATATCGGATTATGAGATGATTAGAATTATGAAACGAAACATAAGAGAGAGTATTGGAAGAATAATTTACCCGATGACTGTTTCATCAGTGGAACAATTGAGAATGGAGTGTATCGAGGCAGAAAGAAACTTTCCGAGGCGTGAGGCACGAACATTTTCTCAACCACCGCAACGAGTTAATCGTAATGTGAACGAGGTTTACGTTCAGGATCTGGCAAGTGATGAAGATGAGGTATGGAATGATGAAACTGTAGATGTTGCTGCCATCGATTCAGGCCGTGGACAACAAAGACAATTTGTGTGTTGGAATTGCCAAGAATCGGGACATGGTTTTATGGAGTGTCCTTCGATGCAAAGATCCCTGTTCTGCTATAAATGTGGAAAACAAGGTGTCACAAAAGTTCGGTGTCCAAACTGCAATCCGGAAAACAGGAAAAGGGGCTTGGGAACTGCAGGAAACCAACGCCGAACCGAGAACCCTGCGAAGGAGAAACAATAAAGATCTTGTCACAACAATCTGAAAAGAAAAATATAAATTTTAAATCAGAACTAATAAAAGTGAATGATAGGAAATGGAATCCGGATGAAAGGCATTGTTTTCCGATTGAAATAAGGCGACAAAACTACGAGGAAACCAGAAAACGCATTTTTGATAGTTCCCCAAAAGTCAGTGTTACCAATAGAATTCTTAAGGTCCGCAAAAAGTTTGCTGAACGCAAGAAAATTAGAAAGTTAGTAATAGAAACTATACAAAGGGCTTCAGTGGGTAAGAAAGATCCTAGAGTTTTCCTGGAAGTTAGTATTGAAGGTAAGAAACTTAATGGACTTTTGGATTCAGGAGCATCTGTCAGCATCCTTGGTAGAAATTGTAGAGAGTTTATAGAGGAATTAGGCTTAAGTATTCATCCAATGGTGACCAATGTGAAAACTGCTAGTGGTCAGCATCATAGAATACTAGGCAAAGTAAACTTATCCATAGAGTACAAAGGTGATCAGCATGAACTGTTGTTGTATCTTTGTCCTGATTTGGAACAGTTTCTCTACTTAGGAATAGACTTTTGGAGAGTTTTTCAACTGGCTCCAGATGTAATTGGGATTGAGGAACTAAATATAGAACAAATTCAGAAAGATATGGTGGAAAAAAATATGGAATACAAATTAAAACCACATAATCTTACGACCGAGCAAAAATCACAGTTGGATATGGTGATAAAAAATTTTGATAGTTTTGAAGAAAAGGGTCTAGGACAAACCACCTTAGAAAAACATTCAATTAAATTGGTAGAGGGCGCTGTCCCAGTTAAAGATCGTTATTACCCCATTTCTCCGGCAATTCAAGAAATAGTTTATAAGGAAATTGATATGATGCTAGAATTAAAAGTGATAGCCCATGGAGTAATAGAACTACGGTAGTTAGGAAACCTGGAAAGAATAGATTTTGTTTAGATGCTAGGAAATTAAATAAGTTAACAATTAAAGATGCGTATCCATTACAAAATATTGATGGAATTCTGAGTCGAATTGATGAGACACACTTTATCAGCAGTGTCGATCTAAAATATGCCTTTTGGCAGATCGAACTGGATGAGGAGAGCAAACAATACACAGCATTTACAGTGGCCGGGCGACCTCTATACCAGTTTAGAGTAATGCCATTCGGCCTCTGTAATGCCGCTCAACGCCTTTGCCGTCTCATGGACAAGGTGATTCCTCAGAGGCTGAAAGACAACGTTTTTATTTACTTGGATGATTTGTTGGTGATATCCAGTAACTTTGAAGAGCATCTACGTTTATTGAAAGAGGTGGCTGATTGTCTACGAAAAGCCAACCTAACTATCGGGCTGAAGAAATCACAATTTTGCTTTCAAGAACTTCGCTATCTTGGCTTCATTATTGGAGGAGGCACTTTAAAAACTGATCCCGAAAAAGTACAAGCTATAAAGCAAATCAAAATGCCAAAGAGTACAAGAGAAGTCCGCAGCTTTCTTGGTACTGCCGGTTGGTATCGGCGATTTATAAAAGATTTTGCCACCATTGCCGCTCCGCTGACCAATACACTCAAAAAGACCAAAAAGTTTGAAGTTACATCAGAAGCAATTGAGTCATTCGAAAACTTGAAGAAAGCATTAACTACAGCTCCAGTACTTCGGCATGCAGATTTCACTAAAAGATTTTATATTCAATGTGACGCATCCGATTATGGAGTAGGAGCAGTCCTCTATCAACTAAATGACCGAAAAGAGGAGCATCCAATTGCGTTCTACTCGCAGAAGCTAAATTCCTGCCAAAGAAAGTACAGTGTTACTGAAAAAGAATGCTTAGCTGCGGTATTAGCTGTTAAAAAGTTCAGGCCATATGTCGAAATGATGCCTTTTACGGTCATTACCGATCATGCCAGCTTGAAATGGCTTATGTCGTTGAAAGATCTAAGCGGTAGGTTAGCTAGATGGTCTCTCCAACTACAGGCCTTTGATTTTGATATTGAACATAGGAAGGGATCAGACAATATAGTTGCAGATATGTTATCACGGTTGCAAGTAGAAGAGTTGTCCAAATTCGACTTACTAGATTTTGAAACAACCGAATTTGAAAGCGACGAATATCTAGATCTGATTAAAACAGTCCAAGATAACCCCGATCGTTTACCAGACCTGAAGGTAGATGACGGTATGGTATTTAAGAAATGTAGAGTTGATTTAGAATTGGAAGATGAATACATGTGGAAGTTATGGATTCCATCTAATATCACCTCTACCATTATTGAAAACGCTCACACGATTAATACTTCTGCTCATGGTGGCATCAGAAAAACCTTAGACAGAGTTAAACGATTCTTCTACTGGCCTAATATGGCATATCAAGTCAGGGAATATGTTAGATCCTGCCAAATATGTAAAGAAACTAAGCCGGCAAATCAAAACCTTATGCCAGAAATTGGTCAAGAGGTCAAAACGGATCGACCCTTCCAAAAACTATATCTCGACTTTTTAGGAAAATATCCACGTTCAAAGAAAGGAAACTGTTACATATTTATCGTAGTAGACCATTTTACTAAGTTTACTTTTCTTAAGGCCATGAGAGATGCCACTACCAATAACATCACAAAATTTCTAGTAAACGAAATATTCCACAAATTCGGAGTTCCCGAAGTGATCCATACGGATAATGGAGCCCAATTTGTAGCCAAGGGTTTTAAACAAATGATAGACACTTACAAAATTACCCATATGCGTACCGCCGTTTACTCCCCTCAATCTAACGCCTCTGAGAGGGTTAATCAGTCGGTGTTAGCTGCTATAAGAGCCTATCTCGAAGACGACCATAGAGATTGGGATCTCTATCTGTCGGAAATCGAGTGTGCCTTACGCACATCGGTACATTCTGCCACTGGAGTATCCCCATTTTTCGCCCTCTTTGGGTATCATATGTTCTCCAGCGGTAGCGACTACAAATTGGCCCGAAAACTGTCGTCAATGTGTGACCACGATTTAAAGGATTTGGATAGAGGAGATAGATTGACACTAATCAGAGAAAAAATTAAATCAAATATGCATTCAGCTTATCAAAAAAGTGCCCAAAGGTACAATAAAAGAGCCAGAGTGGTCCGATTTGTACCTGGCCAAGAGGTGTATCGGAGAAATAATGTGCTCAGTGACTTCGAAAAGAATCGAAATGCAAAATTTTGCAAGAAATTTGTCAAATGTCGAGTCACTAAACCCATTGGAAACAATATGTATGAATTAGAGACGTTACAAGGGAAATCTATAGGTGTGTATCATGCCAAGGATATCAAAGTATAGTAGTAAAATAAGGTGCAATATTAGTCCTATCGGTCTGTGATATTTTAGTGCAATATTAGGTTTAAGAACACTTAGCCTAATATTCCTGTTTTCATGTTCCTGATAGAATTAAGTACCTGTTTTAATTATACACCTAGTGTCCTTGTCCTGTAATTATACATGCTTTTCATTCCAATTATACACCTAGTGACGTCTTTCCGATTTATACACTTATTTGTTTTTATTATACACTGAGTGTCCTGTCCCAAATTTATACACAACGATATTCCATTTATACACCTAGTGTCCTGTTTTCAAATTATACACCTCTATGTGCAAATTATACACCTAGTTTTCTCGTCCTGTAATTATATTTCTTTACCCCAATTATACACCTAGTGCCCTGTCTGTTATTTATACATTTATATATGTCCGAATTATACACTTAGTGTTCTCGTCCTTTAATTATACATTTTTACTCTATTTATACACCTAGTGTTTCGTCTCAATTTATACACCTATATGTCCAATTATACACCCATTACCTACGTCCCAACATATGCACCTATGTGTACCCAAATTCTACATTTCAGTTACTAGTATACGCCTAGTGTTTCCGTCCGTAATTCTACACTGTGTAAAAACCCTTAGTTGCCCTAGTTAGACACACATAAATAATTGTTTTGATTTTTACTCACTGTGTCTACAAAGAATAATAAAATTCCCATTGTCGATGTCCATGCCAGATATGAAGTCATCTCCTCTATGGGCATACCTAGAAAAACACAACAATACCACCAAGTAAATGCTTATGCTTTCTACCTAAGTTTATAATACTTCCCTAATGTTCCCTTTAGAGAGGCCCGGCTGTGTTCTCAGGGTGTGGGAGTTCCCCACGTTGGGCACAGATCCATATAAACCCCGCACACCGTCCCTGTCATCGTAAATTCGCCAGGTTCGGAGTTTTGTTGCGGGCGCCCCATAACCGCAAATACGGCCCTGACGCAAAAAAAAATTTGCGTGGAGCTTCGCTAGGGTGTAGCTTTTTTCCATGGTGGAAGCTACAAAAACCACCTTCAAAAAAACAATTTTTCTTTTTATATATCTTAGGGGACCGGGTGCTTTGCTTTGGAGGGTTAAATCTTCTCCCACCGGGGGTCCCCTAGTCCAACGTTGCGATGCTGCCAGCACGTTGTTATGCCAAATATTATAAGCTGGAAGGGCACCGTCTGTTTATGGTTTCCATCGCTGGAAACCATTACCAAATGTAGGCCACCTGCAAAAGAATAGAAAAATATGTTAATAAGGGGGAAATAGGTATAAATAAATATATTAAACACAAAAAAAATAATCTATGCAGACAACTGCATGTGAAAATTTTGATACTTTGACAGAAACTAAATGCATGTGTTAAAACAGCTGTTTAGGGTAGGGAGTCATAGGCTGAAACTTGACTTGGGGATACGACCTGTAGAAATGCAGGACGTATAACGTAAAGACTTACGCCGAGTGAGTCGTTATAGAAAATTTATAGATTTGAATTTTCAACGGATATTAAGGTGGTTGTTGTCCGGAAAAACTGAAGTGTATGAGCATTTTTACTTTTATTTTCCAACGGAGGGATAAATAAGGACAAATGTTATTAGTTTTGCACGCCATGAAGAAGACAAAAAGAGCCAGAAAATTAATTAAAAAAATGGCACTTTTGGAGGCTGACTAAGCATTTGGCGCTTGCTTGCGGCCATTTGGAAAGTTGCCGGTAAAGAAATAAGACCTACTGCATAGATTGTCTCAGAAAAGTTAAGTTGAGCTTCAAAGTGTGGGTGTTTGTTTGATTGTGTTTTGATATTCACAAACATTATTGAATAAATACAAGTGCTGAAGAAAAAAAAAACAGAGGTTGGTAGTGGAAAGAAAAATATATATGGAAACCAATAATATAGTTAATACGTGTTGTCCTATTAGGTTATCCTGGTCATCCTTTTTGATCTATATTGTCGACCAACGAAGAGAAAACCCGCATAATATATCCGTACTATTCCTCAGCTGTCTCGAGAGACAAGAGAAACGCAATTACCAAGGAAAGTGAGACCAGGTAACCTCTGTTAAGCTTTTGGTTTAATCGCCTAATGCAAACGGAGGAGTTTGATTAATATGTTTTCACTAGTATTGATCTATGAACGAAAGAGAAACTTATTGATAGCGGCCCTATGACCGTAAAGAGGCCGCAAAACTATCCAGTATTGTAAATCTGCCAGTATTTGCTATCTGCAGTCATTAAAAACACAACTACAGTGAAACTTGATAAAAACATTAAATCTTGGCAAACAGGGCAACAATATATTATTAAGAAAATTTGCTGAGAAATACTTGAGAACCAGAAAAGGGAGTCACAAACGTGACATAATATAACTGATAAAGTAGACCAACTCCATTTTTTATTTTTAAATATTGATCATTATTTTTTTTTTTGTAAACCTAAATCATACTTTTTTTTACTTATTCTTCATGCACAATAGCTGTCAGCAAGTGCTTTTATAGGGGTTTGACTGTTAGTGTTTGAACAGGTAGCATTTAACGACTTCAGGGAGCTCCTTTAGGTCTGGTTTAGAACCACATACCCACTAGCAGCAGGAACTTATAGAAGAGTGTGTGAAAGGCTATTCAATGGTGCAAAACTCTCCTTTTTTTGTAACAGGTTTGAGAGAAGATAGAGTATGATTTTTGTGTTATTTATGACTCTTAATTTATTATTTTTTTTGATGAATTAATTTACCAATTATTTTAGCCTTAATTACGAACATTTATTTATCTTTAACTTGATTTTTAATATTGTTTTTTTTTATATATATTTCTATTTTTGAGAGAGAACAGAAGTAGAGTATTTTAATTAATATCAGTTGTGACCCTCATATGTTCAAATAGGGTTTTCCGGAACGCCGGGATCGAATTGGCCAGTGAGCCTGAAAACATAAAAAAAGATACAATAATATTAGGTTTTAAAAAGGATCATAATTAGAAAAATAGTTTTAAGTTCTTATAATAAATACATCATGGATTTTGATTGAAAAGATTTTTGATAAAAATTATGTGTTGTTAAGGATAATAGGGGGGCAATAGGGTAAGTTGAAAGGGTAAGTGTAATAGTGTGGGCGGTCTTATGGGAGTCACTTCAATACATTTCGAAGGAATCAAGTGACTATGGTTGGGATGGGCGACTGGTGGTCCACCTCCACCCCACTTCTGTGTGTGTTTCATTGTAAGTATTGTGCATTTTGTGTTAGGATAATTGTGACTGCCGTGGGTTGCCAGATGGGATGGACCTATACCCTGATGGAGAAGCCGACTGAGCTAGTTGGTCCCCAAATCTGGTCAACGCCTAAAGCGGCACGTAACAATTGTTAGTTTTTTAAATTCCAATAACTCATAGACATTTCTTTATTTTGTTTACATGTACGTTGACACTAATGTTTACAAACAAAAACAAATTTCTATGTGGTTGTTGTTGAGTTGTATTTGTTGTAGTATTTACTTTACCTGGGGCTCAATTCTGGTTCTATGAAAAAGTGAAATGAAAACTTTTATAAAGTTAAAAACTGTCAAATGAAAAAAAATATAAAGGAAATATTTTTCATTTCAAATTTTCATAGAACAAGAATCCAGCTCCTGGTTTGTTCTACCATGTCTTATGCTAAGTTTACATTTACGAAATCCACTCGATTTCAACTGTCAATTCCATAGCTCAATTTAGATGAGATTTCATTTGACGTTTAACCTATGGATTTGACAGTTGAAATCGAGTGGATTTCGTAAATGTAAACCAAGCATTAAGCCAATAAAGGAACCACAATCGGGTTTCCTTTATTCTTCCCCCTCTGTATTTACAACATATTTGGTAACGTATTTCTCATGTGTAACAACGCCTTGTGACACATCTAATAGTTGGCAACTCGTTGCGGCGGAGAGAATTATGGCAATCAGACAACGAAGCCGACCCCGTTTTTCGGCTCGCTCGCTCAGTTCATACGGTAGCCAAAAGGCGGCGGCGCGCCGACTAATTTAAAATTGTTAGTAAGCTTGGAAGAACGATTACGTTATGGAAATATTGGACCAAATCGACGACACCCTTTAAGTGCCATATGTGTGGCCGTAGGATTTTTACAACTTTAAGGCAATTATCTCAGTCATTTTGGACTTACAGCCGAAAAATTATACTGTCGTAATATGAGCCGCACGGACCCGTTCTAAATATATAAAAGCGATCCTAGACATATCTCTAAAATGTACTTAAACAAAAATGTTGAACTGTTGCGAATGAGGTAGGTACCTTGCGAACTTGTATATTTGCAAGAAATGTTATGATATATAAAGTTTCGTCTACATCGGATAAGTTTCATGGCGGATTAAGAAAATGTTACGTCAGTTGCGATTTTGATTTTGCGTCAGTTGTGATTTTAATCAAAATAATGCATTTTGACAACTAGAATGATAATGGTTTTTGCCGTAAGTCCATAGGTTTGTTCCTTTACTTTTTTAATGGTAAAAGTGGTAAAAGAGAAAAGTTGCAAAATTGCTCTCTCATGAACATTTTTACCAGAAAAGTAAAGCTAAAAACAGATACAACGTTTGATTAAAGTTTTGCGTTGGGCGTCGAGAAAAAAACAACAACAACAGGGCGACGACGATACCAAAGTCCGGCGTTTATCTGTTTGTCGGCATATATTTCAAATGAATTTGAATTTTTCGGCATCATGCCCAACAGTGTAAAAACGGCCAAAACGACACAAAACTTTACTCAAACGTTGTATAGCTGAAAACAGATACATGGTACAAATACACAGGTAGCCGCATCGGCAATTGTTGGCAACATAAGATGTCAAAATTTGACATCAATTCAATGCAATTGACACATTATGTTACCATCAGCTGGCATGATAATGCTACCTGTATTATTGTACCATGATGTGTTTCCAGCTTAAAGGAACGGAAAAATGATAGATCTGGTAGCAATAGGTCTGTACGATAACCCAAAAGTTTGTACAAATTTGCACAAACTTTTACAAAATGCTGTTCGATAACAAACTTGTAAAGTAAAAGAGAGCGAATTTGGAGGCAATAGTGAGAGAATTTTGGAGAGTTTGGTTTACAAGTTTTTGCAAGGAAAATTTTTCTTGTTTGATCAGCTGATTTAAATTCGAATGTTTTGTGGCGGACTTCTTGGCAAAAACATACACAAACGTTTGGTTATTAAAATAAATAGAAATAAAAAAGGGATAAATTATTAAATAAATTATGGAAAGCGATAATGTAAATAAAATAACTTATTTTGAAGTTTGTGGTGACTACTTTTTTATTTTATTATTTATTTAATCTTTCCCACCAAGATCTTCTTCTCCTTCAAATCACCTGACATCTTGCAAGTTTTTGCAAATTGCTGTTCGATAACAATCTGCAAATTTTTAGCTTCGTGAGAGTAAAATTGGTGGAGAGACGTTACTGAGAACTTGCAAGTACTTTTCACTTGCGAAGTTATCGTACAGACCTAATGTCAAATATTTGAGCCGATGTAATCGGCGGCGGCTAAAACCTTAAGAAAAGAGAAGCGGCGGCGCGCCGCCGACCGAAAATCGACTCGCTTCCACCTCTGATGGCAATTTGATGAAATTTATATGTCAAAAAACGAAAAGCTAGTGGGCATTCAGCCAGTCGAAGAAAAGTCTTTTAACAATATTTTTTGCATGTGTGCGGGTGTAAGTTTTATTTTTTGATAAAAAATTGCTAAAATCCAAGCTTCTCTTTCGATAGCTTTCTTATCAATATGTCTATTTCATAATAAACTGAAATGTTTGTGGTCAAATATTTTAGTAATTGACTTTCCTTTCAACTCTTTTTTTTGGCTTTTGTCATTTGTGGTTTGTGCAGAAAGAAAATTGCAAGTGTGTGGTACAAAGAAGAAGAAGAAGCAGAAACCGTCAACCGACGAACGACGGGTGAAAAGTCAACGAAGAAGAGTGGCGCATTCGACGTGGGACTTTCAAAAGAAGTCTCACTGACATTGTTTGGTAACTTCTTTATGTGAAACCTCCTAGATTTTTGTGGCAATAAAACAAAGCGGCGGTTCTGAGCACAAGCTAAAGCATTTGGAAGGCCCTTAGTTGGCCGGGAAAGCGGAAGAAGACAGCAAAAAGCTTTTTGGAATTTAGTAACTTCCAAGTAAAAGCAAGTGAAGCTAAGCAACAAGAACCAGTTGTTGTGGTGTGTGTCAAGTTCACGCCATCCAGCCACAGCAGCGGGCTGTTTGAGAGAGTTATACCACCACAAAGAAAAAAGGCAAAGTAGCGTGGTTTCCCATATTTTCGATTCCTATAAATCATCATCACCAATACCAATACATTTGACAACATCTCTACTCCAATCAACATGTCGGCAGACCCTAAACCGCAACAAACCCAGCCACCGATATCTCAGCTATGGCCAGGATTTGGTGCCAATACATCGGAAATCACCAATTTAAGTAATTCTTCACCAGCAGCAACCACATCAATTGTAAATGATGGTGGCCTACGTAACATTACTGGTAAAAATCACCCAAACAACAACAATAATAACAACAACAGGGATTACGTTAACTTCAATCAATTTATAATGCAACATAATCTTCTAGTTGGAGGTGGAGGAGGTGGTAGTGCTGCTGTTGCTCCTACTGGTACTGGAATAGGTGGCATTGGCTCCTCAACATATACAACTAATGGTGGCCTAGATGCGGCATTATTTTCCAATTCACTTATGGGTCAATATCAAGCTCAAGATCATCATGACTATCGATCAACAATTGGCAACAAAACCCAACCGCAACAACAGTACAATGTAAGTTTTATTATTTATTATTATTTCATAATCTTTGTATGTCTTGTTGAATATTTAGTGACTTGTTGATAGCGCATGTGTTCGGCAACATTTGCTTGTATACATATGAAAACTATCGGTCTTTCACAAGAAAGCTTCATTTTATAGATGAACTTAACGGGGCGAACGGAAATCTTTATAAGCAAGCGAAAGACAGTCTCTATAGACCAGCGAGTCCTTATGGATGAACTGAACCGGGGAGTCTTTTAGGCAAACTGGAACAGCAAGTCTTTTTAGACGTGTTGCACAGGGAATATTTGTAGATGAGCTGAACATGAAATGTTTATAGGCGAACTAAAAAGGTTGCAATTATAGGCGAGCGGAAAGGAATTCTTATAGACGATGAAAACAGAAAGTCTTTATAGATTAGATGAACTGGGAGACTTAATAGATGAACTGAGTACGTAGCCTTTTTATACGTGCCAACGCGGGAGTCTATACAGACGATCTGAATAGTCTTCCATGAATTTGGATGTCATAGTCTTATCCTCATAGCTTAGCGTTTTCAACAAAACTCAACGCAATATCTGGTGATATTTCCTCAGAAGCGACCCAATATTCTTCGCCACTTACAAACACAAAGAAATGTAGACACAAGTAGTGGAGGATATATATTGCCCTTTCACAGGGTTCACTGGTGGTAATGTTACTATACGAATGAATTATCCAAAAACTTTGGGGCCAGTGCCTTCAATCACTGCAAAAAATTATTCATCTGCGATATTAGCCCCCCAACACGTATGTTCTTATGAGGAAACGTCAAAGTTCTTTTCTTAAAAAAATCGTACATGACAGCTAGTTCAAATAATACATAGCTAGTCCACTATAGTCTCGTTCAACGAGATATGTTTGGACTGGATAGGGTGCTGCAATACGAAGTAAAGGGTGCTGTAATACGAAATAAAGTCGCCAAACTACGCTTCCAGTGCATGCTACGTCTAAATTAGCATCTAGTTTCTACGAAGACAGCACTAAACTAATAAAGACGTGTTGTATTTAGAAATACTGAACACCTGTTTAAATTGGCAATTCGAGCCTGATCAGTGTCCAGAACCACGAACCTCACGTACGTCTGTAGCAAGGATATTTGTTCAGCAAGAAGAAGCAATGACCGAGATGTACAAACTATCACTTCTATGTCTGGAGATTGTCCTCATAGATAGGGCATTTGTTGGATTAGAGTTTAGTGCCTAAAATAAAGCCTTGAAGCTACGATAGTCATTACCTATAGAAGCACCCTTTGTTTCAGAAAGGGTCTATAGAAGCACCCTTTGTTTCAGAAAGGGTCTATAGAAGCACCCTTTGTTTCAGAAAGGGTCTATAGAAGCACTCTTTGTTTCAGAAAGGGTCTATAGAAGCACCCTTTGTTTCAGAAAGGGTCTATAGAAGCACCCTTTGTTTCAGAAAGGGTCTATAGAAGCACCCTTTGTTTCAGAAAGGGTCTATAGAAGCACCCTTTGTTTCAGAAAGGGTCTATAGAAGCACCCTTTTTTTCAGAAAGGGTCTATAGAAGCACCCTTTGTTTCAGAAAGGGTCTATAGAAGCACCCTTTGTTTCAGAATATGTCTATAGAAGCACCTTTTATTTCAGAATCGTTCTACAGAAGCACACTTTGTTTCAGAAAGGGTCTATGGAAGCACCCTTTGTTTCAGAAAGGGCCTATAGAAGCAACGTTTCCTTCAGATAGGTTCTATAAAAGCACCGCTTCTTTCAGAAGGGTCTATAGAAGCACCGTTTCTTTCAGGAAGAGTCTATAGAAGCACCGTTTCTTTCAGAAAGGGTCTATGGAAGCACCCTTTGTTGCAGAAAGGGTCTATAGAAGTACCCTTTGTTTCAGAAAGGGTCTATAGAAGCACCCTTTGTTTCAGAAAGGGTCTATAGATGCACCCTTTGTCTATAGAAGCACCTTTTATTTCAGAAACGGTCTACAGAAGCACACTTTGTTTCAGAAAGGGTCTATGGAAGCACCCTTTGTTTCAGAAAGGGCCTATAGAAGCACCATTTCTTTCAGAAAGGGTCTTTAGAAGCACCCTTTGTTTCTGAAAGGGTCTATAGAATCACACTTTCCTTCAGAAAGGGTCCATAGAAGCACCCTTTCTTTCAGAATAGTTCTATAGAGGCACGCTTTGTTTCAAAAAGGATCTAAAGAAGCACCCTTTGTTACAGAAAGGGTCTATAGAAGCACCCTTTGTTTCAGAAAGAGTCTATAGAAGCACCCTTTGTTTCAGAAAGGGTCTATAGAAGCACCCTTTCTTTCAGAAAGGTTCTATAGAGGCACGCTTTGTTTCAGAAAGGATCTAGAGAAGCACCCTTTGTTTCAGAAAGGGTCTATAGAAGCACCCTTTCTTTCAGAAAGGTTCTATAGAGGCACGCTTTGTTTCAGAAAGGATCTAGAGAAGCACCGTTTGTTTCAGAAAGGATCTAGTGAAGCACCGTTTGCTTCAGAAAGGATCTAGAAAAGCACCGTTTGTTTCAGAAAGGATCTAGAGAAGCACCGTTTGTTTCATAAAGGATCTAGAGAAGCACCGTTTGTTTCGGAAAGGCTCTATAGAAGCACCCTTTGTTTCAGAAAGGATCCAGAGAAGCACCCTTTGTTTCAGAAAGAGTCTATAGAAGCACCTTTTGTTTCAGAAAAGATCTTGAGAAGCACCGTTTGTTTCGGAAAGGCTCTTGAGAAGCACCGTTTGTTTCGGAAAGGCTCTATAGAAGCACCCTTTGTTTCAGAAAGGGTCTATAGAAGCACCCTTTGTTTCAGAGAGGGCCTATAGAAGCACCCTTTCTTTCAGAAAGTCATTTGCAAAATTATCCATGGAAGGTAAGCTGTGGTGTTAACTCCACGACCTGTTGAGACCGTATGCCGTGTAATACTCTTCTCTTCGCACTTACGGTTTTAAGCGCTTTTGGTATAGAATTCTTTCGAATCCAAGTGATGTGATCAGTATTAGTAAAGATTTGGTATCGATTGATTTATTTGCAATTTCCAGTGATCCATTCATAATTCTATTTCCACAATTCTTTAACATAATTCCTCTTTTCATTTTCAGTACTTCAATCCTCAAAATGATTTTATGTCTGTCAACAACTTCCGTTATGATGCCGGCGGTAACAAAAACAATAACAACAACTTGATGACTGCTGATCCGTTACAAAATTTAAATATTCACCCTTTGAGCAACATAAATTCCAGTTCCATAAGCCAAATGGGTCTTAATCACAACTTTTACGACAGCAATCCTGGTAGCTATGGTTTAGGTTTTAATGGAGGTGGCGGGGGAGTTGATAAGAGCGGTGATACTACTACTACTGGTACAACTTATTATGCTAATCCTTTTGCAACTGGTTTTGATTTTTCCAATACCAAGTTGCAGGCTACAGCACCTGAATTTGTGCCTCGTTTTGATAAACTTTCGTTGAACGAAACAAATCAAACAAAATTAGAGACTAATGGCAATTCTGCTGTTGTCGGGGGTGGTGAGAAGCCACCACAGGCAACAGTGGATATGTTGCCCCAACAAACAACTACTTCAAATGGCCAACCAAGCGGGGGAGGTGGTGGTGATAGTAAGGATGCGACTGATACTAGTTTTGAAAAGGAGGAAAAACGTCATCAGCATCGACGCAATAATCGTCACAATAACAACAAACAAGACAAGGAGAATAATAGACGTAATAATAATCGCATTGAAAAGAATATGGAAAGATTTTCCAGAAATCTTCAGGAGAAAAATATGAATAATGATTCAGCATCAAATTCAAATTCTTCAACACCTTCAATAACCATGAATGGTGGTGGAATGGGTAGTGGGCAGCCGATGCCGTCAAATGGTAGTGGTGGAAGTGGTGTACAAAAGAACACGGGGGCCTTTAGTAAATCCCAAAACCCCAGAAATTCCGAAAAATATAGAAATTCAAATGGTAATGCAGAACAACAACAGCAACAATATGGCCCAGATAATGACAAACATTATCAAGGAGGAGGTCATAATAATAAACGTTATCAAAATGGCCGCAGATCCCAAGATTATCGCGGTGGTGGTGGTGGTGAATCCCAAGGGCCAGCTGGCGGCGGCGAACGTGAAGAACGTTTTGAACGTTACGATCGCAATGAACGTCCTGAACGCGGTGGCCGCAATCAACGCAATGACTATCATCAGCGTTATGACAACTATCGCAGCAATAAACGTCGCGATGATTGGAATCGTAATCGTGATCGCATCAATGGTTTTCGTGTTGAGGAGAAATATTCCCACGACAATGGCAAAGATAGTCCTTTGCCCAGTCCCGAAAAGAAATCACCCAAAAAAGTGTTCCCCGAAAATGAAAAACTATCGCAAAGAGAAAAGTTGATACGGGACATAGAATGTCGTCGTTTGGAATGCCTTGTTTGTGTGGAGATGATAAAGGCCCATCAAAGTGTGTGGTCATGTCACAATTGTTATCACATTCTGCATCTGCAGTGTATCATCAAATGGGCCTCCTCATCAAAATCAGATGATGGTTGGCGTTGCCCAGCCTGTCAAAATGTCGAGAAGGAGGTTCCGCGGGATTACTATTGTTTCTGTGGCAAGGTGAAAAATCCTCCCAACAATCGTCAGGATATTGCTCATTCATGTGGTGAGGTTTGTGGCCGTGTTGAGGGATGTCCACATGCCTGTACTTTGCTGTGTCACCCCGGCCCCTGTCCACGATGTCAGGCTCAGGTTAAACGTGAATGTGGGTGTGGCAAGACTTCAAAGACTATGCAATGTTGCATCAAAGACACCATTGAGTGTGATTCCACTTGTGAGAAATTGTTGAACTGTGAACTCCACGCCTGCCAGGAGAAATGCCACGAAGGCAAATGTCCACCCTGCAAAGAGAAGGTTGATCAAAAATGTCATTGCACCAAAAATGAACGTCAGGTTACGTGTACACGAGAGTCGCATGACAAACATGTCTATTCCTGTGGCAAACCTTGTGGCAAGGATCTATCATGTGGCAATCACAAATGCAATCAGTGTTGCCATGCCGGCGAATGTAAACCTTGTAAGATGAGTCCCGATCTTGTGACTTCTTGCCCCTGTGGTAAAATGCCCATTGTGGCAGAGCAACGCAAATCATGCCTGGATCCCATACCTGTTTGTGAAGGAGTCTGTGGTAAGACCTTGAAATGTGGCAAAGCTACCAATCCCCATCACTGCACCTTTAAATGCCACTCGGGCAATTGTCCTCCCTGTAACAAGCAAACTGCAGTTAAATGTCGTTGTGGTCACATGGATCAAATGATAAAATGTCGCCAACTCTCCACCCGGGCCGATGATGCCCGCTGCAAGAAACGTTGCACCAAAAAACGTTCCTGTGGCAAACATAAATGCAACCAAGAATGTTGCATTGACATCGATCACTTCTGTCCACTGCCCTGTAACTACACCCTGTCGTGTGGAAAACACAAATGCGATCAGCCCTGTCATCGTGGAAACTGTACACCATGTTATCGTTCCTCATTCGAAGAGCTCTTTTGTGAGTGTGGTGCTGAGGTCATATATCCACCGGTTCCATGTGGTACCAAACGGCCGGTGTGTAAAAAACCCTGTTCCCGTAAACACCCCTGTGAACATCCACCGCAGCATAATTGTCATTCGGCTGCCACCTGTCCGCCCTGTATGATGTTCACGACCCAGTGGTGTTTCGGCCAACACGAACAACGTAAGACCATACCATGTTCACAGAAAAGTTTCTCTTGTGGTTTGGCCTGTAACAAACCGCTACCTTGTGGCCGCCACAAATGTATAAAGACTTGTCATGAGGGTCCATGTCAAACCCCGGGGGAAATTTGCAAACAAAGTTGTACAACTGCCCGGCCAAATTGTGGTCACAAATGTATGGCACCGTGTCATAATGGTGATTGTCCTGAGACGCCTTGTAAGGAAATGGTAAGTGTTGGAAATGTTGTGTTTCTACCCATTCTGATTGCTAACAATTTTTTGTCCCTTCCAGGTTGAAGTCCAATGTGAATGCGGTAATCGCAAACAAATGCGCACCTGTGCTGAATTGGTGCGTGAATTCAGCCGCATAGCTACCGCTCAATTGGCCTCCTCTATGGCCGAAATGCAACGTGGTAACTATATGGAGCTATCGGAAATCTTAGCACCTGTCAAGCTGACCAACAAATCCAACAAGACCCTTGATTGCAACGACGAATGTCGAACCCTAGAACGCAATCGTCGTCTAGCAATTGGTTTGCAAATTCGTAATCCTGATTTACCACAAAAACTCTTGACAAAGTACTCAGATTTTATACGAAATTTTGCTAAACGTGATCCGGCATTGGTTAAGTCCATACACGATGCTCTCACCACCCTTGTAAAATTGGCTAAAGAAAGTAAACAAAAATCGCGTTCCCACTCCTTCCCCACCATGAATCGGGAAAAACGCCAACTGGTGCATGAAATGTGTGAAATGTTTGGTGTTGAATCGGTGGCCTATGATGCTGAACCAAATCGTAATGTTGTTGCCACGGCATATAAGGATAGGGTAAGCTGGCAATTATTTTTCAGAATTTTAAAAATTATATTCATATTGTTCTTCTTTTATGTTTGTTGCAGTCTTGGCTTCCTGCCACCAGCATCATGGAGGTAATGGCTCGTGAAGCTGGCCAAAGACGTGTGCCAGTACCCAGTAACAATGCATGGGGCTTGAAAAGATAATGCTAAAGAAGTAAATGAAAAAACCTGCAGCAAGTTGAAATCTGTTTCAATAGATTTCCGTTTTATTTTCTTCTTTTGATTGATTGAATCTTATGAAAAAAAAAAACAAACAAAAATTACAAAAAATCGCAACTTATTTTTGAATTTGTATTCTGTATTCTTTCATTCTTTTTTGTTGTTAAAAGAAACCCACAATTATGTTAAAGAGTAGTTGCACTTGAAGTTTACTGGGAACAACATAACCTCAAAAAATGTTAACCTTCAAATTTGTTCTCATGGAGTGTGCAGACTATTAAAATTTAAATTTAATAAAAAATATTGTTTGTATTGGCAAATGAAAATGTATAATGAAAAATTACAAAACTATTATGGCCTCTAAGTTTTTCTAACTAATATTTTCCTTTAACCCTTATTCTTTCCTTTCAAAATTGTACTCAATATATTTTTATGATTTATCCATATCTTGTTATAATGTAAAACAAAACAAAAATCGAACCAAAATCAAACCAACACCACCACCACCCATTTCTTAAGTAAAAGTTCAAACGAAAAAATAATATATAAAAAAATCAATCCTCATCACTCTCTACAAATCTGTCAGCCAGTCATATTATTATACCACACATAGATACAACAAGAACACATTACAATAAACAAAAAACATACTTCTTCAACAAACTATTACTACTACATTAAAGATAAAACTAAAAAAAATATAAATTTTGTTTAATAATAAAGTTGTTTATCAATGAACTGTAAACATAATACCATAATTTGTTGGTTTTCTTTGGATGAAGTTTAGTGAAAGTTGTAGTGTCTGCAGGGCGACTTTTTTTCAATCAAAACAGATGAAGGTCCTACAAAAATATTATTTTGAAAAAATTCACATTTTTGGTCCGAAGGTCCTACAAAAATATTGTTTAAAAAATCCACGTTTATTGGTCTGAAGGTCGTAGAAAAACATTATTTAAAAAATCCACGTTTATTGGTCTGAAGGTCGTAGAAAAATATTATTAAAAAAATCCATGTTTATTGGTCTGAAGGTCGTAGAAAAATATTATTTAAAAAATCCACGTTTATTGGTCTGAAGGTCGTAGAAAAATATTATTTAAAAAATCCATGTTTATTGGTCTGAAGGTCGTAGAAAAATATTATTTAAAAAATCCACGTTTATTGGTCTGAAGGTAGTAGAAAAATATTATTTAAAAAATCCACGTTTATGGTCTGAAGGTCGTAGAAAAATATTATTAAAAAAATCCACGTTTATTGGTCTGAAGGTTGTAGAAAAATATTATTTAAAAAATCCACGTTTATTGGTCTGAAGGTTTTAGAGATATATTATTTAAAAAATCCACGTTTAATGGTCTGAAGGTTGTAGAAAAATATTATTTAAAAAATCCACGTTTATTGGTCTGTAGGTCGTAGAAAAATATTATTTTATAAATCCACGTTTATTGGTCTGAAGGTCGTAGAAAAATATTATTTAAAAAAATCCACGTTTATTGGTCTGAAGGTCGTAGAAAAATATTATTTAAAAAATCCACGTTTAATGGACTGAAGGTTGTAGAAAAATATTATTTAAAAAATCCACGTTTATTGGTCTGAAAGTCCTACAAAAATATTGTTTAAAAAATCCACGTTTATTGGTCTGAAGGTCGTAGAAAAATATTATTTAAAAAATCCACGTTTATTGGTCTGAAGGTCGTAGAAAAATATTATTAAAAAAAATCCATGTTTATTGGTCTGAAGGTCGTAGAAAAATATTATTTAAAAAATCCACGTTTATTGGTCTGAAGGTCGTAGAAAAATATTATTTAAAAAATCCATGTTTATTGGTCTGAAGGTCGTAGAAAAATATTATTTAAAAAATCCACGTTTATTGGTCTGAAGGTCGTAGAAAAATATTGTTTAAAAAATCCACGTTTATGGTCTGAAGGTCGTAGAAAAATATTATTAAAAAAATCCACGTTTATTGGTCTGAAGGTCGTAGAAAAATATTATTTAAAAAATCCACGTTTATGGTCTGAAGGTCGTAGAAAAATATTATTTAAAAAATCCACGTTTATTGGTCTGAAGGTCGTAGAAAAATGTTATTTAAAAAATCCACGTTTATTGGTCTGAAGGTCGTAGAAAAATGTTATTTAAAAAATCGACGTTTATTGGTCTGAAGGTCGTAGAAAAATGTTATTTAAAAAATCGACGTTTATTGGTCTGAAGGTCGTAGAAAAATATTATTTAAAAAATCCACGTTTATTGGTCTGAAGGTCGTAGAAAAATATTATTTAAAAAATCCACGTTTATGGTCTGAAGGTCGTAGAAAAATATTATTTAAAAAATCCACGTTTATTGGTCTGAAGGTCGTAGAAAAATGTTATTTAAAAAATCCACGTTTATTGGTCTGAAGGTCGTAGAAAAATGTTATTTAAAAAATCCACGTTTATTGGTCTGAAGGTCGTAGAAAAATATTATTTAAAAAATCCACGTTTATTGGTCTGAAGGTCGTAGAAAAATATTATTTAAAAAATCCACGTTTATTGGTCTGAAGGTCGTAGAAAAATGTTATTTAAAAAATCCACGTTTATTGGTCTGAAGGTCGTAGAAAAATGTTATTTAAAAAATCCACGTTTATTGGTCTGAAGGTCGTAGAAAAATATTATTTAAAAAATCCACGTTTATTGGTCTGAAGGTCGTAGAAAAATATTATTTAAAAAATCCACGTTTATTGGTCTGAAGGTCGTAGAAAAATATTATTTAAAAAATCCACGTTTATGGTCTGAAGGTCGTAGAAAAATATTATTTAAAAAATCCACGTTTATTGGTCTGAAGGTCGTAGAAAAATATTATTTAAAAAATCCACGTTTATTGGTCTGAAGGTCGTAGAAAAATATTATTTAAAAAATCCACGTTTATGGTCTGAAGGTCGTAGAAAAATATTATTTAAAAAATCCACGTTTATTGGTCTGAAGGTCGTAGAAAAATATTATTTAAAAAATCCACGTTTATTGGTCTGAAGGTCGTAGAAAAATGTTATTTAAAAAATCCACGTTTATTGGTCTGAAGGTCGTAGAAAAATGTTATTTAAAAAATCGACGTTTATTGGTCTGAAGGTCGTAGAAAAATATTATTTAAAAAATCCACGTTTATTGGTCTGAAGGTCGTAGAAAAATATTATTTAAAAAATCCACGTTTATTGGTCTGAAGGTCGTAGAAAAATATTATTTAAAAAATCCACGTTTATGGTCTGAAGGTCGTAGAAAAATATTATTTAAAAAATCCACGTTTATTGGTCTGAAGGTCGTAGAAAAATGTTATTTAAAAAATCCACGTTTATTGGTCTGAAGGTCGTAGAAAAATGTTATTTAAAAAATCGACGTTTATTGGTCTGAAGGTCGTAGAAAAATATTATTTAAAAAATCCACGTTTATTGGTCTGAAGGTCGTAGAAAAATATTATTTAAAAAATCCACGTTTATTGGTCTGAAGGTCGTAGAAAAATGTTATTTAAAAAATCCACGTTTATTGGTCTGAAGGTCGTAGAAAAATGTTATTTAAAAAATCGACGTTTATTGGTCTGAAGGTCGTAGAAAAATATTATTTAAAAAATCCACGTTTATTGGTCTGAAGGTCGTAGAAAAATATTATTTAAAAAATCCACGTTTATTGGTCTGAAGGTCGTAGAAAAATATTATTTAAAAAATCCACGTTTATTGGTCTGAAGGTCGTAGAAAAATATTATTTAAAAAATCCACGTTTATGGTCTGAAGGTCGTAGAAAAATATTATTTAAAAAATCCACGTTTATTGGTCTGAAGGTCGTAGAAAAATTTTATTTAAAAAATCGACGTTTATTGGTCTGAAGGTCGTAGAAAAATATTATTTAAAAAATCCACGTTTATTGGTCTGAAGGTCGTAGAAAAATATTATTTAAAAAATCCACGTTTATGGTCTGAAGGTCGTAGAAAAATATTATTTAAAAAATCCACGTTTATTGGTCTGAAGGTCGTAGAAAAATGTTATTTAAAAAATCGACGTTTATTGGTCTGAAGGTCGTAGAAAAATATTATTTAAAAAATCCACGTTTATTGGTCTGAAGGTCGTAGAAAAATATTATTTAAAAAATCCACGTTTATTGGTCTGAAGGTCGTAGAAAAATGTTATTTAAAAAATCCACGTTTATTGGTCTGAAGGTCGTAGAAAAATGTTATTTAAAAAATCGACGTTTATTGGTCTGAAGGTCGTAGAAAAATATTATTTAAAAAATCCACGTTTATTGGTCTGAAGGTCGTAGAAAAATATTATTTAAAAAATCCACGTTTATTGGTCTGAAGGTCGTAGAAAAATGTTATTTAAAAAATCCACGTTTATTGGTCTGAAGGTCGTAGAAAAATGTTATTTAAAAAATCGACGTTTATTGGTCTGAAGGTCGTAGAAAAATATTATTTAAAAAATCCACGTTTATTGGTCTGAAGGTCGTAGAAAAATATTATTTAAAAAATCCACGTTTATTGGTCTGAAGGTCGTAGAAAAATATTATTTAAATAATCCACGTTTATTGGTCTGAAGGTCGTAGAAAAATATTATTTAAAAAATCCACGTTTATGGTCTGAAGGTCGTAGAAAAATATTATTTAAAAAATCCACGTTTATTGGTCTGAAGGTCGTAGAAAAATGTTATTTAAAAAATCGACGTTTATTGGTCTGAAGGTCGTAGAAAAATATTATTTAAAAAATCCACGTTTATTGATCTGAAGGTCGTAGAAAAATATTATTTAAAAAATCCACGTTTATTGATCTGAAGGTCGTAGAAAAAAATATTTTTTAAAAAATCCACGTTTATGGTCTGAAGGTCGTAGAAAAATATTATTTAAAAAATCCACGTTTATTGGTCTGAAGGTCGTAGAAAAATGTTATTTAAAAAATCGACGTTTATTGGTCTGAAGGTCGTAGAAAAATATTATTTAAAAAATCCACGTTTATTGATCTGAAGGTCGTAGAAAAATATTATTTAAAAAATCCACGTTTATTGGTCTGAAGGTCGTAGAAAAATGTTATTTAAAAAATCCACGTTTATTGGTCTGAAGGTCGTAGAAAAATGTTATTTAAAAAATCGACGTTTATTGGTCTGAAGGTCGTAGAAAAATATTATTTAAAAAATCCACGTTTATTGGTCTGAAGGTCGTAGAAAAATATTATTTAAAAAATCCACGTTTATTGGTCTGAAGGTCGTAGAAAAATGTTATTTAAAAAATCCACGTTTATTGGTCTGAAGGTCGTAGAAAAATGTTATTTAAAAAATCGACGTTTATTGGTCTGAAGGTCGTAGAAAAATATTATTTAAAAAATCCACGTTTATTGGTCTGAAGGTCGTAGAAAAATATTATTTAAAAAATCGACGTTTATTGGTCTGAAGGTCGTAGAAAAATATTATTTAAAAAATCCACGTTTATTGGTCTGAAGGTCGTAGAAAAATATTATTTAAAAAATCGACGTTTATTGGTCTGAAGGTCGTAGAAAAATATTATTTAAAAAATCGACGTTTATTGGTCTGAAGGTCGTAGAAAAATATTATTTAAAAAATCCACGTTTATTGGTCTGAAGGTCGTAGAAAAATATTATTTAAAAAATCCACGTTTATTGGTCTGAAGGTCGTAGAAAAATATTATTTAAAAAATCCACGTTTATTGGTCTGAAGGTCGTAGAAAAATATTATTTAAAAAATCCACGTTTATTGGTCTGAAGGTCGTAGAAAAATATTATTTAAAAAATCCACGTTTATTGGTCTGAAGGTCGTAGAAAAATGTTATTTAAAAAATCGACGTTTATTGGTCTGAAGGTCGTAGAAAAATATTATTTAAAAAATCCACGTTTATTGGTCTGAAGGTCGTAGAAAAATATTATTTAAAAAATCCACGTTTATTGGTCTGAAGGTCGTAGAAAAATGTTATTTAAAAAATCCACGTTTATTGGTCTGAAGGTCGTAGAAAAATGTTATTTAAAAAATCGACGTTTATTGGTCTGAAGGTCGTAGAAAAATATTATTTAAAAAATCCACGTTTATTGGTCTGAAGGTCGTAGAAAAATATTATTTAAAAAATCCACGTTTATTGGTCTGAAGGTCGTAGAAAAATATTATTTAAAAAATCCACGTTTATTGGTCTGAAGGTCGTAGAAAAATATTATTTAAAAAATCCACGTTTATGGTCTGAAGGTCGTAGAAAAATATTATTTAAAAAATCGACGTTTATTGGTCTGAAGGTCGTAGAAAAATATTATTTAAAAAATCCACGTTTATTGGTCTGAAGGTCGTAGAAAAATATTATTTAAAAAATCCACGTTTATGGTCTGAAGGTCGTAGAAAAATATTATTTAAAAAATCGACGTTTATTGGTCTGAAGGTCGTAGAAAAATATTATTTAAAAAATCCACGTTTATGGTCTGAAGGTCGTAGAAAAATATTATTTAAAAAATCCACGTTTATTGGTCTGAAGGTCGTAGAAAAATATTATTTAAAAAATCGACGTTTATTGGTCTGAAGGTCGTAGAAAAATGTTATTTAAAAAATCGACGTTTATTGGTCTGAAGGTCGTAGAAAAATATTATTTAAAAAATCGACGTTTATTGGTCTGAAGGTCGTAGAAAAATATTATTTAAAAAATCCACGTTTATGGTCTGAAGGTCGTAGAAAAATATTATTTAAAAAATCCACGTTTATTGGTCTGAAGGTCGTAGAAAAATGTTATTTAAAAAATCCACGTTTATTGGTCTGAAGGTCGTAGAAAAATGTTATTTAAAAAATCGACGTTTATTGGTCTGAAGGTCGTAGAAAAATATTATTTAAAAAATCCACGTTTATTGGTCTGAAGGTCGTAGAAAAATATTATTTAAAAAATCCACGTTTATTGGTCTGAAGGTCGTAGAAAAATGTTATTTAAAAAATCCACGTTTATTGGTCTGAAGGTCGTAGAAAAATGTTATTTAAAAAATCGACGTTTATTGGTCTGAAGGTCGTAGAAAAATATTATTTAAAAAATCCACGTTTATTGGTCTGAAGGTCGTAGAAAAATATTATTTAAAAAATCCACGTTTATTGGTCTGAAGGTCGTAGAAAAATATTATTTAAAAAATCCACGTTTATGGTCTGAAGGTCGTAGAAAAATATTATTTAAAAAATCCACGTTTATTGGTCTGAAGGTCGTAGAAAAATATTATTTAAAAAATCCACGTTTATGGTCTGAAGGTCGTAGAAAAATATTATTTAAAAAATCCACGTTTATTGGTCTGAAGGTCGTAGAAAAATATTATTTAAAAAATCGACGTTTATTGGTCTGAAGGTCGTAGAAAAATGTTATTTAAAAAATCCACGTTTATTGGTCTGAAGGTCGTAGAAAAATATTATTTAAAAAATCCACGTTTATTGGTCTGAAGCAGGGTTTCGGAGTCGAGGTATTTTTGGCTCGACTACGACTCCGACTACAGACGAGTTTTTTTTCACGACTCCGGCTCCGACTCCGACTCCGGGTCGACTCCGAGAGTGAATTCCTATACCACTAAAAATGAATAAAATGCGCACACATTTTAACAATTTTCCTATATTTTGGCCTATATAGGCTAATGTGTTAGTTTTTCCTTACATATTCATTAGAAATGGAATTCCTTCGAATACATTCGAACATATCAATATTGTTTCTGCCGAATCTTACTTTGAAAATAGCAAATTTAGAAAGTTTTTTTTTTTTAAATTTTGCCTTTTTAGGCGGAGATCATTTTTAGTATTCATTTTTAATTAATTTCTCGTTGAAAATCGAGCTTAATGATCACTAATGCATCTGAAAAAGGAAAGCCGACGAATCGAAAGTTGTTGTCGGTTTTCCTTTTTTGCACGAGTATATTCTGGACGGAATTCTTCCGCGTCAGAAAATCTTTAAGCTTTCAAAATATGTGAAAATGAAGGGGCAATACAAATCATAAGGACTACATGCAATAAAAATTATAAGCAATTCAAACTGGATGTAACCCAACATTTTAGTGCGCTTAGCCTTAAAAGGAGACCCCCAGTTGTAAAGCTCAATAAAAGCCATTTTTCATTATTTTTTTCCGAGAAAACTACGTAACTTTTTGTATTATTTTTTCTTAATCTGAAAGCAAAAAATATTGCGAAGTTTTGAGACCGTCTACGAACCCCTGTTTTCATTAAAGCATTTTGCGGTGCCAACCAACTCTACCTCGAAAACTGATAAACCAATTGTCATATATTTTGGTGTCCGATTTCGAGACAAACACAGTTTATTTGCTGCATACAAAATAAAATAAATTGTCCCCATCCAACTCTTATACTATGGCAATATTGTTCCGATCGACTTAAAAATTTGATCACATATTCTATGCTATGCTATTTATACTAAAATTCAGCGCTCACATTTTGAACTTTGGTGTGGAGTGGATAATTTTATTGAAATATGTTTTCTGGAACTGAAAAATTAGCACACAAAAAATTAGCATGAAAATATTCTACAAAAATGTTGCTAGGAAAATTGTATGTAGGGTAGGTCCGCTAAGACAAGAATTCGATATTGTCATGTTTCCATTGTCCTTTATCACATTTACCCGATCCTTTCTCATGAAAACTCTATGGTTATGTATTTCATTTCATGTATATGCTATTGATTGTGTAGAAAACTCGGATACACATGAACTATGTCTGTTCCTGGCGGACAGATCCAGTTATTTGACTGTTTACATTCGCCGTTAAGATTCGCCGTTTGTCAGACTTCTGAGTTATGGAGGCATGAATCTGTCGTTGACAAACAGCGAATTTAATCTGAATTTCATATATTGTTAATAGATTATGCGAAATTTACCGAAATACATAGAGACCACAATGTCTTTAATAGAAGACAAGGATGATTTCTCATAAAAAACAGGATGAGAATACCAATAGACCTTTGTGAGAAGACCAGTAAAACTTCTGAGAAAGAGTTTAAAATTCATATCTTAATTTTATTGTCATAGAACTTTACTTTTGTTTGCAAAAATGTAACGAATCATTTGGATCAACAAAATAGGGATCAATAGACTTCAGAGGATAGTAAATATCCTGTGAATTGTCCTTTAAATTAGTATAAAATACCGTTTGCATATATCGTCGGTGTCATGCTTAAGTGTTCCATACGCCATTTGCCTGATTCGAGAAAAACTCTAGTTAATGTTTAAGGCCATACAGGATAAAAATGGTGCAATAATCCAATACTTTAAGAGCTCAGTTCTACTTAACTAAACTCATAGAATATATCAGTATTTTATTTTAGTCAGATATCTGTGACAGTCTAGAAGTTATGGCCAATTTTTATAATTGCAAAAAGTTGCTGAATTGTTCCATGGAATCTGTTTTTCATGTTTTTGGCAGTTTGTGTCACATGGAACACATTTTGTCACATTTCAACCAAAACACTTTTTATCAATCGTGTTCCACCTCCCTTATATGAAGTGCTACAGTGGAGTTTAAAAATCAGGACTTTAAATGAAACATTTATTTTTCTCATATAAATACAATAAGGATCATAATTAAAGGTTTCCTTAAGACTTATTTAAGGGATTGCCTCCACTTATCACTACTTTTTTGTGGTAAAAATTTCGATCGGACAAAACGGATTGATATTTTGCATTTCTAAGGTAACATAAAACATTTAAACGCGATTTTCTGATAATACCATTTTTGTAGTCGGTTAGCTTCAAGCTGAATGGACGCTTTTTGAGTATATTTTTGTGGAGTTACATCAAAATTTTGTCTTTAAACAAGGGATTTTTTGTTTAAACGATTTATAAATTTTCGTTTTCATATAACAATACAATAATCAAAAATATTTGAATTTAGAAATTGTTATTCTTCAGTTTTTAAACCAAGTCCTTTATAAAAATTTGTTCCATACGCCACACTTTTCCGTAACTTGGCAAAAATGGGCAATTTTTTGTTCCAAACGCCATCATTTTTGGTGCGGAACAATTCGTTTTTGTCTCTTTTTGTTCCATACGCCAAACGACATGGATATGGAACTAAAAAGTTCAAAGTTGTTTTGTTCCATACGCCAGGCTTTATGGATATGGAACAAAACGACAAGATTTTTTGGGTCACAAAGCGGATATGGAACATACTGACATCTGAATATCTCAGAAACTATAAGAGATAGAGAAAAACCGACCAAAAAATCCGAAAGAGCATGGTTCAAAACCTTGTAAGGTACCTTTATCTCAAAATGTCAAAAATGGCGTATGGAACACTTAAGCATGACACCGACGATATGTTTTCTTATAATTTTCTTTTAAAATAAATAATGATTTAAAAAAATGTTCTTGTTCCAAATTTAATCTTATGTTTCTATAACGTGGAAAAAAATTTGCCCGGAGTCGGAGTCGAGTTATTTTTTCCGACTCAGACTCCGACTCCGACTCCAGCAAAATTGCTCGACTCCGACTCGTAGACTCCGACTCCGACTCCGAAACCCTGGTCTGAAGGTCGTAGAAAAATATTATTTAAAAAATCCACGTTTGTTGGTCTGAAGGTTGTAGAAAAATATTATTTAAAAAATCCACGTTTGTTGGTCTGAAGGTTGTAGAAAAATATTATTTAAAAAATCCACGTTTATTGGTCTGAAGGTCGTAGAAAAATATTATTTAAAAAATCCACGTTTATTGGTCTGAAGGTCGTAGAAAAATATTATTTAAAAAATCCACGTTTATTGGTCTGAAGGTCGTAGAAAAATATTATTTAAAAAATCCACGTTTATTGGTCTGAAGGTCGTAGAAAAATATTATTTAAAAAATCCACGTTTATTGGTCTGAAGGTCGTAGAAAAATATTATTTAAAAAATCCACGTTTATTGGTCTGAAGGTTGTAGAAAAATATTATTTAAAAAATCCACGTTTATTGGTCTGAAGGTTGTAGAAAAATATTATTTAAAAAATCCACGTTTATTGGTCTGAATGAAGGTTGTAGAAAAATGTTATTTAAAAAATCCACGTTTATTGGTCTGAAGGTCGTAGAAAAATGTTATTTAAAAAATCGACGTTTATTGGTCTGAAGGTCGTAGAAAAATGTTATTTAAAAAATCGACGTTTATTGGTCTGAAGGTCGTAGAAAAATGTTATTTAAAAAATCGACGTTTATTGGTCTGAAGGTCGTAGAAAAATATTATTTAAAAAATCCACGTTTATTGGTCTGAAGGTCGTAGAAAAATGTTATTTAAAAAATCGACGTTTATTGGTCAGAAGGTCGTAGAAAAATATTATTTAAAAAATCCACGTTTATTGGTCTGAAGGTCGTAGAAAAATATTATTTAAAACATCCACGATTATTGGTCTGAAGGTCGTAGAAAAATATTATTTAAAAAATCCACGTTTATTGGTCTGAAGGTCGTAGAAAAATATTATTTAAAAAATCCACGTTTATTGGTCTGAAGGTCGTAGAAAAATATTATTTAAAAAATCCACGTTTATTGGTCTGAAGGTCGTAGAAAAATATTATTTAAAAAATCCACGTTTATTGGTCTGAAGGTTGTAGAAAAATATTATTTAAAAAATCCACGTTTATTGGTCTGAAGGTTGTAGAAAAATATTATTTAAAAAATCCACGTTTATTGGTCTGAAGGTTGTAGAAAAATATTATTTAAAAAATCCACGTTTATTGGTCTGAAGGTTGTAGAAAAATATTATTTAAAAAAATCCACGTTTATTGGTCTGAAGGTTGTAGAAAAATATTATTTAAAAAATCCACGTTTATTGGTCTGAAGGTTGTAGAAAAATATTATTTAAAAAATCCACGTTTATTGGTCTGAAGGTTGTAGAAAAATATTATTTAAAAAATCCACGTTTATTGATCTGAAGGTTGTAGAAAAATATTATTTAAAAAATCCACGTTTATTGGTCTGAAGGTTGTAGAAAAATATTATTTAAAAAATCCACGTTTATTGGTCTGAAGGTTGTAGAAAAATATTATTTAAAAAATCCACGTTTATTGGTCTGAAGGTTGTAGAAAAATATTATTTAAAAAATCCACGTTTATTGGTCTGAAGGTTGTAGAAAAATATTATTTAAAAAATCCACGTTTATTGGTCTGAAGGTTGTAGAAAAATATTATTTAAAAAATCCACGTTTATTGGTCTGGAGGTTGTAGAAAAATATTGTTTAAAAAATCCACGTTTATTGGTCTGAAGGTTGTAGAAAAATATTATTTAAAAAATCCACGTTTATTGGTCTGAAGGTCGTAGAAAAATATTATTTAAAAAATCCACGTTTATTGGTCTGAAGGTCGTAGAAAAATATTATTTAAAAAATCCACGTTTATTGGTCTGAAGGTCGTAGAAAAATATTATTTAAAAAATCCACGTTTATTGGTCTGAAGGTCGTAGAAAAATATTATTTAAAAAATCCACGTTTATTGGTCTGAAGGTCGTAGAAAAATATTATTTAAAAAATCCACGTTTATTGGTCTGAAGGTCGTAGAAAAATATTATTTAAAAAATCCACGTTTATTGGTCTGAAGGTCGTAGAAAAATATTATTTAAAAAATCCACGTTTATTGGTCTGAAGGTCGTAGAAAAATATTATTTAAAAAATCCACGTTTATTGGTCTGAAGGTCGTAGAAAAATATTATTTAAAAAATCCACGTTTATTGGTCTGAAGGTCGTAGAAAAATATTATTTAAAAAATCCACGTTTATTGGTCTGAAGGTCGTAGAAAAATATTATTTAAAAAATCCACGTTTATTGGTCTGAAGGTCGTAGAAAAATATTATTTAAAAAATCCACGTTTATTGGTCTGAAGGTCGTAGAAAAATATTATTTAAAAAATCCACGTTTATTGGTCGGAAGGTCGTAGAAAAATATTATTTAAAAAATCCACGTTTATTGGTCTGAAGGTCGTAGAAAAATATTATTTAAAAAATCCACGTTTATTGGTCTGAAGGTCGTAGAAAAATATTATTTAAAAAATCCACGTTTATTGGTCTGAAGGTCGTAGAAAAATATTATTTAAAAAATCCACGTTTATTGGTCTGAAGGTCGTAGAAAAATATTATTTAAAAAATCCACGTTTATTGGTCTGAAGGTCGTAGAAAAATGTTATTTAAAAAATCGACGTTTATTGGTCTGAAGGTCGTAGAAAAATATTATTTAAAAAATCCACGTTTATTGGTCTGAAGGTCGTAGAAAAATATTATTTAAAAAATCCACGTTTATTGGTCTGAAGGTCGTAGAAAAATATTATTTAAAAATCCACGTTTATTGGTCTGAAGGTCGTAGAAAAATATTATTTAAAAAATCCACGTTTATTGGTCTGAAGGTCGTAGAAAAATATTATTTAAAAAATCCACGTTTATTGGTCTGAAGGTCGTAGAAAAATATTATTTAAAAAATCCACGTTTATTGGTCTGAAGGTCGTAGAAAAATATTATTTAAAAAATCCACGTTTATTGGTCTGAAGGTCGTAGAAAAATATTATTTAAAAAATCCACGTTTATTGGTCTGAAGGTTGTAGAAAAATATTATTTAAAAAATCCACGTTTATTGGTCTGAAGGTCGTAGAAAAATATTATTTAAAAAATCCACGTTTATTGGTCTGAAGGTCGTAGAAAAATATTATTTAAAAAATCCACGTTTATTGGTCTGAAGGTCGTAGAAAAATATTATTTAAAAAATCCACGTTTATTGGTCTGAAGGTAGTAGAAAAATATTATTTAAAAAATCCACGTTTATTGGTCTGAAGGTCGTAGAAAAATATTATTTAAAAAATCCACGTTTATTGGTCTGAAGGTCGTAGAAAAATATTATTTAAAAAAACCACGTTTATTGGTCTGAAGGTCGTAGAAAAATATTATTTAAAAAATCCACGTTTATTGGTCTGAAGGTCGTAGAAAAATATTATTTAAAAAATCCACGTTTATTGGTCTGAGGGTCGTAGAAAAATATTATTTAAAAAATCCACGTTTATTGGTCTGAAGGTCGTAGAAAAATATTATTTAAAAAATCCACGTTTATTGGTCTGAAGGTCGTAGAAAAATATTATTTAAAAAATCCACGTATATTGGTCTGAAGGTAGTAGAAAAATATTATTTAAAAAATCCACGTTTATTGGTCTGAAGTTTGTAGAAAAAATATTTTTAAAAAAAAACAACTTTTATTGGTCTGAAGGTAGTTGAAAAAATATTATTTAAAAAATCTACGTTTATTGGACTGATGGTGGATGAAAAAATATTGTTTAAAAAATCCACGTTTATTGGTCTGAAGGTCGTACAAAAATATTATTTAAGAAGGTCGTAGAAAAATATTCACCCTTATTACGGTTGTCGTTGCAAGATGACGTGTGGTAACGACTCATTGGTATTATGCATGTATTTGTGCTTAAAAGAAAAAATATACATTTTTAAAGAGTTCTTTTGGTAACAAAAATTAATAGAATTGTTATTAGATCACTGTTAAACTTTTAAACCAAAATAAAAATCAATCCTACTGTTTAAGTAAGAACTAATATATTTCAGTTAAATTTGCATTGTTTGGAAATGCTCGCTTTTCGCTTTACTTGCATACCCAGCAAAATTTGGCTTTGTGTGATTGGTACGGGAATCGTTTTGTTTGTTTCCGTTCATTGCCTCCGACTACACCAACCGTAACAACGCCGATTATTTTATAAATCCACGTTTATTGGCCTGAAGGTCCTAAAAAATATTATTTTATAAAGCCACGTTATGCAGGGCAATCATGAATTAAAATTCCGTGCGTAATTTGTTCCCTTTCCCCAATTTTTTATTTCCATATTTATATTCAAAAAGGGAGCGAATGTGCTCGATTTCATTCTCTTCCACATCTTCACCTAGCCTGCAGTACTCAGTCTAGTTTTCCCTCCCACTTATGACCAGTAATTACTCCTATAGCTATTCTGATCTCTGATTTACTTACAGAAAATAAGAGACGCAGTTCTACGCCCAGAGATTGCCGGCCAGATTGGCTGCGATATCTTACAACCAGGTCCGTCCTGCTAAATTTTCAGTTTCCTTTGCTTAGAGCTTATTGGAGAAGAAACAAAGTGGTGGCTTGACACAGCCTGGGAGCCTCGTCTTGCCAATTCATCAAATGTCTCATTTATATCAGCATTGCAGTGACCTAGTACCAAAAAAGAAACGATTATAGTAAAATTTTTAAGATAGACGTACAACTTTGATCAGTCTTAGATTTAGTAGTGAAAGGTACTAATGCCTTTGGAGCAGCCTGTCTGTCCACGTATACTGTGGCTACCTTACCTGCAGACTCTGTCATTGCCACAAGTATCTCTACAGTGTTTGCAGTGCAACACTCCTGCCTGAAAAGTACTACAGTTGTCGTTAAGTTTATGCAGTTATTCGCAATAAACACCAGCTCCCATGCCTACTTCCATCTTTGGCTCATCAGGGATGATGAATAGGCTGTCAGGAAGTGGTCTGCCCTGCGCCCACTCACTTCTATCAGGGATTATTACAGTTTTAGTTTTACTCTTCCGAGTTATTAAAAAAAAAACAAAAATTATTTTTTGTTTTTCGTAGCTTCTGCTACCTATAACTTTATTATTGCGAATCAAAAATATGACTAAAAGGTAAATAATTACATTCCGTTCTTATAACTAAATTGAATACAATAAAATAGCTTATTAATCGTAAATAACGGAATTGAAAATTAAAATAGCTTATTAATCGTTTTCTGTTTCTTTGCAACATTATGGCTTAATTCATAGAATTATTGGTTAGCAAAAGTGTGTTTAAGAAAAATTATGTTTTCCATAATTTTGTCTGCAAAACAGGAAATGGTAAAATAAAAAATAAGGTTGCAATGTTGAAACAGGAAACGTGTGTGCAATGTTTGCAGAAATCAATATCGAGAAATGTAATGTTAAATTAGTACACGGTGGGGTGATATCGTAACTTATTACCTCAGCTGTTTCAAAGTCCGGAATCCGCGAAATGTAATGGGTCTAAAGTCCTTCGGTAACGAGTGACTTGGCTTTCCATCCTTGGAATGAATGTCACCTCTTTCCATAGTGCCAGTACGTGTGTCAATAGCAGCAAACCCTAAAAATTTTCTTCAGTATGTGTTGAAGCACAGGCGTTCCAGGTGAATTAGAGGGTTGAAAAGTATTGATCGCCCATGAAACTCTTGGGTTACTTATTAAGCTATCAACAAGAAATCAGGGCTGCAGGTTCCATGCACTCCAAAAGTGGGTTTTTGCTAGTACATCTACAGCGCAGTTCGTCTACGTGCCATCACTTCGCTTAATGCAGCTTTGGGATCTTTTGAGATCACCCTGCGAAATCTTGAATCTGCGTTAACTCCCTCTATTGCCTCAATGACTTCACTCTTATACATCTTGAAACTATCGTTATATAGGTTCCAATTTGAATTAAATTTAGTCCTACTAGCTTTTTGATATACCCATCTAACATTCCTAACATTTGAGTCACTGCATTCTTGTGGAAGCATCACAGCCCATTATCAAACTGCAACTGTCCGATGTCTCGTCCACTAGTTTGAGCCACAATTGACTTGGTTATCACCAAGGCCCTTCTCGAGCCTAATACTGTATACAGTATAGGGAGAGTATGTTTGTACAAATAGGGTTCCTGAATCTAAGCGATGTCTACTTCAGTTCTGGTAAGTGAGAGGAGAAGTTCTACAGCCGTCGCTTTGCAATGATGCAGGATTATTTGCACCACGCAAACACGATGTTGTCTACGTTCTTTACAGCTCTCCCTTAATGTATTTCGGGCTGCCGCTATCCATCGTGAACTTCATAACGGTACCCCCATTTTGGAAGTCCACTTTTCAGTATTGAGACCTCTGTTCTGCTTCCGGATCAGTTTTAAGAACTCTGACACATATCTGTAGAACAGATCGCGGCCAACTTGCAGCCCTCCCAACGTGCGTAAAAGTCATTTATTGACTGCAGGAGAAAACCTTTCGATTCCATATTTTGGCAATTAAAAACTTTAACACCCTTGAAAATTGCACTGCCAAAGCCGGTCTTCCTACAGTACACATCGTCAGAAGTTATGACCTTCCTCAGACGACTTTCCACCAAAAACCAATAATCTTTATTGATCCTGTCATCAGGGACAGATTTATCAGTGATTGTTACCAGAAATTCATTTGGGGCGATCATTCTCGCAGGCCTGGGTGGCTCACGTGACTTCTCTTCAGAAGTTTTTTTTTGGGTTTTTGTACCGGGCTACCTTTACACGCCTTCCCAGGTTGAACAGGGTAACAGCTCGACGGATTTTCCACCATCCTCTAAGCACTTGGCTGTGAATCCTCGGATGACGACACTCCCTTCACACACGCCAGTTTCGAAACGGTTGTCTTCTGACCATTAGATAACCCAGTCGTACCAGTCGCCCGACTTCCCGCAGCACCATGCTTCCTCCTCAAGCTCGAACTAGTTTTTTCCGAGGAGCTGGTATCGTTCCACTGAGTTTACAAAAAACCACCAAATTTAAATGGAAGGTGCTTACACCTGGGAAGTTTTTGCAGATTCTGAAACTACAATGCTCATAGATGAGCATTATCAAGAAAGAAAAAAATCGCCGGAGGGATTTTCAAATAATTCGCGATTTAAGTTCACATTTTTAGGGGTTTTTAGATTTTCACGATTTTGCTTGGAAACTATGTAAATAGGCCTAAAGAAAATGTTGCAGCTGTGAAAATTCTCCACAAGATTGACCTTTATGATATTTTCGTAGGTTTTACCGTTTTTGAGATATAGAATTTCAAATTGAGACAATGCACTGACTGTATCGCCTCCCCTAAAAATGTGAACATAAATCGCGATTTATTTGAAAATCCCTCCGGCGATTATTTTTTGTTTCTTGATATTTCTCATCTATGAGCATTGTAGTTTCAGAATCTGAAAAAAATTCCCAGGTCTAAGCACCTTCCATTTAAAATTAGATAAGGCGCACCGTGAAACAGTTTGTCAGATTTCAACAAATTCGGAGCTCTGGAACCTATCCCATTCCTGTCACCCCCAGCAGCTTTAGAAGCATTCCCAGACGGAGCTGTTAACCTTTCGATTCCTCGAACTTCGGAGCGGGAGCTGGTTTAGTCCGACAGTGCCGTGCGGCCGATGAATTCAAGTGTCCGATGAATTCAAGATGTCTATGTCCGCAAGAGATCCGCACAGCTTGAGACCACCAGTTTCTAGAACTTAATTGGCTCCGGTGTTGTCATCGCAGTTTTCGGACTGGAGATTACCTCCAAGCCAAGGATGGAAATCCGATCGATAGATACCGAACGCTTCTCAACTATTGGAAAGGTACCAATGCAAATATTTACATACCTGAATATGTTGTATGATGTATACATATAAGTACCTGCACACATTGTCGAATAATGATCAGTTGTGAATAAAAGCACCAAAGTGTTCTTGTGTTTTCCTCGTGTATACCCAACAGGTTATGGGCCCAGGCAGAAATAAAAGTGTGAGTGCATAAAGTGACAAATAGATACAACAAGGAAATAGCAGCAGTGAAAGTGAAAAAGGAAAAATCAACAAGTAGTGAGCAGTAATTACATTGTGAGAAATTAAAGTGCGCAGCTGTGAAAGTGAAAAGCAAGGAAAATGAATTCCCTCTACATCATTGCGAAATTGGATGATACCAACTACGACTCATGGAGTCTACAAGTGAGAAGTGTCCTGGTACATCAATACTTGTGGTCGGTGGTTAATGGAGAGATGGAAAAGCCTGTGCCAGATGAAAAGAATGCCAACGAGGTTGCAGCATGGAAGCGCAAAGACGAAAAGGCTACAGCAACCATCATATTGAGTGCAACACCGGTGCAGGTTGCTCACATTAAGAACTGCACAAAAACGAAGCAGACTTGAGAAGCGTTGAAAGAGGTACATCGGCCAAAGGGACCGGTACGAAAAGTGACGCTGTCCAAGCAACTACTTCAGATGCGCATGGCAGATGGTGAAGATGTACAGGAGTACATTTGCAAATTTGTGACCATTGTGGAAAAATTGACGGAAACGGGAATAGCTCTACAGGAGGAGCTATATGTGATAATGCTGTTAGCTAGCCTGCCACCATCATATGAAAATCTAGTTGTTGCACTAGAAGCGAGGGACGAGCTGCCAAAATTGAGTACCCTCAAGATCAAATTGGGTGAAGAATGTGATCGTCGAAAAGTCAACAACAACAGCGCACAAGGAGATGACGATGTCCAGATTTTTAAGGCTCGCACAAGAAGAAACAACCAACATCCCAACAACAGCAAGAAGGGCAGAAGTAATGACGCAGGTACCAGTAAGCAGAAAAATCATCGTAACTTCAAATGCTTCTCTTGTGAGCGTTCAGGACATTACGCCGAACAATGTAGAGACCGAGGTGCAAAAGGTAAAAGCAACAGAGAATCAAGCAAGCGTGTATGTATACAACAACAATGGCAACAGGCGCTCAGGTAACAACAAAGGCAATGTGAAGTGTTATTATTGCGGTCGCCGAGGACATTTTGCCGCACAGTGCAGAGACAAGGGAAAGTCCAGCGAAGAAACACATTCATATGCAGTGCTGCAATCGTCGAACAAGAAGAGCGTATTAAACTCCAGCGTGTGGTGCGTCGACAGCGGCGCATCAAGTCATATGTGTTGTGACAGAAGCTTGTTCAAGGAATTTGCAGAGCACACAGAAAATATCGATTTGGTTGGCGAAAAGAAAATCGTTGCTAGAGGCAAAGGAAGTGTGTGGCTGGCAGATTGTGACATCATGCTGAACGACGTGCTGTATGTACCTGAGATGCAGTGCAATTTTATGTCTGTGGGCAAGATCGCCGAAAAGGCAACAGTAAGGTTTGAGAACAGAGGCGCAAGAATTTTAGAAAATGGAAAAACTGTTATGTTCGCCGCAAAACAAGGAAATTTGTTTTTGCCCGAGGGAAACCAGCAATAAATGGAAATCCATTGTGAATGCAGATAGGCCACAGAAAATGGGAACATGTTACGAACAAGAGTGTGAAGCATTTTGATGAAAATGGTTAGTCCTGAACATGTTTGATAAACGGCGATAAAAATATAGAATTCAAATTGAGATGTAAATAGTTGATAATATGAAATTAATGAATTATGTAAATATGTACATATCTGTATATACTAGAATGTAAGATAATTTATAGTGTGTCTATATTTAAGAAAACGTTGTATGTCAATGTAAGTTGTATGTCAACTGTAAAGGTGAAAAGGAAATGTAAATATTTTCATTGAGGAGGAGTATTGGAAAGGTACCATTGCAAATATTTACATACCTGAATATGTTGTATGATGTATACATATAAGTAAGTACCTGCACACATTGTCGAATAATGATCAGTTGTGAATAAACCACCAAAGTGTTCTTGTGTTTTCCTCGTGTATACCCAACATCAACGTTATGGCACCGTCCACAGTTTCATCCGTCAAGGCGTCATGCCTAGGAAAGTCAGGTCTGTTGGAAGCGACCGATGTTCCATCTCCTAAGGGAGTTGCTCTCTGATCACCAGGGTTGGTGATCCCTAGAGCAACAGAGGAGGACGCCTATCGCTTTGATAGTGAAGGTTGCTCACGGGAAAACTCTTCTGACTTAGACCTACAGACGCACTTTCTGTAAGGAGATGGAGCAATTCCCTTTGCCACTCACAACTTGCATGGTTGGTGTGGAGCAGTTGCCCTTGGTCATATCAGTAGTAGTTGTTTTGGGGTGTTTTTTGTGTTTAATTTATATCATCCAATAGAGAATTTGTGAATGTGGGAAGTGAAGACGAACATGGTAAGCCCTCCACTACCATGGCACATAGGCCTACTACTCGTTAAGGCGCCTGACCGCGAACCAGAAACACCGCTGAACACGTGGTTGCTTAAAATCTCGTAATCTCGCCTCCTCATGCAGATGGTCCACATTCTTCATCTGGAAACATACGGTAGCGCATTGTTTAGAATCGTTTCTTAACCTTTCCTTGTGTATGTCGCTAACAATGATGTATTATTGGGCGGCATAGTTGGAGACAGACCTGCTGATTGCTTTAAACGTTTCAACCATAGTCTCTTTTTCTCAATCGGTATCCGTTAGACCGTTAAGTACCTTATTTCTTTTGCGGTTGTTTCGAATAAACCTTTCTCAAAGAAAGGGGGTGCTTCTATTGACACTTTCTGAAAGAAAGGCTGCTATTTTAGACCCTTCGTCCAACCGAGTTGACGAAAATGCATACCGAACAAAGAAAAAATTCAACACAAAAGCTGTTATTCTAAAATAAATATATTTTAAAAATCTCTTAGTCATAATCCTAACTATTCAAAGTTCGGTTCAATATATTGAAAATGACGATACAGAGCTAAACCCGATGAGCAGAGGTTGGAAACATTTTGAAAACGAGCTCTTCCGGCATATTTCTGTTCGACAATGAACTCATTTAAAAATTCCAAAATTAAATTATATTTTAATTCCAGTTTTGGGGCGGCCAAATATTTTTGACACCACGATAATAGGATGGCATACTGTTCTTTCTCATTATCCTCCACGCTGGCCATAAAGTTATTAATGCGACTGGGTAACTGCTCGAAGAGGGTTTCCCATGTCTGACTAACATGTTTCATATTCTCTTCATCATATTGCCGATATTGTTTGTCAATATCTTGCTTGGGTATATCGCCTTGGTGATTCTTTGAAAGTGCTTCCAGTTTCGCAAAACGATTACGTTTTTCATGTTTTATATGACCGAAATAGTTGGCTAATTGTTGAAAGGCATAACAATTGGTTTTGTCCGCACTTAGTCTGGTTGCATAATTCTGCAAATTTTCAACATATTTTTGTAGAGCATCATATTCCATTTGATCGAAGTTCGGATCCGCACGGTGGGAATGCAAAAATGAGGCAGATATTTTGAATAACTCTGCCATATGCAAACTGTCGTCTATTAACTTTTGGGACATGCCTTCCAGAATGGTACTTCTAATAAACTTCAAGAGAGGAGCGCTTTTCGGCTCTGTAGATTCAGCAGTATAGATCTGGAAAAGCAGAGCATACGCTCATGTAAGTTTTGAGTTGTAGTAGAAGTAACTTATATCGACATACATACCTGTGGCGATAAAAGCACCAAAACTATTCCCACTAGCAATTTCATAATTACAGTTGTTTTTTAAGCTGAGCTTTTCGTGTTATTTTCCAGCACCGCTATCTGTTTCTATTGAATCTCAACTAAGAATTTTGAAAATTATACGTTTTATATTATCTTCAATAATCAATAATTGAAAACATCAATCATTAGACATTTTAATCAATTCTAAGTAATCTGGTCCTAATCTGACGTTTTGTTTTTTGATTGCATTGTTTTCACAGAATGCAGTAGACCCTGAAACTTAGGCCTATTAGGTCAGTAAAATAAACTGTAAACAGAAGGGTTGTTTGTAGTTGAGACAAGCAGAGATGGCCCACAATAGTGGATTTTTAAAGAACATTTTTTCAAGTAACTTCTGATCCATAATAGTGGATATTTAAAGAACATTTTTTCAAGTAACTTCTGACCCATAATCGTGGATTTTTAAAGAACATTTTTTCAAGTAACTACTGACCCATAATCGTGGATTTTTAAAGAACATTTTTTCAAGTAACTTCTGGCCCACAATCGTGGATTTTTAAAAAACATTTTTCAAGTAACCTCCGACCCATAATCGTGGATTTTTAAAGAACATTTTTTCAAGTAACTTCTGACCCATAATTCTGGATTTTTAAAGAATATTTTTTCAAGCAACTTCTGACCCATAATCGTGGATTTTTAAAGAACATTTTTTCAAGTAACTTCTGATCCATAATCGTGGATATTTAAAGAACATTTTTTCAAGTAACTTCTGACCCATAATCGTGGATTTTTAAACAACATTTTTTCAAATAACTTCTGACCCATAATCGTAGATTTTTAAAGAACATTTTTTCAAGTAACTTCTGACCCATAAGTGTGGATTTTTAAAGAACATTTTTTCAAATAACTTCTGACCCATAATCGTAGATTTTTAAAGAACATTTTTTCAAGTAACTTCTGACCCATAAGTGTGGATTTTTAAAGAACATGTTTTCAAGTAACTTCTGACCCATAATCGTGGATTTTTAAAGAACATTTTTTCAAGTAACTTCTGACCCATAATCGTGGATTTTTAAAGAACATTTTTTCAAGTAACTTCTGACCCATAATCGTGGATTTTTAAAGAAAATTTTTTCAAGTAACTTCTGACCCATAATCGTGGATTTTTAAAGAACATTTTTTCAAGTAACTACTGACCCATAATCGTGGATTTTTAAAGAACATTTTTTCAAGTAACTTCTGAGCCATAATCGTGGATTTTTAAACAACATTTTTTCAAGTAACTTCTGACCCATAATCGTGGATTTTTAAAGAACATTTTTTCAAGTAACTTCTGACCCATAATCGTGGATTTTTAAAGAACAATTTTCAAGTAACTTCAGACCCATAATCGTGGATTTTTAAAGAACATTTTTTCAAGTAACTTCTGACCCATAATCGTGGATTTTTAAAGAACATTTTTTCAAGTAACTTTTGACCCAGTGGATTTTTAAAGAACATTTTTTCAAGTAACTTCTGACCCATAATCGTGGATTTTTAAAGAACATTTTTTCAAGTAACTTCTGACCCATAATCGTGGATTTTTAAAGAACATTTTTTCAAGTAACTTCTGACCCATAATCGTGGATTTTTAAAGAACATTTTTTCAAGTAATCGTGGATTTTTAAAGAACATTTTTCAAGTAATCGTGTATTTTTAAAGAACATATTTCAAGTAATCGTGGATTTTTAAAGAACATTTTTTCAAGTAACTTCTGACCCATAATCGTGGATTTTTAAAGAACATTTTTTCAAGTAATCGTGGATTTTTAAAGAACATTTTTCAAGTAATCGTGGATTTTTAAAGAACATATTTCAAGTAATCGTGGATTTTTAAAGAACATTTTTTCAAGTAACTTCTGACCCATAATCGTGGATTTTTAAAGAACATTTTTTCAAGTAACTTCTGACCCATAATCGTGGATTTTTAAAGAACATTTTTTCAAGTAATCGTGGATTTTTAAAGAACATTTTTCAAGTAATCGTGGATTTTTAAAGAACATATTTCAAGTAATCGTGGATTTTTAAAGAACATTTTTTCAAGTAACTTCTGACCCATAATCGTGGATTTTTAAAGAACATTTTTTCAAGTAACTTCTGACCCATAATCGTGGATTTTTAAAGAACATTTTTTCAAGTAACTTCTGGCCCATAATCGTGGACTTTAAAACAACATTTTTTCAAGTAACTTCTGACCCATAATCGTGGATTTTTAAAGAACATTTTTTCAAGTAACTTCTGACCCATAATCGTGGATTTTTAAAGAACATTTTTTCAAGTAATCGTGGATTTTTAAAGAACATTTTTCAAGTAATCGTGGATTTTTAAAGAACATTTTTTCAAGTAATCGTGGATTTTTAAAGAACATTTTTCAAGTAATCGTGGATTTTTAAAGAACATTTTTCAAGTAATCGTGGATTTTTAAAGAACATTTTTTCAAGTAACTTCTGACCCATAATCGTGGATTTTTAAAGAACATTTTTTCAAGTAACTTCTGACCCATAATCGTGGATTTTTAAAGAACATTTTTTCAAGTAACTTCTGGCCCATAATCGTGGACTTTTAAAGAACATTTTTTCAAGTAACTTCTGACCCATAATCGTGGATTTTTAAAGAACATTTTTTCAAGTAACTTCTGACCCATAATCGTTGATTTTTAAAGAACATTTTTTCAAGTAACTTCTGCCCCATAATCGTGGATTTTTAAAGAACATTTTTTCAAGTAACTTCTGACCCATAATCGTGGATATTTAAAGAACATTTTTTCAAGTAACTTCTGACCCATAATCGTGGATTTTTAAAGAACATTTTTTAAATAACTTCTGACCCATAATCGTGGATTTTTAAAGAACATTTTTTCAAGTAACTTCTGACCCATAATCGTGGATTTTTAAAGAACATTTTTTCAAGTAACATCTGACCCATAATCGTGGATTTTTAAAGAACATTTTTTCAAGTAACTTCTGAGCCATAATCGTGGATTTTTAAACAACATTTTTTCAAGTAACTTCTGACCCATAATCGTGGATTTTTAAAGAACATTTTTTCAAGTAACTTCTGACCCATAATCGTGGATTTTTAAAGAACAATTTTCAAGTAACTTCAGACCCATAATCGTGGATTTTTAAAGAACATTTTTTCAAGTAACTTCTGACCCATAATCGTGGATTTTTAAAGAACATTTTTTCAAGTAATCGTGGATTTTTAAAGAACATTTTTTCAAGTTACTTCTGATCCATAATCGTGGATTTTTAAAGAACATTTTTTCAAGTAATCGTGGATTTTTAAAGAACATTTTTTCAAGTTACTTCTGATCCATAATCGTGGATTTTTAAAGAACATTTTTTCAAGTAACTTCTGACCCATAATCGTGGATTTTTAAAGAACATTTTTTTTAAGTAACTTCTGGCCCATAATCGTGGATTTTTAAAGAACATTTTTTCAAGTTACTTCTGACCCATAATCGTGGATTTTTAAAGAACATTTTTTCAAGTAACTTCTGACCCATAATCGTGGATTTTTAAAGAACATTTTTTCAAGTAACTTCTGACCCATAATCGTGGATTTTTAAAGAACATTTTTTCAAGTAATCGTGGATTTTTAAAGAACATTTTTCAAGTAATCGTGGATTTTTAAAGAACATTTTTTCAAGTAATCGTGGATTTTTAAAGAACATTTTTCAAGTAATCGTGGATTTTTAAAGAACATTTTTTCAAGTAACTTCTGACCCATAATCATGGATTTTTAAAGAACATTTTTTCAAGTAACTTCTGACCCATAATCGTGGATTTTTAAAGAACATTTTTTCAAGTAACTTCTGACCCATAATCGTGGATTTTTAAAGAACATTTTTTCAAGTAACTTCTGACCCATAATCGTGGATTTTTAAAGAACATTTTTTCAAATAACTTCTGACCCATAATCGTGGATTTTTAAAGAACATTTTTTCAAGTAACTTCTGACCCATAATCGTGGATTTTTAAAGAACATTTTTTCAAGTAACTTCTGACCCATAATCGTGGATTTTTAAAGAACATTTTTTCAAGTAACTTCTGACCCATAATCGTGGATTTTTAAAGAACATTTTTTTCAAATAACTTCTGACCCATAATCGTGGATTTTTAAAGAACATTTTTTCAAGTAACTTCTGACCCATAATCGTGGATTTTTAAAGAACATTTTTTCAAGTAATCGTGGATTTTTAAAGAACATTTTTCAAGTAATCGTGGATTTTTAAAGAACATTTTTTCAAGTAACTTCTGACCCATAATCGTGGATTTTTACAGAACATTTTTTCAAGTAACTTCTGACCCATAATCGTGGATTTTTAAAGAACATTTTTTCAAGTAACTTCTGACCCATAATCGTGGATTTTTAAAGAACATTTTTTCAAATAACTTCTGACCCATAATCGTGGATTTTTAAAGAACATTTTTTCAAGTAACTTCTGACCCATAATCGTGGATTTTTAAAGAACATTTTTTCAAGTAACTTCTGACCCATAATCGTGGATTTTTAAAGAACATTTTTTCAAGTAACTTCTGACCCATAATCGTGGATTTTTAAAGAACATTTTTTCAAATAACTTCTGACCCATAATCGTGGATTTTTAAAGAACATTTTTTCAAGTAACTTCTGACCCATAATCGTGGATTTTTAAAGAACATTTTTTCAAGTAATCGTGGATTTTTAAAGAACATTTTTCAAGTAATCGTGGATTTTTAAAGAACATTTTTTCAAGTAATCGTGGATTTTTAAAGAACATTTTTCAAGTAATCGTGGATTTTTAAAGAACATTTTTTCAAGTAACTTCTGACCCATAATCGTGGATTTTTAAAGAACATTTTTTCAAGTAACTTCTGACCCATAATCGTGGATTTTTAAAGAACATTTTTTCAAGTAACTTCTGACCCATAATCGTGGATTTTTAAAGAACATTTTTTCAAGTAACTTCTGACCCATAATCGTGGATTTTTAAAGAACATTTTTTCAAATAACTTCTGACCCATAATCGTGGATTTTTAAAGAACATTTTTTCAAGTAACTTCTGACCCATAATCGTGGATTTTTAAAGAACATTTTTTCAAGTAACTTCTGACCCATAATCGTGGATTTTTAAAGAACATTTTTTCAAGTAACTTCTGACCCATAATCGTGGATTTTTAAAGAACATTTTTTCAAATAACTTCTGACCCATAATCGTGGATTTTTAAAGAACATTTTTTCAAGTAACTTCTGACCCATAATCGTGGATTTTTAAAGAACATTTTTTCAAGTAATCGTGGATTTTTAAAGAACATTTTTCAAGTAATCGTGGATTTTTAAAGAACATTTTTTCAAGTAATCGTGGATTTTTAAAGAACATTTTTCAAGTAATCGTGGATTTTTAAAGAACATTTTTTCAAGTAACTTCTGACCCATAATCGTGGATTTTTAAAGAAAATTTTTTCAAGTAACTTCTGACCCATAATCGTGGATTTTTAAAGAACATTTTTTCAAGTAACTTCTGACCCATAATCGTGGATTTTTAAAGAACATTTTTTCAAGTAACTTCTGACCCATAATCGTGGATTTTTAAAGAACATTTTTTCAAGTAATCGTGGATTTTTAAAGAACATTTTTCAAGTAATCGTGGATTTTTAAAGAACATTTTTTCAAGTAATCGTGGATTTTTAAAGAACATTTTTCAAGTAATCGTGGATTTTTAAAGAACATTTTTTTCAAGTAACTTCTGACCCATAATCGTGGATTTTTAAAGAACATTTTTTCAAGTAACTTCTGACCCATAATCGTGGATTTTTAAAGAACATTTTTTCAAGTAATCGTGGATTTTCAAAGAACATTTTTCAAGTAATCGTGGATTTTTAAAGAACATTTTTTCAAGTAATCGTGGATTTTTAAAGAACATTTTTCAAGTAATCGTGGATTTTTAAAGAACATTTTTTCAAGTAATCGTGGATTTTTAAAGAACATTTTTCAAGTAATCGTGGATTTTTAAAGAACATTTTTTCAAGTAACTTCTGACCCATAATCGTGGATTTTTAAAGAACATTTTTTCAAGTAACTTCTGACCCATAATCGTGGATTTTTAAAGAACATTTTTTCAAGTAATCGTGGATTTTTAAAGAACATTTTTCAAGTAATCGTGGATTTTTAAAGAACATTTTTTCAAGTAATCGTGGATTTTTAAAGAACATTTTTCAAGTAATCGTGGATTTTTAAAGAACATTTTTTCAAGTAACTTCTGACCCATAATCGTGGATTTTTAAAGAACATTTTTTCAAGTAACTTCTGACCCATAATCGTGGATTTTTAAAGAACATTTTTTCAAGTAACTTCTGACCCATAATCGTGGATTTTTAAAGAACATTTTTTCAAGTAACTTCTGACCCATAATCGTGGATTTTTAAAGAACATTTTTTCAAGTAACTTCTGACCCATAATCGTGGATTTTTAAAGAACATTTTTTCAAGTAACTTCTGACCCATAATCGTGGATTTTTAAAGAACATTTTTTCAAGTAACTTCTGACCCATAATCGTGGATTTTTAAAGAACATTTTTTCAAGTAACTTCTGACCCATAATCGTGGATTTTTAAAGAACATTTTTTCAAGTAACTTCTGACCCATAATCGTGGATTTTTAAAGAACATTTTTTCAAGTAACTTCTGACCCATAATCGTGGATTTTTAAAGAACATTTTTTCAACTAACTTCTGACCCATAATCGTGGATTTTTAAAGAACATTTTTCAACTAACTTCTGACCCATAATCCTTGACTTTTAAAGAACATTTTTTCAACTAACTTCTGACCCATAATCGTGGATTTTGAAATAACTTCTGGCCCATAATCGTGGATTTTTAAAGAACATTTTTTCAAGTAACTTCTGACCCATAATCGTGGATTTTAAAGAACATTTTTTCAAGTAACTTCTGACCCATAATCGTGGATTTTTAAAGAACATTTTTTTCAACTAACTTCTGACCCATAATCCTTGACTTTTAAAGAACATTTTTTCAACTAACTTCTGACCCATAATCGTGGATTTTTAAAGAACATTTTTTCAAGTAACTTCTGATCCATAATCATCGGTTTTTAAAGAACATTTTTTCAAATAACTTCTGACGCATAATCGTGGATTTTTAAAGAACATTTTTTCAAGTAACTTCTGACCCATAATCTTGGATTTTTAAAGAACATTTTTTCAAGTAACTTCTGACCCATAATCGTTTATTTTTAAAGAACATTTTTCAAGTAACTTCTGACCCATAATCGTGGATTTTTAAAGAACATTTTTTTCAAGTAACTTCCGACCCATAATCTGGATTTTTAAAGAACATTTTTTCAAGTAACTTCTGACCCATAATCGTGGATTTTTAAAGAACATTTTTTCAATTTACTTCTAACCCATAATCGTGGATTTTTAAAGTACATTTTTCAAGTAACTTCTGACCCATAATCGTGGATTTTGAAAGAACATTTTTTCAAGTAACTTCTGACCCATAATCGTGGATTTTTAAAGAACATTTTTTCAAGTAACTTCTGACCCATAATCGTGGATTTTTAAAGAACATTTTTTCAAGTAACTTCTGACCCATAATCGTGGATTTTTAAAGAACATTTTTTCAAGTAACTTCTGACCCATAATCGTGGATTTTTAAAGAACATTTTTTCAAGTAACTTCTGACCCATAATCGTGGATTTTTAAAGAACATTTTTTCAAGTAATTTCTGACCCATAATCGTGGATTTTTAAAGAACATTTTTTCAAGTAACTTCTGACCCATAATCGTGGATTTTTAAAGAACATTTTTTCAAGTAACTTCTGACCCATAATCGTGGATTTTTAAAGAACATTTTTTCAAGTAACTTCTGACCCATAATCGTGGATTTTCAAAGAACATTTTTTCAAGTAACTTCTGACCCATAATCGTGGATTTTTAAAGAACATTTTTTTGAAGTAACTTCTGATCCATAATCGTGGATTTTTAAAGAACATTTTTTCAAGTAACTTCTGATCCATAATCGTGGATTTTTAAAGAACATTTTTTCAAGTAACTTCTGACCCATAATCGTGGATTTTTAAAGAACATTTTTTCAAGTAACTTCTGACCCATAATCGTGGATTTTTAAAGAACAGTTTTTCAAGTAACTTCTGACCCATAATCGTGGATTTTTAAAGAACATTTTTTCAAGTAACTTCTGACCCATAATCGTGGATTTTTAAAGAACATTTTTTCAAGTAACTTCTGACCCATAAGAGTGGATTTTTAAAGAACATTTTTTCAAGTAACTTCTGGCCCACAATCGTGGATTTTTAAAGAACATTTTTTCAAGTAACTTCTGACCCATAATCGTGGAATTTTAAAGAACATTTTCAAAGTAAGTTCTGACCCATAATCGTGGATTTTTAAACAACATTTTTTCAAGTAACTTCTGACCCATAATCTTGGATTTTTAAAGAACATTTTTTCAAGTAACTTCTGACCCATAATCGTGGATTTTTAAAGAACATTTTTTCAAGTAACTTCTGACCCATAATCGTGGATTTTTAAAGAACATTTTTTCAAGTAACTTCTGACCCATAATCGTGGATTTTTAAAGAACATTTTTTCAAGTAACTTCTGACCCATAATCGTGGATTTTTAAAGAACATTTTTTCAAGTAACTTCTGACCCATAATCGTGGATTTTTAAAGAACATTTTTTCAAGTAACTTCTGACCCATAATCGTGGATTTTTAAAGAACATTTTTTCAAGTAATTTCTGACCCATAATCGTGGATTTTTAAAGAACATTTTTCAAGTAACTTCTGACCCATAATCGTGGATTTTGAAAGAACATTTTTTCAAGTAACTTCTGACCCATAATCGTGGATTTTTAAAGAACATTTTTTCAAGTAACTTCTGACCCATAATCGTGGATTTTTAAAGAACATTTTTTCAAGTAACTTCTGACCCATAATCGTGGATTTTTAAAGAACATTTTTTTGAAGTAACTTCTGATCCATAATCGTGGATTTTTAAAGAACATTTTTTCAAGTAACTTCTGACCCATAATCGTGGATTTTTAAAGTACATTTTTCAAGTAACTTCTGACCCATAATCGTGGATTTTGAAAGAACATTTTTTCAAGTAACTTCTGACCCATAATCGTGGATTTTTAAAGAACATTTTTTCAAGTAACTTCTGACCCATAATCGTGGATTTTTAAAGAACATTTTTTCAAGTAACTTCTGACCCATAATCGTGGATTTTTAAAGAACATTTTTTCAAGTAACTTCTGACCCATAATCGTGGATTTTTAAAGAACATTTTTTCAAGTAACTTCTGACCCATAATCGTGGATTTTTAAAGAACATTTTTTCAAGTAATTTCTGACCCATAATCGTGGATTTTTAAAGAACATTTTTTCAAGTAACTTCTGACCCATAATCGTGGATTTTTAAAGAACATTTTTTCAAGTAACTTCTGACCCATAATCGTGGATTTTTAAAGAACATTTTTTCAAGTAACTTCTGACCCATAATCGTGGATTTTCAAAGAACATTTTTTCAAGTAACTTCTGACCCATAATCGTGGATTTTTAAAGAACATTTTTTTGAAGTAACTTCTGATCCATAATCGTGGATTTTTAAAGAACATTTTTTCAAGTAACTTCTGATCCATAATCGTGGATTTTTAAAGAACATTTTTTCAAGTAACTTCTGACCCATAATCGTGGATTTTTAAAGAACATTTTTTCAAGTAACTTCTGACCCATAATCGTGGATTTTTAAAGAACAGTTTTTCAAGTAACTTCTGACCCATAATCGTGGATTTTTAAAGAACATTTTTTCAAGTAACTTCTGACCCATAATCGTGGATTTTTAAAGAACATTTTTTCAAGTAACTTCTGACCCATAAGAGTGGATTTTTAAAGAACATTTTTTCAAGTAACTTCTGGCCCACAATCGTGGATTTTTAAAGAACATTTTTTCAAGTAACTTCTGACCCATAATCGTGGAATTTTAAAGAACATTTTCAAAGTAAGTTCTGACCCATAATCGTGGATTTTTAAACAACATTTTTTCAAGTAACTTCTGACCCATAATCTTGGATTTTTAAAGAACATTTTTTCAAGTAACTTCTGACCCATAATCGTGGATTTTTAAAGAACATTTTTTCAAGTAACTTCTGACCCATAATCGTGGATTTTTAAAGAACATTTTTTCAAGTAACTTCTGACCCATAATCGTGGATTTTTAAAGAACATTTTTTCAAGTAACTTCTGACCCATAATCGTGGATTTTTAAAGAACATTTTTTCAAGTAACTTCTGACCCATAATCGTGGATTTTTAAAGAACATTTTTTCAAGTAACTTCTGACCCATAATCGTGGATTTTTAAAGAACATTTTTTCAAGTAACTTCTGACCCATAATCGTGGATTTTTAAAAAAACATTTCTTCAAGTAACTTCTGACCCACAATCGTGGATTTTTAAAGAACATTTTTTCAAGTAACTTCTGACCCATAATCGTGGAATTTTAAGGAACATTTTCAAAGTAAGTTCTGACCCATAATCGTGGATTTTTAAACAACATTTTTTCAAGTAACTTCTGACCCATAATCGTGGATTTTTAAAGAACATTTTTTCAAGTAATTTCTGACCCATAATCGTGGATTTTTAAAGAACATTTTTCAAGTAACTTCTGACCCATAATCGTGGATTTTTAAAGAACATTTTTTCAAGTAACTTCTGACCCATAATCGTGGATTTTTAAAGAACATTTTTTCAAGTAACTTCTGACCCATAATCGTGGATTTTTAAACAACATTTTTTCAAGTAACTTCAGACCCATAATCTTGGATTTTTAAAGAACATTTTTTCAAGTAACTTCTGACCCATAATCGTGGATTTTTAAAGAACATTTTTTCAAGTAACTTCTGACCCATAATCGTGGATTTTTAAAGAACATTTTTTCAAGTAACTTCTGACCCATAATCGTGGATTTTTAAAGAACATTTTTTCAAGTAATTTCTGACCCATAATCGTGGATTTTTAAAGAACATTTTTTCAAGTAACTTCCGACCCATAATCGTGGATTTTTAAAAAAACATTTCTTCAAGTAACTTCTGACCCATAATCGTGGATTTTTAAAGAACATTTTTTCAAGTAACTTCTGACCCATAATCGTGGATTTTTAAAGAACATTTTTTCAAGTAACTTCTGACCCATAATCGTGGATTTTTAAAGAACATTTTTTCAAGTAACTTCTGACCCATAATCGTGGATTTTTAAAGAACATTTTTTCAAGTAACTTCTGACCCATAATCGTGGATTTTTAAAGAACATTTTTTCAAGTAATTTCTGACCCATAATCGTGGATTTTTAAAGAACATTTTTTCAAGTAACTTCTGACCCATAATCGTGGATTTTTAAAGAACATTTTTTCAAGTAACTTCTGACCCATAATCGTGGATTTTTAAAGAACATTTTTTCAAGTAACTTCTGACCCATAATCGTGGATTTTCAAAGAACATTTTTTCAAGTAACTTCTGACCCATAATCGTGGATTTTTAAAGAACATTTTTTTGAAGTAACTTCTGATCCATAATCGTGGATTTTTAAAGAACATTTTTTCAAGTAACTTCTGATCCATAATCGTGGATTTTTAAAGAACATTTTTTCAAGTAACTTCTGACCCATAATCGTGGATTTTTAAAGAACATTTTTTCAAGTAACTTCTGACCCATAATCGTGGATTTTTAAAGAACATTTTTTCAAGTAACTTCTGACCCATAAGAGTGGATTTTTAAAGAACATTTTTTCAAGTAACTTCTGGCCCACAATCGTGGATTTTTAAAGAACATTTTTTCAAGTAACTTCTGACCCATAATCGTGGAATTTTAAAGAACATTTTCAAAGTAAGTTCTGACCCATAATCGTGGATTTTTAAACAACATTTTTTCAAGTAACTTCTGACCCATAATCTTGGATTTTTAAAGAACATTTTTTCAAGTAACTTCTGACCCATAATCGTGGATTTTTAAAGAACATTTTTTCAAGTAACTTCTGACCCATAATCGTGGATTTTTAAAGAACATTTTTTCAAGTAACTTCTGACCCATAATCGTGGATTTTTAAAGAACATTTTTTCAAGTAACTTCTGACCCATAATCGTGGATTTTTAAAGAACATTTTTCAAGTAACTTCTGACCCATAATCGTGGATTTTTAAAGAACATTTTTTCAAGTAACTTCTGACCCATAATCGTGGATTTTTAAAAAAACATTTCTTCAAGTAACTTCTGACCCACAATCGTGGATTTTTAAAGAACATTTTTTCAAGTAACTTCTGACCCATAATCGTGGAATTTTAAGGAACATTTTCAAAGTAAGTTCTGACCCATAATCGTGGATTTTTAAACAACATTTTTTCAAGTAACTTCTGACCCATAATCGTGGATTTTTAAAGAACATTTTTTCAAGTAATTTCTGACCCATAATCGTGGATTTTTAAAGAACATTTTTCAAGTAACTTCTGACCCATAATCGTGGATTTTTAAAGAACATTTTTTCAAGTAACTTCTGACCCATAATCGTGGATTTTTAAAGAACATTTTTTCAAGTAACTTCTGACCCATAATCGTGGATTTTTAAACAACATTTTTTCAAGTAACTTCAGACCCATAATCTTGGATTTTTAAAGAACATTTTTTCAAGTAACTTCTGACCCATAATCGTGGATTTTTAAAGAACATTTTTTCAAGTAACTTCTGACCCATAATCGTGGATTTTTAAAGAACATTTTTTCAAGTAACTTCTGACCCATAATCGTGGATTTTTAAAGAACATTTTTTCAAGTAATTTCTGACCCATAATCGTGGATTTTTAAAGAACATTTTTTCAAGTAACTTCCGACCCATAATCGTGGATTTTTAAAAAAACATTTCTTCAAGTAACTTCTGACCCATAATCGTGGATTTTTAAAGAACATTTTTTCAAGTAACTTCTGACCCATAATCGTGGATCTTTAAAGAACATTTTTTCATGTAACTTCTGACTCATAATTGTGCATTTTTAAACAACATTTTTTCAAGTAACTTCTGACCCATAATCGTGGATTTTTAAAGAACATTTTTTCAAGTAACTTCTGACCCATAATCGTGGATTTTTAAAGAACATTTTTTCAAGTAACTTCTGACCCATAATCGTGGATTTTTAAAGAAAATTTTTTCCAGTAACTTCTGACCCATAATCGTGGATTTTTAAAGAACATTTTTTCAAGTAACTTCTGACCCATAATCGTGGATTTTTAAAGAACATTTTTTCAAGTAACTTCTGACCCATAATCGTGGATTTTTAAAGAACATTTTTTCAAGTAACTTCTGACCCATAATCGTGGATTTTTAAAGAACATTTTTTCAAGTAACTTCTGACCCATAATCGTGGATTTTTAAAGAAAATTTTTTCCAGTAACTTCTGACCCATAATCGTTGATTTTTAAAGAACATTTTTCAAGTAACTTCTGACCCATAATCGTGGATTTTTAAAGAACATTTTTTCAAGTAACATCTGACCCATAATCGTTGATTTTTAAAGAACATTTTTCAAGTAACTTCTGACCCATAATCGTGGATTTTGAAAGAACATTTTTTCAAGTAACTTCTGACCCTAATAGTGGATTTTTAAAGAACATTTTTTCAAGTAACTTCTGACCCATAATCGTGGATTTTTAAAGAAAAATTTTTCAAATAACTGCTGACCCATAATCGTGGATTTTGAAAGAACATTTTTTCAAGTAACTTCTGACCCATAATCGTGGATTTTGAAAGAACATTTTTTCAAGTAACTTCTGACCCATAATCGTGGATTTTTAAAGAACATTTTTTCAAGTAACTTCTGACCCATAATCGTGGATTTTTAAAGAAAAATTTTTCAAATAACTGCTGACCCATAATCGTGGATTTTGAAAGAACATTTTTTCAAGTAACTTCTGACCCATAATCGTGGATTTTTAAAGAACATTTTTTCAAATAACTTCTGACCCATAATCGTGGATTTTTAAAGAAAACATTTTCAAATAACTGCTGACCCATAATCGTGGATTTTGAAAGAACATTTTTTCAAGTAACTTCTGACCCATAATCGTGGATTTTTAAAGAACATTTTTTCAAGTAACCTTTGACCCATAATTTTGGATTTTTAAAGAACATTTTTTCAAGTAACTTCTGACCCATAATCGTGGATTTTGAAAGAACATTTTTTCAAGTAACTTCTGACCCATAATCGTGGATTTTGAAAGAACATTTTTTCAAGTAACTTTTGACCCACAATCGTGGATTTTTAAAGAACATTTTTTCAAGTAACCTTTGACCCATAATTTTGGATTTTTAAAGAACATTTTTTCAAGTAACTTCTGACCCATAATCGTGGATTTTGAAAGAACATTTTTTCAAGTAACTTCTGACCCATAATCGTGAATTTTGAAAGAACATTTTTTCAAGTAACTTTTGACCCACAATCGTGGATTTTTAAAGAACATTTTTTCAAGTAACTTCTGACCCATAATCGTGGATTTTTAAAGAACATTTTTTCAAGTAACTTCTGACCCATAATCGTGGATTTTTAAAGAACATTTTTTCAAGTAACCTTTGACCCATAATTTTGGATTTTTAAAGAACATTTTTTCAAGTAACTTCTGACCCATAATCGTGGATTTTTAAAGAACATTTTTTCAAGTAACTTCTGACCCATAATCGTGGATTTTTAAAGAACATTTTTTCAAGTAACCTTTGACCCATAATTTTGGATTTTTAAAGGACATTTTTTCAAGTAACTTCTGACCCATAATCGTGGATTTTTAAAAAACATTTTTTCAAGTAATTTCTGACCCATAATCGTGGATTTTTAAAGAACATTTTTTCAAGTAACTTCTGACCCATAATCGTGGATTTTTAAAGAAAAAATTTTCAAATAACTGCTGACCCATAATCGTGGATTTTGAAAGAACATTTTTTCAAGTAACTTCTGACCCATAATCGTGGATTTTTAAAGAACATTTTTTCAAGTAACTTCTTACCCATAATCGTGGATTTTTAAAGAACATTTTTTCAAGTAACCTTTGACCCATAATCGTGGATTTTTAAAGAACATTTTTTCAAGTAACTTCTGACCCATAATCGTGGATTTTTAAAGAACATTTTTTCAAGTAACTTCTGGCCCATAATCGTGGATTTTTAAAGAACATTTTTTCAAGTAACTTCTGACCCATAATCGTGGATTTTTAAAGAACATTTTTTCAAGTAACTTCTGACCCATAATCGTGGATTTTTAAAGAACATTTTTTCAAGTAACTTCTGACCCATAATCGTGGATTTTTAATAAAAATTTTTTCCAGTAACTTCTGACCCATAATCGTGGATTTTTAAAGAACATTTTTTCAAGTAACTTCTGACCCATAATCGTGGATTTTTAAAGAACATTTTTTCAAGTAACCTTTGACCCATAATTTTGGATTTTTAAAGGACATTTTTTCAAGTAACTTCTGACCCATAATCGTGGATTTTTAAAAAACATTTTTTCAAGTAATTTCTGACCCATAATCGTGGATTTTTAAAGAACATTTTGTCAAGTAACTTTTGACCCACAATCGTGGATTTTTAAAGAACATTTTTTCAAGTAACCTTTGACCCATAATTTTGGATTTTTAAAGAACATTTTTTCAAGTAACTTCTGACCCATAATCGCGGATTTTTAAAGAACATTTCTTGTGGAGTTTTAAAGAACATTTTTTCAAATAACTTCTGGCCCATAATCGTGGATTTTTAAAGAACATTTTTTCAAGTAACTTCTGACCCATAATCGTGGATTTTTAAAGAACATTTTTTCAAGTAACTTCTGACCCATAATCGTGGATTTTTAAAGAACATTTTTTCAAGTAACTTCTGACCCATAATCGTGGATTTTTAAACAAAATTTTTTCAAGTAACTTCTGACCCATAATCGTGGATTTTTAAAAAACATTTCTTCAAGTAACTTCTGACCCATAATCGTTGATTTTTAAAGAACATTTTTCAAGTAACTTCTGACCCATAATCGTGGATTTTTAAAGAACATTTTTTCATGTAACTTCTGACTCATAATTGTGGATTTTTAAAGAAAATTTTTTGAAGTAACTTCTGACCCATAATCGTGGATTTTTAAAGAACATTTTTTCAAGTAACTTCTGACCCATAATCGTGGATTTTTAAAGAACATTTTTTCAAGTAACTTCTGACCCATAATCGTGGATTTTTAAAGAAAAAATTTTCAAATAACTGCTGACCCATAATCGTGGATTTTGAAAGAACATTTTTTCAAGTAACTTCTGACCCATAATCGTGGATTTTTAAAGAACATTTTTTCAAGTAACCTTTGACCCATAATTTTGGATTTTTAAAGAACATTTTTTCAAGTAACTTCTGACCCATAATCGTGGATTTTGAAAGAACATTTTTTCAAGTAACTTCTGACCCATAATCGTGAATTTTGAAAGAACATTTTTTTAAAGTAACTTCTGACCCATAATCGTGGATTTTTAAAGAACATTTTTTCAAGTAACCTTTGACCCATAATTTTGGATTTTTAAAGAACATTTTTTCAAGTAACCTTTGACCCATAATTTTGGATTTTTAAAGAACATTTTTTCAAATAACTGCTGACCCATAATCGTGGATTTTTAAAGAAAAATTTTTCAAATAACTGCTGACCCATAATCGTGGATTTTTAAAGAACATTTTTCCAAGTAACTTCTGACCCATAATCGTGGATTTTTAAAGAACATTTTTTCAAGTAACCTTTGACCCATAATTTTGGATTTTTAAAGAACATTTTTTCAAGTAACTTCTGACCCATAATCGTGGATTTTGAAAGAACATTTTTTCAAGTAGCTTCTGACCCATAATCGTGAATTTTGAAAGAACATTTTTTTAAAGTAACTTTTGACCCACAATCGTGGATTTTTAAAGAACATTTTTTCAAGTAACTTCTGACCCATAATCGTGGATTTTTAAAGAACATTTTTTCAAGTAACTTCTGACCCATAATCGTGGATTTTTAAAGAACATTTTTTCAAGTAACCTTTGACCCATAATTTTGGATTTTTAAAGAACATTTTTTCAAGTAACTTCTGACCCATAATCGTGGATTTTTAAAGGACATTTTTTCAAGTAACTTCTGACCCATTATCGTGGATTTTTAAAAAACATTTTTTCAAGTAATTTCTGACCCATAATCGTGGATTTTTAAAGAACATTTTGTCAAGTAACTTTTGACCCACAATCGTGGATTTTTAAAGAACATTTTTTCAAGTAACCTTTGACCCATAATTTTGGATTTTTAAAGAACATTTTTTTAAGTTACTTCTGACCCATAATCGTGAATTTTTAAAGAACATTTCTTGTGGAGTTTTAAAGAACATTTTTTCAAATAACTTCTGGCCCATAATCGTGGATTTTTAAAGAAAAATTTTCAAATAACTGCTGACCCATAATCGTGGATTTTGAAAGAACATTTTTTCAAGTAACTTCTGACCCATAATCGTGGATTTTTAAAGAAAAAATTTTCAAATAACTGCTGACCCATAATCGTGGATTTTGAAAGAACATTTTTTCAAGTAACTTCTGACCCATAATCGTGGATTTTTAAAGAACATTTTTTCAAGTAACTTCTGACCCATAATCGTGGATTTTTAAAGAAAAATTTTTCAAATAACTTCTGACCCATAATCGTGGATTTTTAAAGAAAAATTTTTCAAATAACTGCTGACCCATAATCGTGGATTTTTAAAGAACATTTTTCCAAGTAACTTCTGACCCATAATCGTGGATTTTTAAAGAACATTTTTTCAAGTAACCTTTGACCCATAATTTTGGATTTTTAAAGAACATTTTTTCAAGTAACTTCTGACCCATAATCGTGGATTTTGAAAGAACATTTTTTCAAGTAACTTCTGACCCATAATCGTGGATTTTGAAAGAACATTTTTTCAAGTAACTTCTGACCCATAATCGTGGATTTTTAAAGAACATTTTTTCAAGTAACTTCTGACCCATAATCGTGGATTTTTAAACATCATTTTTTCAAGTAACTTCTGACCCATAATCGTGGATTTTTAAACATCATTTTTTCAAGTAACTTCTGACCCATAATCGTGGATTTTTAAAGAACATTTTTTCAAGTAACTTCTGACCCATAATCGTGGATTTTTAAACATCATTTTTTCAAGTAACTTCTGACCCATAATCGCGGATTTTGAAAGAACATTTTTTCAAGTAACTTCTGACCCATAATCGTGGATTTTTAAACATCATTTTTTCAAGTAACTTCTGACCCATAATCGTGGATTTTTAAAGAACATTTCTTGTGGAGTTTTAAAGAACATTTTTTCAAATAACTTCTGGCCCATAATCGTGGATTTTTAAAGAACATTTTTACAAGTAACTTCTGACCCATAATCGTGGATTTTTAAACATCATTTTTTCAAGTAACTTCTGACCCATAATCGTGGATTTTTAAAGAACATTTTTTCAAGTAACTTCTGACCCATAATCGTGGATTTTTAAAGAACATTTTTTCAAGTAACTACTGACCCATAATCGTGGATTTTTAAACATCATTTTTTCAAGTAACTTCTGACCCATAATCGTGGATTTTTAAACATCATTTTTTCAAGTAACTTCTGACCCATAATCGTGGATTTTTAAAGAACATTTTTTCAAGTAACTTCTGACCCATAATCGTGGATTTTTAAAGAACATTTTTTCAAGTAACTTCTGACCCATAATCGTGGATTTTTAAAGAACATTTTTTTCAAATAACTTCTGGCCCATAATCGTGGATTTTTAAAGAACATTTTTACAAGTAACTTCTGACCCATAATCGTGGATTTTTAAACATCATTTTTTCAAGTAACTTCTGACCCATAATCGTGGATTTTTAAAGAACATTTCTTCAAGTAACTTCTGACCCATAATCGTGGATTTTTAAAGAACATTTTTTCAAGTAACTTCTGACCCATAATCGTGGATCTTTAAAGAACATTTTTTCATGTAACTTCTGACTCATAATTGTGGATTTTTAAAGAAAATTTTTTCCAGTAACTTCTGACCCATAATCGTTGATTTTTAAAGAACATTTTTCAAGTAACTTCTGACCCATAATCGTGGATTTTTAAAGAACATTTTTTCAAGTAACATCTGACCCATAATCGTGGATTTTTAAACAAAATTTTTTCAAGTAACTTCTGACCCATAATCGTGGATTTTTAAACATCATTTTTTCAAGTAACTTCTGACCCATAATCGTGGATTTTTAAAGAACATTTTTTCAAGTAACTTCTGACCCATAATCGTGGATTTTTAAAGAACATTTTTTCATGTAACTTCTGACTCATAATTGTGGATTTTTAAAGAAAATTTTTTCCAGTAACTTCTGACCCATAATCGTTGATTTTTAAAGAACATTTTTCAAGTAACTTCTGACCCATAATCGTGGATTTTTAAAGAACATTTTTTCAAGTAACATCTGACCCATAATCGTGGATTTTTAAACAAAATTTTTTCAAGTAACTTCTGACCCATAATCGTGGATTTTTAAAAAACATTTCTTCAAGTAACTTCTGACCCATAATCGTTGATTTTTAAAGAACATTTTTCAAGTAACTTCTGACCCATAATCGTGGATTTTTAAAGAACATTTTTTCATGTAACTTCTGACTCATAATTGTGGATTTTTAAAGAAAATTTTTTGAAGTAACTTCTGACCCATAATCGTGGATTTTTAAAGAACATTTTTTCAAGTAACTTCTGACCCATAATCGTGGATTTTTAAAGAATTTTTTTTCAAGTAACTTCTGACCCATAATCGTGGATTTTTAAAAAACATTTCTTCAAGTAACTTCTGACCCATAATCGTTGATTTTTAAAGAACATTTTTCAAGTAACTTCTGACCCATAATCGTGGATTTTTAAAGAACATTTTTTCAAGTAACTTCTGACCCATAATCGTGGATTTTTAAAGAACATTTTTTCAAGTAACATCTGACCCATAATCGTGGATTTTTAAAGAACATTTTTTCAAGTAACTTCTGACCCATAATCGTGGATTTTTAAAGAACATTTTTTCAAGTAACATCTGACCCATAATCGTGGATTTTTAAACAAAATTTTTTCAAGTAACTTCTGACCCATAATCGTGGATTTTTAAAAAACATTTCTTCAAGTAACTTCTGACCCATAATCGTTGATTTTTAAAGAACATTTTTCAAGTAACTTCTGACCCATAATCGTGGATTTTTAAAGAACATTTTTTCATGTAACTTCTGACTCATAATTGTGGATTTTTAAAGAACAGTTTTTCAAGTAACTTCTGACCCATAATCGTGGATTTTTAAAGAACATTTTTTCAAGTAACTTCTGACCCATAATCGTGGATTTTTAAAGAATTTTTTTTCAAGTAACTTCTGACCCATAATCGTGGATTTTTAAAGAACATTTTTTCAAGTAACTTCTGACCCATAATCGTGGATTTTTAAAGAAAATTTTTTCAAGTATCTTCTGACCCATAGGAGTGGATTTTTAAAGAACATTTTTTCAAGTAACTTCTGGCCCACAATCGTGGATTTTTAAAGAACATTTTTTGAAGTAACTTCTGACCCATAATCGTGGAATTTTAAAGAACATTTTTAAAGTAAGTTCTGACCCATAATCGTGGATTTTTAAAGAACATTTTTTCAAGTAACTTCTGACCCATAATCGTGGATTTTTAAAGAACATTTTTTCAAGTAACTTCTGGCCCATAATCGTGGATTTTTAAAGAACATTTTTTCAAGTAACTTCTGACCCATAATCGTGGATTTTTAAAGAACATTTTTTCAAGTAACTTCTGACCCATAATCGTGGATTTTTAAAGAACATTTTTTCAAGTAACTTCTGACCCATAATCGTGGATTTTTAAAGAACATTTTTTCAAGTAACTTCTGACCCATAATCGTGGATTTTGAAAGAACATTTTTTCAAGTAACTTCTGACCCATAATCGTGGATTTTTAAACATAATTTTTTCAAGTAACTTCTGACCCATAATCGTGGATTTTTAAAGAACATTTTTTCAAGTAACTTCTGGCCCATAATCGTGGATTTTTAAAGAACATTTTTTCAAGTAACTTCTGACCCATAATCGTGGATTTTTAAAGAACATTTTTTCAAGTAACTTCTTACCCATAATCGTGGATTTTTAAACATCATTTTTTCAAGTAACTTCTGACCCATAATCGTGGATTTTTAAAGAACATTTTTTCAAGTAACTTCTTACCCATAATCGTGGATTTTTAAACATCATTTTTTCAAGTAACTTCTGACCCATAATCGTGGATTTTTAAAGAACATTTTTTCAAGTAACTTCTGACCCATAATCGTGGATTTTGAAAGAACATTTTTTCAAGTAACTTCTGACCCATAATCGTGGATTTTTAAAGAACATTTTTTTAAGTAACTTCTGACCCATAATCGTGGATTTTTAAAGAACATTTTTTCAAGTAACTTCTGACCCATAATCGTGGATTTTTAAAGAACATTTTTTTAAGTAACTTCTGACCCATAATCGTGGATTTTTAAAGAACATTTTTTCAAGTAACTTCTGACCCATAATCGTGGATTTTGAAAGAACATTTTTTCAAGTAACTTCTGACCCATAATCGTGGATTTTTAAAGAACATTTTTTCAAGTAACTTCTGACCCATAATCGTGGATTTTGAAAGAACATTTTTTCAAGTAACTTCTGACCCATAATCGTGGATTTTTAAACATAATTTTTTCAAGTAACTTCTGACCCATAATCGTGGATTTTTAAAGAACATTTTTTCAAGTAACTTCTGGCCCATAATCGTGGATTTTTAAAGAACATTTTTTCAAGTAACTTCTGACCCATAATCGTGGATTTTTAAAGAACATTTTTTTAAGTAACTTCTGACCCATAATCGTGGATTTTTAAAGAACATTTTTTCAAGTAACTTCTGACCCATAATCGTGGATTTTTAAAGAACATTTTTTTAAGTAACTTCTGACCCATAATCGTGGATTTTTAAAGAACATTTTTTCAAGTAACTTCTGACCCATAATCGTGGATTTTGAAAGAACATTTTTTCAAGTAACTTCTGACCCATAATCGTGGATTTTTAAAGAACATTTTTTCAAGTAACTTCTGACCCATAATCGTGGATTTTGAAAGAACATTTTTTCAAGTAACTTCTGACCCATAATCGTGGATTTTTAAACATAATTTTTTCAAGTAACTTCTGACCCATAATCGTGGATTTTTAAAGAACATTTTTTCAAGTAACTTCTGGCCCATAATCGTGGATTTTTAAAGAACATTTTTTCAAGTAACTTCTGACCCATAATCGTGGATTTTTAAAGAACATTTTTTCAAGTAACTTCTTACCCATAATCGTGGATTTTTAAACATCATTTTTTCAAGTAACTTCTGACCCATAATCGTGGATTTTTAAAGAACATTTTTTCAAGTAACTTCTTACCCATAATCGTGGATTTTTAAACATCATTTTTTCAAGTAACTTCTGACCCATAATCGTGGATTTTTAAAGAACATTTTTTCAAGTAACTTCTGACCCATAATCGTGGATTTTGAAAGAACATTTTTTCAAGTAACTTCTGACCCATAATCGTGGATTTTTAAAGAACATTTTTTTAAGTAACTTCTGACCCATAATCGTGGATTTTTAAAGAACATTTTTTCAAGTAACTTCTGACCCATAATCGTGGATTTTTAAAGAACATTTTTTTAAGTAACTTCTGACCCATAATCGTGGATTTTTAAAGAACATTTTTTCAAGTAACTTCTGACCCATAATCGTGGATTTTGAAAGAACATTTTTTCAAGTAACTTCTGACCCATAATCGTGGATTTTTAAAGAACATTTTTTCAAATAACTGCTGACCCATAATCGTGGATTTTTAAAGAACATTTTTTCAAGTAACTTCTGACCCATAATCGTGGATTTTGAAAGAACATTTTTTCAAGTAACTTCTGACCCATAATCGTGGATTTTGAAAGAACATTTTTTCAAGTAACTTCTGACCCATAATCGTGGATTTTTAAAGAACATTTTTTCAAGTAACTTCTGACCCATAATCGTGGATTTTTAAAGAACATTTTTTCAAGTAACTACTGACCCATAATCGTGGATTTTTAAACATCATTTTTTCAAGTAACTTCTGACCCATAATCGTGGATTTTTAAAGAACATTTTTTCAAGTAACTTCTTACCCATAATCGTGGATTTTTAAAGAACATTTTTTCAAGTAACCTTTGAACCATAATTTTGGATTTTTAAAGAACATTTTTTCAAGTAACTTCTGACCCATAATCGCGGATTTTTAAAGAACATTTCTTGTGGAGTTTTAAAGAACATTTTTTCAAATAACTTCTGGCCCATAATCGTGGATTTTTAAAGAAAAATTTTCAAATAACTGCTGACCCATAATCGTGGATTTTGAAAGAACATTTTTTCAAGTAACTTCTGACCCATAATCGTGGATTTTTAAAGAACATTTTTTCAAGTAACTTCTGACCCATAATCGTGGATTTTGAAAGAACATTTTTTCAAGTAATTTCTGACCCATAATCGTGGATTTTTAAAGAAAAAATTTTCAAATAACTGCTGACCCATAATCGTGGATTTTGAAAGAACATTTTTTCAAGTAACTTCTGACCCATAATCGTGGATTTTTAAAGAACATTTTTTTCAAGTAACTTCTGACCCATAATCGTGGATTTTTAAAGAAAAATTTTTCAAATAACTTCTGACCCATAATCGTGGATTTTTAAAGAAAAATTTTTCAAATAACTGCTGACCCATAATCGTGGATTTTTAAAGAACATTTTTCCAAGTAACTTCTGACCCATAATCGTGGATTTTTAAAGAACAATTTTTCAAGTAACCTTTGACCCATAATTTTGGATTTTTAAAGAACATTTTTTCAAGTAACTTCTGACCCATAATCGTGGATTTTGAAAGAACATTTTTTCAAGTAACTTCTGACCCATAATCGTGGATTTTGAAAGAACATTTTTTCAAGTAACTTCTGACCCATAATCGTGGATTTTTAAAGAACATTTTTTCAAGTAACTTCTGACCCATAATCGTGGATTTTTAAACATCATTTTTTCAAGTAACTTCTGACCCATAATCGTGGATTTTTAAACATCATTTTTTCAAGTAACTTCTGACCCATAATCGCGGATTTTGAAAGAACATTTTTTCAAGTAACTTCTGACCCATAATCGTGGATTTTTAAACATCATTTTTTCAAGTAACTTCTGACCCATAATCGCGGATTTTTAAAGAACATTTCTTGTGGAGTTTTAAAGAACATTTTTTCAAATAACTTCTGGCCCATAATCGTGGATTTTTAAAGAACATTTTTACAAGTAACTTCTGACCCATAATCGTGGATTTTTAAACATCATTTTTTCAAGTAACTTCTGACCCATAATCGTGGATTTTTAAAGAACATTTTTTCAAGTAACTTCTGACCCATAATCGTGGATTTTTAAAGAACATTTTTTCAAGTAACTACTGACCCATAATCGTGGATTTTTAAACATCATTTTTTCAAGTAACTTCTGACCCATAATCGTGGATTTTTAAACATCATTTTTTCAAGTAACTTCTGACCCATAATCGTGGATTTTTAAAGAACATTTTTTCAAGTAACATCTGACCCATAATCGTGGATTTTTAAACAAAATTTTTTTAAGTAACTTCTGACCCATAATCGTGGATTTTTAAAGAACATTTTTTCATGTAACTTCTGACTCATAATTGTGCATTTTTAAACAACATTTTTTCAAGTAACTTCTGACCCATAATCGTGGATTTTTAAAGAACATTTTTTCAAGTAACTTCTGACCCATAATCGTGGATTTTTAAAGAACATTTTTTCATGTAACTTCTGACTCATAATTGTGCATTTTTAAACAACATTTTTTCAAGTAACTTCTGACCCATAATCGTGGATTTTCAAAGAACATTTTTTCAAGTAACTTCTGACCCATAATCGTGGATTTTTAAAGAACATTTTTTCAAGTAACTTCTGACCCATAATCGTGGATTTTTAAAGAACATTTTTTCATGTAACTTCTGACTCATAATTGTGCATTTTTAAACAACATTTTTTCAAGTAACTTCTGACCCATAATCGTGGATTTTCAAAGAACATTTTTTCAAGTAACTTCTGACCCATAATCGTGGATTTTTAAAGAACATTTTTTCAAGTAACTTCTGACCCATAATCGTGGATTTTTAAAGAACATTTTTTCATGTAACTTCTGACTCATAATTGTGGATTTTTAAAGAAAATTTTTTCCAGTAACTTCTGACCCATAATCGTTGATTTTTAAAGAACATTTTTCAAGTAACTTCTGACCCATAATCGTGGATTTTTAAAGAACATTTTTTCAAGTAACATCTGACCCATAATCGTGGATTTTTAAACGAAATTTTTTCAAGTAACTTCTGACCCATAATCGTGGATTTTTAAAGAACATTTTTTCATGTAACTTCTGACACATAATCGTGGATTTTTAAACGAAATTTTTTCCAGTGACTTCTGACCCATAATCGTTGATTTTTAAAGAACATTTTTCAAGTAACTTCTGACCCATAATCGTGGATTTTTAAACAACATTTTTTCAAGTAACTTCTGACCCATAATTGTGGATTTTTAAAGAAAATTTTTTGAAGTAACTTCTGACCCATAATCGTGGATTTTTAAAGAACAGTTTTTCAAGTAACTTCTGACCCATAATCGTGGATTTTTAAAGAACATTTTTTCAAGTAACTTCTGACCCATAATCGTGGATTTTTAAAGAACATTTCTTCAAGTAACTTCTGACCCATAATCGTGGATTTTTAAAGAACATTTTTTCAAGTAACTTCTGACCCATAATCGTGGATTTTGAAAGAACATTTTTTCAAGTAACTTCTGACCCATAATCGTGGATTTTTAAAGAACATTTTTTCAAGTAACTTCTGACCCATAATCGTGGATTTTGAAAGAACATTTTTTCAAGTAACTTCTGACCCATAATCGTGGATTTTTAAAGAACATTTTTTTCAAATAACTTCTGGCCCATAATCGTGGATTTTTAAAGAACATTTTTACAAGTAACTTCTGACCCATAATCGTGGATTTTTAAAGAACATTTTTTCAAGTAACTTCTGACCCATAATCGTGGATTTTTAAAGAACATTTTTTCAAGTAACTTCTGACCCATAATCGTGGATTTTGAAAGAACATTTTTTCAAGTAACTTCTGACCCATAATCGTGGATTTTTAAAGAACATTTTTTTCAAATAACTTCTGGCCCATAATCGTGGATTTTTAAAGAACATTTTTACAAGTAACTTCTGACCCATAATCGTGGATTTTGAAAGAACATTTTTTCAAGTAACTTCTGACCCATAATCGTGGATTTTGAAAGAACATTTTTTCAAGTAACTTCTGACCCATAATCGTGGATTTTTAAAGAACATTTTTTCAAGTAACTTCTGACCCATAATCGTGGATTTTGAAAGAACATTTTTTAAAGTAACTTCTGACCCATAATCGTGGATTTTTAAAGAACATTTTTTTCAAATAACTTCTGGCCCATAATCGTGGATTTTTAAAGAACATTTTTACAAGTAACTTCTGACCCATAATCGTGGATTTTTAAAGAACATTTTTTCAAGTAACTTCTGACCCATAATCGTGGATTTTTAAAGAACATTTTTTCAAGTAACTTCTGACCCATAATCGTGGATTTTGAAAGAACATTTTTTCAAGTAACTTCTGACCCATAATCGTGGATTTTTAAAGAACATTTTTTTCAAATAACTTCTGGCCCATAATCGTGGATTTTTAAAGAACATTTTTACAAGTAACTTCTGACCCATAATCGTGGATTTTTAAAGAACATTTTTTCAAGTAACTTCTTACCCATAATCGTGGATTTTTAAAGAAAAATTTTTCAAATAACTGCTGACCCATAATCGTGGATTTTGAAAGAACATTTTTTCAAGTAACTTCTGACCCATAATCGTGGATTTTGAAAGAACATTTTTTCAAGTAACTTCTGACCCATAATCGTGGATTTTTAAAGAACATTTTTTCAAATAACTTCTGACCCATAATCGTGGATTTTTAAACATCATTTTTTCAAGTAACTTCTGACCCATAATCGTGGATTTTTAAAGAACATTTTTTCAAGTAACTTCTGACCCATAATCGTGGATTTTTAAAGAACATTTTTTCAAGTAACTTCTGACCCATAATCGTGGATTTTTAAAGAAAAATTTTTCAAATAACTGCTGACCCATAATCGTGGATTTTTAAACATCATTTTTTCAAGTAACTTCTGATCCATAATCGTGGATTTTTAAAGAACATTTTTTCAAGTAACTTCTGACCCATAATCGTGGATTTTTAAAGAAAAATGTTTCAAATAACTGCTGACCCATAATCGTGGATTTTGAAAGAACATTTTTTCAAGTAACTTCTGACCCATAATCGTGGATTTTGAAAGAACATTTTTTCAAGTAACTTCTGACCCATAATCGTGGATTTTTAAAGAACATTTTTTCAAGTAACTTCTGACCCATAATCGTGGATTTTGAAAGAACATTTTTTTAAGTAACTTCTGACCCATAATCGTGGATTTTGAAAGAACATTTTTTCAAGTAACTTCTGACCCATAATCGTGGATTTTGAAAGAACATTTTTTTAAGTAACTTCTGACCCATAATCGTGGATTTTTAAAGAGCATTTTTTCAAGTAACTTCTGACCCATAATCGTGGATTTTTAAAGAACATTTTTTCAAGTAACTTCTGGCCCATAATCGTGGATTTTTAAAGAAAAATTTTTCAAATAACTGCTGACCCATAATCGTGGATTTTGAAAGAACGTTTTTTCAAGTAACTTCTGACCCATAATCGTGGATTTTTAAAGAACATTTTTTCAAGTAACTTCTGACCCATAATCGTGGATTTTGAAAGAACATTTTTTCAAGTAACTTCTGACCCATAATCGTGGATTTTTAAAGAAAAATTTTTCAAATAACTTCTGACCCATAATCGTGGATTTTTAAAGAAAAATTTTTCAAATAACTGCTGACCCATAATCGTGGATTTTTAAAGAACATTTTTTCAAGTAACCTTTGACCCATAATTTTGGATTTTTAAAGAACATTTTTTCAAGTAACTTCTGACCCATAATCGTGGATTTTTAAAGAACATTTTTTCAAGTAACTACTGACCCATAATCGTGGATTTTTAAACATCATTTTTTCAAGTAACTTCTGACCCATAATCGTGGATTTTTAAACATCATTTTTTCAAGTAACTTCTGACCCATAATCGTGGATTTTTAAAGAACATTTTTTCAAGTAACTTCTGACCCATAATCGTGGATTTTTAAAGAACATTTTTTCAAGTAACTTCTGACCCATAATCGTGGATTTTTAAAGAACATTTTTTCAAGTAACTACTGACCCATAATCGTGGATTTTTAAACATCATTTTTTCAAGTAACTTCTGACCCATAATCGTGGATTTTTAAACATCATTTTTTCAAGTAACTTCTGACCCATAATCGTGGATTTTTAAAGAACATTTTTTCAAGTAACTTCTGGCCCATAATCGTGGATTTTTAAAGAACATTTTTTCAAGTAACTTCTGACCCATAATCGTGGATTTTTAAAGAACATTTTTTCAAGTAACTTCTTACCCATAATCGTGGATTTTTAAACATCATTTTTTCAAGTAACTTCTGACCCATAATCGTGGATTTTTAAAGAACATTTTTTCAAGTAACTTCTGACCCATAATCGTGGATTTTTAAAGAACATTTTGTCAAGTAACTTCTGACCCATAATCGTGGATTTTTAAAGAACATTTTTTCAAGTAACTTCTGACCCATAATCGTGGATTTTTAAAAAACATTTTTTCAAGTAACTTCTGACCCATAATCGTGGATTTTGAAAGAACATTTTTTCAAGTAACTTCTGACCCATAATCGTGGATTTTTAAAGAACATTTTTTCAAATAACTGCTGACCCATAATCGTGGATTTTTAAAGAACATTTTTTCAAGTAACTTCTGACCCATAATCGTGGATTTTTAAAGAACATTTTTTCAAGTAACTTGTGACCCATAATCGTGGATTTTTAAAGAACATTTTTTCAAGTAACTTCTGACCCATAATCGTGGATTTTTAAAGAACATTTTGTCAAGTAACTTCTGACCCATAATCGTGGATTTTTAAAGAACATTTTGTCAAGTAACTTCTGACCCATAATCGTGGATTTTTAAAGAACATTTTTTCAAGTAACTTCTGACCCATAATCGTGGATATTTAAAGAACATTTTGTCAAGTAACTTCTGACCCATAATCGTGGATTTTTAAAGAACATTTTGTCAAGTAACTTCTGACCCATAATCGTGGATTTTTAAAGAACATTTTTTCAAGTAACTTCTGACCCATAATCGTGGATTTTTAAACATCATTTTTTCAAGTAACTTCTGACCCATAATCGTGGATTTTTAAAGAACTTTTTTTAAGTAACTTCTAAACCATAATCGTGGATTTTTAAAGAACTTTTTTTCAAGTAATTTCTGACCCATAATCGTGGATTTTTAAAGAACATTTTTTCAAGTAACTTCTGACCCATAATCGTGGATTTTTAAAGAACATTTTGTCAAGTAACTTCTGACCCGTAATCGTGGATTTTTAAAGAACATTTTTGCAAGTAACTTCTGACCCATAATCGTGGATTTTTAAAGAACATTTTTGCAAGTAACTTCTGACCCATAATCGTGGATTTTTAAAGAACTTTTTTTCAAGTAACTTCTAACCCATAATCGTGGATTTTTAAAGAACATTTTGTCAAGTAACTTCTGACCCGTAATCGTGGATTTTTAAAGAACATTTTTGCAAGTAACTTCTGACCCATAATCGTGGATTTTTAAAGAACATTTTTGCAAGTAACTTCTGACCCATAATCGTGGATTTTTAAAGAACTTTTTGTCAAGTAACTTCTAACCCATAATCGTGGATTTTTAAAGAACATTTTTTCAAGTAACTTCTGACCCATAATCGTGGATTTTCAAAGAACATTTTTTCAAGTAACTTCTGACCCATAATCGTGGATTTTTAAAGATCATTTTTTCAAGTAACTTCTAACCCATAATCGTGGATTTTTAAAGAACATTTTTTCAAGTAACTTCTGACCCATAATCGTGGATTTTTAAAGAACACTTTTTCCAGTAACTTCTGACCCATAATCGTGGATTTTTAAACATCATTTTTTCAAGTAACTTCTGACCCATAATCGTGGATTTTTAAAGAACTTTTTTTAAGTAACTTCTAAACCATAATCGTGGATTTTTAAAGAACTTTTTTTCAAGTAATTTCTGACCCATAATCGTGGATTTTTAAAGAACATTTTTTCAAGTAACTTCTGACCCATAATCGTGGATTTTTAAAGAACATTTTTTCAAGTAACTTCTAACCCATAATCGTGGATTTTTAAAGAACATTTTTTCAAGTAACTTCTGACCCATAATCGTGGATTTTGAAAGAACATTTTTTCAAGTAACTTCTGACCCATAATCGTGGATTTTTAAAGAACATTTTGTCAAGTAACTTCTGACCCATAATCGTGGATTTTTAAAGAACATTTTTTCAAGTAACTTCTGACCCATAATCGTGGATTTTTAAACATCATTTTTTCAAGTAACTTCTGACCCATAATCGTGGATTTTTAAAGAACTTTTTTTAAGTAACTTCTAAACCATAATCGTGGATTTTTAAAGAACTTTTTTTCAAGTAATTTCTGACCCATAATCGTGGATTTTTAAAGAACATTTTTTCAAGTAACTTCTGACCCATAATCGTGGATTTTTAAAGAACATTTTTTCAAGTAACTTCTGACCCATAATCGTGGATTTTTAAAGAACATTTTGTCAAGTAACTTCTGACCCATAATCGTGGATTTTTAAAGAACATTTTTTCAAGTAACTTCTGACCCATAATCGTGGATTTTTAAACATAATTTTTTCAAGTAACTTCTGACCCATAATCGTGGATTTTTAAAGAACTTTTTTTAAGTAACTTCTAAACCATAATCGTGGATTTTTAAAGAACTTTTTTTCAAGTAATTTCTGACCCATAATCGTAGATTTTTAAAGAACATTTTTTCAAGTAACTTCTGACCCATAATCGTGGATTTTTAAATAACTTTTTTTAAGTAACTTCTAACCCATAATCGTGGATTTTTAAAGAACATTTTGTCAAGTAACTTCTGACCCATAATCGTGGATTTTTAAAGAACATTTTGTCAAGTAACTTCTGACCCATAATCGTGGATTTTTAAAGAACATTTTTTCAAGTAACTTCTGACCCATAATCGTGGATTTTTAAACATCATTTTTTCAAGTAACTTCTGACCCATAATCGTGGATTTTTAAAGAACTTTTTTTAAGTAACTTCTAAACCATAATCGTGGATTTTTAAAGAACTTTTTTTCAAGTAATTTCTGACCCATAATCGTGGATTTTTAAAGAACATTTTTTCAAGTAACTTCTGACCCATAATCGTGGATTTTTAAAGAACATTTTTTCAAGTAACTTCTGACCCATAATCGTGGATTTTTAAAGAACATTTTTTCAAGTAACTTCTGACCCATAATCGTGGATTTTGAAAGAACATTTTTTCAAGTAACTTCTGACCCATAATCGTGGATTTTTAAAGAACATTTTTTCAAGTAACTTCTGACCCATAATCGTGGATTTTTAAAGAACATTTTTTCAAGTAACTTCTAACCCATAATCGTGGATTTTTAAAGAACATTTTTTCAAGTAACTTCTGACCCATAATCGTGGATTTTTAAAGATCATTTTTTCAAGTAACTTCTAACCCATAATCGTGGATTTTTAAAGAACATTTTTTCAAGTAACTTCTGACCCATAATCGTGCATTTTTAAAGAACATTTTTTCCAGTAACTTCTGACCCATAATCGTGGATTTTTAAAGAACATTTTTTCAAGTAACTTCTGACCCATAATCGTGGATTTTTAAAGAACGTTTTTTCAAGTAACCTCTGACCCGTAATCGTGGATTTTTAAACAACTTTTTTTCAAGTAAATTCTGACCCATAATCGTGGATTTTTAAACAAAATTTTTTCAAGTAACTTCTGACCCATAATCGTGGATTTTTAAACAAAATTTTTTCAAGTAAATTCTGACCCATAATCGTGGATTTTTAAAGAACATTTTTTCAAGTAACTTCTGACCCATAATCGTGAATTTTCAAAGAACATTTTTTAAAGTAACTTCTGACCCATAATCGCGGATTTTTAAACAACATTTTTTAAAGTAACTTCTGTCCCATAATCGTGGATTTTTAAAGAACATTTTTGCAAGTAACTTCTGTCCTATAATCGTGGATTTTTAAAGAACATTTTTTCAACTAACTTTTGACCCATAATCGTGGATTTTTAAAGAAAATTTTTTCAAGTAACTTCTGACCCATAATCGTGGATTTTAAAAGAACATTTTTTCAAGTAACTTCTGACCCATAATCGTGGATTTTTAAAGAACATTTTCTCAAGTAACCTCTCACCCATAATCGTGGATTTTTTAAGAACATTTTTTCAAGTAATTTCTGACCCATAATCGTGGATTTTTAAAGAACATTTTTTCAAGTAACTTCTGACCCATAATCGTGGACTTTTTAAGAACATTTTTTCAAGTAACTTCTGACCCATAATCGTGGATTTTTAAAGAACATTTTTTCAAGTAACTTCTGACCCATAATCGTGGATTTTTAAAGATCATTTTTTCAAGTAACTTCTGACCCATAATCGTGGATTTTTTAAGAACATTTTTTCAAGTAACTTCTGACCCACAATCGTGGATTTTTAAAGAACATTTTTTCAAGTAACTTCTGACCCATAATCGTGGATTTTTAAAGAATATTTTTTCAAGTAACTTCTGACCCATAATCGTGGATTTTTAAAGAACATTTTTTCAAGTAACTTCTGGTCAATAATCGTGGATTTTTAAAGAACATTTTTTCAAGTAATTTCTGACCCATAATCATGGATTTTTAAACAACATTTTTTCAAGTAACTTCTGATCCATAATCGTGGATTTTTAAGGAACATTTTTTCAAGTAACTTCTGACCCATAATCGTGGATTTTTAAAGAACATTTTTTCAAGTAACTTCTGACCCATAATCGTGGATTTTTAAACAACATTTTTTCAAGTAACTTCTGATCCATAATCGTGGATTTTTAAGGAACATTTTTTCAAGTAACTTCTGACCCATAATCGTGGATTTTTAAACAACATTTTTTCAAGTAATTTCTGACCTATAATCGTGGATTTTTAAAGAAAATTTTTTACAGAACTTCTGACCCATAATCATGGATTTTTAAAGAAAATTTTTTCAAGTAACTTCTGACCTATAATCGTGGATTTTTAAAGAACATTTTTTCAAGTAACTTCTGTCCCATAATCGTGGATTTTTAAAGAACATTTTTTCAAATAACTTCTGACCCATAATCGTGGATTTTTAAAGAACATTTTTTTAAGAACCTTCTGACCCATAATCGTGGATTTTTAAAGAAAAAATTTTCAAATAACTGCTGACCCATAATCGTGGATTTTGAAAGAACATTTTTTCAAGTAACTTCTGACCCATAATCGTGGATTTTGAAAGAACATTTTTTCAAGTAACTTCTGACCCATAATCGTGGATTTTGAAAGAACATTTTTTCAAGTAACTTCTGACCCATAATCGTGGATTTTTAAAGAACATTTTTTCAAATAACTTCTGACCCATAATCGTGGATTTTTAAAGAACATTTTTTCAAGTAACTTCTGACCCATAATCGTGGATTTTTAAAGAAAAATTTTTCAAATAACTGCTGACCCATAATCGTGGATTTTTAAACATCATTTTTTCAAGTAACTTCTGATCCATAATCGTGGATTTTTAAAGAACATTTTTTCAAGTAACTTCTGACCCATAATCGTGGATTTTTAAAGAAAAATGTTTCAAATAACTGCTGACCCATAATCGTGGATTTTGAAAGAACATTTTTTCAAGTAACTTCTGACCCATAATCGTGGATTTTGAAAGAACATTTTTTCAAGTAACTTCTGACCCATAATCGTGGATTTTGAAAGAACATTTTTTCAAGTAACTTCTGACCCATAATCGTGGATTTTTAAAGAACATTTTTTCAAGTAACTTCTGACCCATAATCGTGGATTTTTAAAGAACATTTTTTCAAGTAACTTCTGGCCCATAATCGTGGATTTTTAAAGAAAAATTTTTCAAATAACTGCTGACCCATAATCGTGGATTTTGAAAGAACGTTTTTTCAAGTAACTTCTGACCCATAATCGTGGATTTTTAAAGAACATTTTTTCAAGTAACTTCTGACCCATAATCGTGGATTTTTAAAGAAAAATTTTTCAAATAACTTCTGACCCATAATCGTGGATTTTTAAAGAAAAATTTTTCAAATAACTGCTGACCCATAATCGTGGATTTTTAAAGAACATTTTTTCAAGTAACCTTTGACCCATAATTTTGGATTTTTAAAGAACATTTTTTCAAGTAACTTCTGACCCATAATCGTGGATTTTTAAAGAACATTTTTTCAAGTAACTACTGACCCATAATCGTGGATTTTTAAACATCATTTTTTCAAGTAACTTCTGACCCATAATCGTGGATTTTTAAACATCATTTTTTCAAGTAACTTCTGACCCATAATCGTGGATTTTTAAAGAACATTTTTTCAAGTAACTTCTGACCCATAATCGTGGATTTTTAAAGAACATTTTTTCAAGTAACTTCTGACCCATAATCGTGGATTTTTAAAGAACATTTTTTCAAGTAACTACTGACCCATAATCGTGGATTTTTAAACATCATTTTTTCAAGTAACTTCTGACCCATAATCGTGGATTTTTAAACATCATTTTTTCAAGTAACTTCTGACCCATAATCGTGGATTTTTAAAGAACATTTTTTCAAGTAACTTCTGGCCCATAATCGTGGATTTTTAAAGAACATTTTTTCAAGTAACTTCTGACCCATAATCGTGGATTTTTAAAGAACATTTTTTCAAGTAACTTCTTACCCATAATCGTGGATTTTTAAACATCATTTTTTCAAGTAACTTCTGACCCATAATCGTGGATTTTTAAAGAACATTTTTTCAAGTAACTTCTGACCTATAATCGTGGATTTTTAAAGAACATTTTGTCAAGTAACTTCTGACCCATAATCGTGGATTTTTAAAGAACATTTTTTTAAGTAACTTCTGACCCATAATCGTGGATTTTAAAGAACATTTTTTCAAGTAACTTCTGACCCATAATCGTGGATTTTTAAAGAACATTTTTTCAAGTAACTTCTGACCCATAATCGTGGATTTTTAAAAAACATTTTTTCAAGTAACTTCTGACCCATAATCGTGGATTTTGAAAGAACATTTTTTCAAGTAACTTCTGACCCATAATCGTGGATTTTTAAAGAACATTTTTTCAAGTAACTTCTGACCCATAATCGTGGATTTTTAAAGAACATTTTTTCAAGTAACTTGTGACCCATAATCGTGGATTTTTAAAGAACATTTTTTCAAGTAACTTCTGACCCATAATCGTGGATTTTTAAAGAACATTTTGTCAAGTAACTTCTGACCCATAATCGTGGATTTTTAAAGAACATTTTGTCAAGTAACTTCTGACCCATAATCGTGGATTTTTAAAGAACATTTTTTCAAGTAACTTCTGACCCATAATCGTGGATATTTAAAGAACATTTTGTCAAGTAACTTCTGACCCATAATCGTGGATTTTTAAAGAACATTTTTTCAAGTAACTTTTGACCCATAATCGTGGATTTTTAAACATCATTTTTTCAAGTAACTTCTGACCCATAATCGTGGATTTTTAAAGAACTTTTTTTCAAGTAATTTCTGACCCATAATCGTGGATTTTTAAAGAACATTTTTTCAAGTAACTTCTGACCCATAATCGTGGATTTTTAAAGAACATTTTGTCAAGTAACTTCTGACCCGTAATCGTGGATTTTTAAAGAACATTTTGTCAAGTAACTTCTGACCCATAATCGTGGATTTTTAAAGAACATTTTTTCAAGTAACTTCTGACCCATAATCGTGGATATTTAAAGAACATTTTGTCAAGTAACTTCTGACCCATAATCGTGGATTTTTAAAGAACATTTTTTCAAGTAACTTTTGACCCATAATCGTGGATTTTTAAACATCATTTTTTCAAGTAACTTCTGACCCATAATCGTGGATTTTTAAAGAACTTTTTTTCAAGTAATTTCTGACCCATAATCGTGGATTTTTAAAGAACATTTTTTCAAGTAACTTCTGACCCATAATCGTGGATTTTTAAAGAACATTTTGTCAAGTAACTTCTGACCCGTAATCGTGGATTTTTAAAGAACATTTTTGCAAGTAACTTCTGACCCATAATCGTGGATTTTTAAAGAACTTTTTTTCAAGTAACTTCTGACCCATAATCGTGGATTTTTAAAGAACATTTTGTCAAGTAACTTCTGACCCGTAATCGTGGATTTTTAAAGAACATTTTTGCAAGTAACTTCTGACCCATAATCGTGGATTTTTAAAGAACATTTTGTCAAGTAACTTCTGACCCATAATCGTGGATTTTTAAAGAACATTTTTTCAAGTAACTTCTGACCCATAATCGTGGATATTTAAAGAACATTTTGTCAAGTAACTTCTGACCCATAATCGTGGATTTTTAAAGAACATTTTTTCAAGTAACTTTTGACCCATAATCGTGGATTTTTAAACATCATTTTTTCAAGTAACTTCTGACCCATAATCGTGGATTTTTAAAGAACTTTTTTTCAAGTAATTTCTGACCCATAATCGTGGATTTTTAAAGAACATTTTTTCAAGTAACTTCTGACCCATAATCGTGGATTTTTAAAGAACATTTTGTCAAGTAACTTCTGACCCGTAATCGTGGATTTTTAAAGAACATTTTTGCAAGTAACTTCTGACCCATAATCGTGGATTTTTAAAGAACTTTTTTTCAAGTAACTTCTGACCCATAATCGTGGATTTTTAAAGAACTTTTTGTCAAGTAACTTCTAACCCATAATCGTGGATTTTTAAAGAACATTTTTTCAAGTAACTTCTGACCCATAATCGTGGATTTTCAAAGAACATTTTTTCAAGTAACTTCTGACCCATAATCGTGGATTTTTAAAGAACATTTTTTCAAGTAACTTCTGACCCATAATCGTGGATTTTTAAAGAACATTTTTTCAAGTAACTTCTGACCCATAATCGTGGATTTTTAAAGAACATTTTTTCAAGTAACTTCTGACCCATAATCGTGGATTTTGAAAGAACATTTTTTCAAGTAACTTCTGACCCATAATCGTGGATTTTTAAAGAACATTTTTTCAAGTAACTTCTGACCCATAATCGTGGATTTTTAAAGAACATTTTTTCAAGTAACTTCTAACCCATAATCGTGGATTTTTAAAGAACATTTTTTCAAGTAACTTCTGACCCATAATCGTGGATTTTCAAAGAACATTTTTTCAAGTAACTTCTGACCCATAATCGTAGATTTTTAAAGAACATTTTTTCAAGTAACTTCTAACCCATAATCGTGGATTTTTAAAGAACATTTTTTCAAGTAACTTCTGACCCATAATCGTGGATTTTTAAAGATCATTTTTTCAAGTAACTTCTAACCCATAATCGTGGATTTTTAAAGAACATTTTTTCAAGTAACTTCTGACCCATAATCGTGGATTTTTAAAGAACATTTTTTCCAGTAACTTCTGACCCATAATCGTGGATTTTTAAAGAACATTTTTTCAAGTAACTTCTGACCCATAATCGTGGATTTTTAAAGAACGTTTTTTCAAGTAACCTCTGACCCGTAATCGTGGATTTTTAAACAACTTTTTTTCAAGTAAATTCTGACCCATAATCGTGGATTTTTAAACAAAATTTTTTCAAGTAACTTCTGACCCATAATCGTGGATTTTTAAACAAAATTTTTTCAAGTAAATTCTGACCCATAATCGTGGATTTTTAAAGAACATTTTTTCAAGTAACTTCTGACCCATAATCGTGAATTTTCAAAGAACATTTTTTAAAGTAACTTCTGACCCATAATCGCGGATTTTTAAACAACATTTTTTAAAGTAACTTCTGTCCCATAATCGTGGATTTTTAAAGAACATTTTTGCAAGTAACTTCTGTCCTATAATCGTGGATTTTTAAAGAACATTTTGTCAAGTAACTTCTGACCCATAATCGTGGATTTTTAAAGAAAATTTTTTCAAGTAACTTCTGACCCATAATCGTGGATTTTTAAAGAACATTTTTTCAAGTAACTTCTGACCCATAATCGTGGATTTTTAAAGAACATTTTCTCAAGTAACCTCTCACCCATAATCGTGGATTTTTTAAGAACATTTTTTCAAGTAATTTCTGACCCATAATCGTGGATTTTTAAAGAACATTTTTTCAAGTAACTTCTGACCCATAATCGTGGATTTTTTAAGAACATTTTTTCAAGTAACTTCTGACCCATAATCGTGGATTTTTAAAGAACATTTTTTCAAGTAACTTCTGACCCATAATCGTGGATTTTTAAAGATCATTTTTTCAAGTAACTTCTGACCCATAATCGTGGATTTTTTAAGAACATTTTTTCAAGTAACTTCTGACCCACAATCGTGGATTTTTAAAGAACATTTTTTCAAGTAACTTCTGACCCATAATCGTGGATTTTTAAAGAACATTTTTTCAAGTAACTTCTGACCCATAATCGTGGATTTTTAAAGAACATTTTTTCAAGTAACTTCTGGTCAATAATCGTGGATTTTTAAAGAACATTTTTTCAAGTAATTTCTGACCCATAATCATGGATTTTTAAACAACATTTTTTCAAGTAACTTCTGACCCATAATCGTGGATTTTTAAACAACATTTTTTCAAGTAACTTCTGATCCATAATCGTGGATTTTTAAGGAACATTTTTTCAAGTAACTTCTGACCCATAATGGTGGATTTTTAAACAACATTTTTTCAAGTAACTTCTGACCCATAATGGTGGATTTTTAAACAACATTTTTTCAAGTAATTTCTGACCTATAATCGTGGATTTTTAAAGAAAATTTTTTACAGAACTTCTGACCCATAATCATGGATTTTTAAAGAAAATTTTTTCAAGTAACTTCTGACCTATAATCGTGGATTTTTAAAGAACATTTTTTCAAGTAACTTCTGTCCCATAATCGTGGATTTTTAAAGAACATTTTTTCAAATAACTTCTGACCCATAATCGTGGATTTTTAAAGAACATTTTTTTAAGAACCTTCTGACCCATAATCATGGATTTTTAAAGAACATTTTTTTCAAGTAAATTCTGACCCATAATCGTGGATTTTCAAAGAACATTTTTTCAAGTAACTTCTGACCCATAATCGTGGATTTTTAAAGAACATTTTTTCAAATTACTTCTGACCCATAATCGTGGATTTTTAAAGAACATTTTTTCATGTAACTTCTGACCCATAATCGTGGATTTTTAAAGAACATTTTTCAAGTAACTTCTGACCCATAATCGTGGATTTTTAAAGAACATTTTTTCATGTAACTTCTGACCCATAATCGTGGATTTTTAAAGAACATTTTTTCAAGCAACTTCTGACCCATAATCGTGGATTTTTAAAGAACATTTTTTCAAGTAACTTCTGACCCATAATCGTGGATTTTTAAAGAACATTTTTTCAAGTAATAGTCTGACCCATAATCGTGGATTTTTAAAGAACATTTTTTCATGTAACTTCTGACCCATAATCGTGGATTTTTAAAGAACATTTTTTCAAGTAACTACTGACCCATAATCGTGGATTTTCAAAGAACATTTTTTAAAGTAACTTCTGACCCATAATCGCGGATTTTTAAACAACATTTTTTAAAGTAACTTCTGTCCCATAATCGTGGATTTTTAAAGAACATTTTTGCAAGTAACTTCTGTCCTATAATCGTGGATTTTTAAAGAACATTTTTTCAACTAACTTTTGACCCATAATCGTGGATTTTTAAAGAAAATTTTTTCAAGTACCTTCTGACCCATAATCGTGGATTTTTAAAGAACATTTTTTCAAGTAACTTCTGACCCATAATCGTGGATTTTTAAAGAACATTTTCTCAAGTAACCTCTCACCCATAATCGTGGATTTTTTAAGAACATTTTTTCAAGTAATTTCTGACCCATAATCGTGGATTTTTAAAGAACATTTTTTCAAGTAACTTCTGACCCATAATCGTGGATTTTTTAAGAACATTTTTTCAAGTAACTTCTGACCCATAATCGTGGATTTTTAAAGAACATTTTTTCAAGTAACTTCTGACCCATAATCGTGGATTTTTAAAGATCATTTTTTCAAGTAACTTCTGACCCATAATCGTGGATTTTTTAAGAACATTTTTTCAAGTAACTTCTGACCCACAATCGTGGATTTTTAAAGAACATTTTTTCAAGTAACTTCTGACCCATAATCGTGGATTTTTAAAGAATATTTTTTCAAGTAACTTCTGACCCATAATCGTGGATTTTTAAAGAACATTTTTTCAAGTAACTTCTGGTCAATAATCGTGGATTTTTAAAGAACATTTTTTCAAGTAATTTCTGACCCATAATCATGGATTTTTAAACAACATTTTTTCAAGTAACTTCTGACCCATAATCGTGGATTTTTAAACAACATTTTTTCAAGTAACTTCTGATCCATAATCGTGGATTTTTAAGGAACATTTTTTCAAGTAACTTCTGACCCATAATGGTGGATTTTTAAACAACATTTTTTCAAGTAACTTCTGACCCATAATGGTGGATTTTTAAACAACATTTTTTCAAGTAATTTCTGACCCATAATCATGGATTTTTAAACAACATTTTTTCAAGTAACTTCTGACCCATAATCGTGGATTTTTAAACAACATTTTTTCAAGCAACTTCTGACCCATAATCGTGGATTTTTAAAGAACATTTTTTCATGTAACTTCTGACCCATAATCGTGGATTTTTAAAGAACATTTTTTCAAGTAACTTCTGACCCATAATCGTGGATTTTTAAAGAACATTTTTTCAAGTAACTTCTGGCCCATAATCGTGGATTTTTAAAGAACATTTTTTTCAAGTAACTTCTGACCCATAATCGTGGATTTTTAAAGAACATTTTTTCAAGTAACTTCTGACCCATAATCGTGGATTTTTAAAGAACATTTTTTCAAGTAAATTCTGACCCATAATCGTGGATTTTTAAAGAACATTTTTTCATGTAACTTCTGACACATAATCGTGGATTTTTAAAGAACATTTTTGCAAGTAACTTCTGACCCATAATCGTGGATTTTTAAAGAACATTTTTTCAAGTAAATTCTGACCCATAATCGTGGATTTTTAAAGAACATTTTTGCAAGTAACTTCTGACCCATAATCGTGGATTTTTAAAGAACATTTTTTCATGTAACTTCTGGCACATAATCGTGGATTTTTAAGAACATTTTTCAAGTAACTTCTGACCCATAATCGTGGATTTTTAAAGAACATTTTTTCATGTAACTTCTGACCCATAATCGTGGATTTTTAAAGAACATTTTTTCAAGCAACTTCTGACCCATAATCGTGGATTTTTAAAGAACATTTTTTCATGTAACTTCTGACCCATAATCGTGGATTTTTAAAGAACATTTTTTCAAGCAACTTCTGACCCATAATCGTGGATTTTTAAAGAACATTTTTTCATGTAACTTCTGACCCATAATCGTGGATTTTTAAAGAACATTTTTCAAGTAACTTCTGACCCATAATCGTGGATTTTTAAAGAACATTTTTTCATGTAACTTCTGACCCATAATCGTGGATTTTTAAAGAACATTTTTTCAAGCAACTTCTGACCCATAATCGTGGATTTTTAAAGAACATTTTTTCAAGTAACTTCTGACCCATAATCGTGGATTTTTAAAGAACATTTTTTCAAGTAATATTCTGACCCATAATCGTGGATTTTTAAAGAACATTTTTTCATGTAACTTCTGACCCATAATCGTGGATTTTTAAAGAACATTTTTTCAAGCAACTTCTGACCCATAATCGTGGATTTTTAAAGAACATTTTTTCAAGTAACTTCTGACCCATAATCGTGGATTTTTAAAGAACATTTTTTCAAGTAATAGTCTGACCCATAATAGTGGATTTTTAAAGAACATTTTTTCATGTAACTTCTGACCCATAATCGTGGATTTTTAAAGAACATTTTTTCAAGTAACTTCTGACCCATAATCGTGGATTTTTAAAGAACATTTTTTTCAAGTAACTTCTGACCCATAATCGTGGATTTTTAAAGAACATTTTTTCAAGTAACTTCTGGCCCATAATCGTGGATTTTTAAAGAACATTTTTTTCAAGTAACTTCTGACCCATAATCGTGGATTTTTAAAGAACATTTTTTCAAGTAACTTCTGACCCATAATCGTGGATTTTTAAAGAACATTTTTCAAGTAACTTCTGATCCATTATCGTGGATTTTTAAAGAACATTTTTTCATGTAACTTCTGACCCATAATCGTGGATTTTTAAAGAACATTTTTTCAAGCAACTTCTGACCCATAATCGTGGATTTTTAAAGAACATTTTTTCAAGTAACTTCTGACCCATAATCGTGGATTTTTAAAGAACATTTTTTCATGTAACTTCTGACCCATAATCGTGGATTTTTAAAGAACATTTTTTCAAGTAACTTCTGACCCATAATCGTGGATTTTTAAAGAACATTTTTTTCAAGTAACTTCTGACCCATAATCGTGGATTTTTAAAGAACATTTTTTCAAGTAACTTCTGGCCCATAATCGTGGATTTTTAAAGAACATTTTTTTCAAGTAACTTCTGACCCATAATCGTGGATTTTTAAAGAACATTTTTTCAAGTAACTTCTGACCCATAATCGTGGATTTTTAAAGAACATTTTTCAAGTAACTTCTGATCCATTATCGTGGATTTTTAAAGAACATTTTTTCATGTAACTTCTGACCCATAATCGTGGATTTTTAAAGAACATTTTTTCAAGCAACTTCTGACCCATAATCGTGGATTTTTAAAGAACATTTTTTCAAGTAACTTCTGACCCATAATCGTGGATTTTTAAAGAACATTTTTTCATGTAACTTCTGACCCATAATCGTGGATTTTTAAAGAACATTTTTTCATGTAACTTCTGACCCATAATCGTGGATTTTTAAAGAACATTTTTTCAAGCAACTTCTGACACATAATCGTGGATTTTTAAAGAACATTTTTTCAGGTAACTTCTGACCCATAATCGTGGATTTTTAAAGAATATTTTTTCAAGCAACTTCTGACACATAATCGTGGATTTTTAAAGAACATTTTTTCAGGTAACTTCTGACCCATAATCGTGGATTTTTAAAGAACATTTTTTCAAGTAACTTCTGACCCACAATCGTGGATTTTTAAAGAACATTTTTTCATGTAACTTCTGACCCATAATCGTGGATTTTTAAAGAACATTTTTTCAAGTAACTTCTGACCCACAATCGTGGATTTTTAAAGAACATTTTTTCAAGTAACTTCTGACCCATAATCGTGGATTTTTAAAGAACATTTTTTCAAGTAACTTGTGGCCCATAATCGTGGATTTTTAAAGAACATTTTTTCATGTAACTTCTGACCCATAATCGTGGATTTTTAAAGAACATTTTTTCAAGTTATTTTTGACTCATAATCGTGGATTTTTAGAGAACATTTTTTCAACTAACTTCTGACCCATAATCGTGGATTTTTAAAGAACATTTTTTCAAGTAACTTCTGACCCATAATCGTGGATTTTTAAAGAACATTTTTTCAAGTAACTTGTGGCCCATAATCGTGGATTTTTAAAGAACATTTTTTCATGTAACTTCTGACCCATAATCGTGGATTTTTAAAGAACATTTTTTCAAGTAACTTCTGGCCCATAATCGTGGATTTTTAAAGAACATTTTTTTCAAGTAACTTCTGACCCATAATCGTGGATTTTTAAAGAACATTTTTTCAAGTAACTTCTGACCCATAATCGTGGATTTTTAAAGAACATTTTTTTCAAGTAACTTCTGACCCATAATCGTGGATTTTTAAAGAACATTTTTTTCAAGTAACTTCTGACCCATAATCGTGGATTTTTAAAAAACATGTTTTCAAGTAATTTCTGACCCATAATCGTGGATTTTTAAAGAACATTTTTTCAAGTAATTTCTGACCCATAATCGTGGATTTTTAAAGAACATTTTTCAAGTAACTTCTGACCCATAATCGTGGATTTTTAAAGAACATTTTTTCATGTAACTTCTGACCCATAATCGTGGATTTTTAAAGAACATTTTTCAAGTAACTTCTGACCCATAATCGTGGATTTTTAAAGAACATTTTTTCATGTAACTTCTGACCCATAATCGTGGATTTTTAAAGAACATTTTTCAAGTAACTTCTGACCCATAATCGTGGATTTTTAAAGAACATTTTTTCATGTAACTTCTGACCCATAATCGTGGATTTTTAAAGAACATTTTTCAAGTAACTTCTGACCCATAATCGTGGATTTTTAAAGAACATTTTTTCAAGCAACTTCTGACCCATAATCGTGGATTTTTAAAGAACATTTTTTCAAGTAACTTCTGACCCATAATCGTGGATTTTTAAAGAACATTTTTTCAAGCAACTTCTGACCCATAATCGTGGATTTTTAAAGAACATTTTTTCAAGTAACTTCTGACCCATAATCGTGGATTTTTAAAGAACATTTTTTCATGTAACTTCTGACCCATAATCGTGGATTTTTAAAGAACATTTTTCAAGTAACTTCTGACCCATAATCGTGGATTTTTAAAGAACATTTTTTCATGTAACTTCTGACCCATAATCGTGGATTTTTAAAGAACTTTTTTTCAAGCAACTTCTGACCCATAATCGTGGATTTTTAAAGAACATTTTTTCAAGTAACTTCTGATCCATAAGCGTGGATTTTTAAAGAACATTTTTTCAAATAACTTCTCACCCATAATCGTGGATTTTTAGAGAACATTTTTTCAAGTAACTTCAGACCCATAATCGTGGATTTTTAAAGAACATTTTTTCAAATAACTTCTGACCCATAATCGTGGATTTTTAAAGAACATTTTTTCAACTAACTTCTGACCCATAATCGTGGATTTTTAAAGAACATTTTTAAAGTAACTTGTGACCCATAATCGTGGACTTTTAAAAAACATTTTTTCAGGTAACTTCTGAGCCATAATCGCGGATTTTTAAAGAACATTTTTTCAAGTAACTTCTGACCCGTAATGGTGAATTTTGAAAGAACATTTTTTCAAGTAACTTCTGACCCATAATCGTGAATTTTTAAAGAACAGTTTTTCAAGTAACTTCTGACCCATTCGTGGATTTTTAAAGAACATTTTTTCAAGTAACTTCTGACCCATAATCGTGGATTTTTAAAGAACATTTTTTCATGTAAATTCTGACCCACAATCGTGGATTTTTAAAGAACATTTTTTTAAGTAACTTCTGACCCATAATCGTGGATTTTTAAAGAACATTTTTTCAAGTAACTTCTGACCCATAATCGTGGATTTTTAAAGAACATTTTTTCAAGTAACTTCTGACCCACAATCGTGGATTTTTAAAGAACATTTTTTCAAGTAACTTCTGGTCCATAATCGTGGATTTTTAAAGAACATTTTTTCAAGTAACTTCTGACCCATAATCGTGGATTTTTAAAGAACATTTTTTCAACTAACTTCTGACCCATAATCGTGGATTTTTAAAGAACATTTTTTCAAGTAACTTCTGACCCATAATCGTGGATTTTTAAAGAAAATTTTTTCAACTAACTTCTGACCCATAATCGTGGATTTTTAAAGAACATTTTTTCAACTAACTTCTGACCCATAATCGTGGATTTTTAAAGAACATTTTTTCAACTAACTTCTGATCCATAGTCGTGGATTTTTAAAGAACATTTTTTCAACTAACTTCTGACCCATAATCGTGGATTTTTAAAGAACATTTTTTCAAGTAACTTCTGACCCATAATCGTGGATTTTTAAAGAACATTTTTTCAACTAACTTCTGACCCATAATCGTGGATTTTTAAAGAACATTTTTTCAACTAACTTCTGACCCATAATCGTGGATTTTTAAAGAACATTTTTTCAAATAACTTCTGATCCATAGTCGTGGATTTTTAAAGAACATTTTTTCAAGTAACTTCTGACCCATAATCGTGGATTTTTAAAGAACATTTTTTCAAATAACTTCTGAGCCATAGTCGTGGATTTTTAAAGAACATTTTTTCAAGTAGCTTCTGGTCCATAATCGTGGATTTTTAAAGAACATTTTTTCAAGTAATTTCTGACCCATAATCGTGGATTTTTAAAGAACATTTTTTCAACTAACTTCTGAGCCATAGTCGTGGATTTTTAAAGAACATTTTTTCAACTAACTTCTGATCCATAATAGTGGATTTTTAAAGAACATTTTTTCAACTAACTTCTGATCCATAGTCGTGGATTTTTAAAGAACATTTTTTCAACTAACTTCTGAGCCATAGTCGTGGATTTTTAAAGAACATTTTTTCAACTAACTTCTGACCCATAATCGTGGATTTTTAAAGAACATTTTTTCAACTAACTTCTGATCCATAGTCGTGGATTTTTAAAGAACATTTTTTCAACTAACTTCTGATCCATAGTCGTGAATTTTTAAAGAACATTTTTTCAAGTAACTTCTGACCCATAATCGTGGATTTTTAAAGAACATTTTTTCAAATAACTTCTGAGCCATAGTCGTGGATTTTTAAAGAACATTTTTTCAAGTAGCTTCTGGTCCATAATCGTGGATTTTTAAAGAACATTTTTTCAAGTAATTTCTGACCCATAATCGTGGATTTTTAAAGAACATTTTTTCAACTAACTTCTGCGCCATAGTCGTGGATTTTTAAAGAACATTTTTTCAACTAACTTCTGATCCATAATAGTGGATTTTTAAAGAACATTTTTTCAAGTAACTTCTGACCCATAATCGTGGATTTTTAAAGAACATTTTTTCAACTAACTTCTGACCCATAATCGTGGATTTTTAAAGAACATTTTTTCAACTAACTTCTGACCCATAATCGTGGATTTTTAAAGAACATTTTTTCAACTAACTTCTGATCCATAGTCGTGGATTTTTAGAGAACATTTTTTCAACTAACTTCTGATCCATAGTCGTGAATTTTTAAAGAACATTTTTTCAAGTAACTTCTGACCCATAATCGTGGATTTTTAAAGAACATTTTTTCAACTAACTTCTGACCCATAATCGTGGATTTTTAAAGAACATTTTTTCAACTAACTTCTGACCCATAATCGTGGATTTTTAAAGAACATTTTTTCAACTAACTTCTGATCCATAGTCGTGGATTTTTAAAGAACATTTTTTCAACTAACTTCTGATCCATAGTCGTGGATTTTTAAAGAACATTTTTTCAATTAACTTCTGACCCATAATCGTGGATTTTTAAAGAACATTTTTTCAACTAACTTCTGACCCATAATCGTGGATTTTTAAAGAACATTTTTTCAACTAACTTCTGACCCATAATCGTGGATTTTTAAAGAACATTTTTTCAAGTTATTTTTGACCCATAATCGTGGATTTTTAGAGAACATTTTTTCAAGTAACTTCTGACCCATAGTCGTGGATTGTTAAAGAACATTTTTTCAATTAACTTCTGACCCATAATCGTGGATTTTTAAAGAACATTTTTTCAACTAACTTCTGACCCATAATCGTGGATTTTTAAAGAACATTTTTTCAACTAACTTCTGATCCATAATCGTGGATTTTTAAAGAACATTTTTTCAACTAACTTCTGACCCATAATCGTGGATTTTTAAAGAACATTTTTTCAAGTTATTTTTGACCCATAATCGTGGATTTTTAAAGAACATTTTTTCAAGTAACTTCTGATCCATAGTCGTGGATTTTTAAAGAACATTTTTTCAATTAACTTCTGACCCATAATCGTGGATTTTTAAAGAACATTTTTTCAACTAACTTCTGACCCATAATCGTGGATTTTTAAAGAACATTTTTTCAACTAACTTCTGATCCATAATCGTGGATTTTTAAAGAACATTTTTTCAACTAACTTCTGACCCATAGTCGTGGATTTTTAAAGAACATTTTATCAAGTAACTTCTGATCCATAATCATCGGTTTTTAAAGAACATTTTTTCAAGTAACTTCTGACCCATAGTCGTGGATTGTTAAAGAACATTTTTTCAATTAACTTCTGACCCATAATCGTGGATTTTTAAAGAACATTTTTTCAAGTTATTTTTGACCCATAATCGTGGATTTTTAGAGAACATTTTTTCAAGTAACTTCTGACCCATAGTCGTGGATTTTTAAAGAACATTTTTGCAAGTAACTTCTGACCCATAATCGTGGATTTTTAAAGAACATTTTTTTCAAGTAACTTCTGAGCCATAATCGGGGATTTTTAAAGATCATTTTTTCAAGTAACCTCTGAGCCATAATCGTGGATTTTTAAGGAACATTTTTTCAAGTAATTTCAGGCCCATAATCGGGGATTTTTAAAGAACATTTTTTCAAGTAACCTCTGAGCCATAATCGTGGATTTTTAAGGAACATTTTTTCAAGTAATTTCAGGCCCATAATCGTGGATTTTTAAAGGACATTTGGCTTATCTTTCCTTTACCGACCCACCTCAGAGCTTCTGGTCCATAATCGTGGATTTTTAAAGAACATTTTTTCAAGTAATTTCTGACCCATAATCGTGGATTTTTAAAGAACATTTTTTCAACTAACTTCTGAGCCATAGTCGTGGATTTTTAAAGAACATTTTTTCAACTAACTTCTGACCCATAATCGTGGATTTTTAAAGAACATTTTTTCAACTAACTTCTGATCCATAATAGTGGATTTTTAAAGAACATTTTTTCAAGTAACTTCTGACCCATAATCGTGGATTTTTAAAGAACATTTTTTCAACTAACTTCTGACCCATAATCGTGGATTTTTAAAGAACATTTTTTCAACTAACTTCTGACCCATAATCGTGGATTTTTAAAGAACATTTTTTCAACTAACTTCTGATCCATAGTCGTGGATTTTTAAAGAACATTTTTTCAACTAACTTCTGATCCATAGTCGTGAATTTTTAAAGAACATTTTTTCAAGTAACTTCTGACCCATAATCGTGGATTTTTAAAGAACATTTTTTCAACTAACTTCTGACCCATAATCGTGGATTTTTAAAGAACATTTTTTCAACTAACTTCTGACCCATAATCGTGGATTTTTAAAGAACATTTTTTCAACTAACTTCTGATCCATAGTCGTGGATTTTTAGAGAACATTTTTTCAACTAACTTCTGATCCATAGTCGTGAATTTTTAAAGAACATTTTTTCAAGTAACTTCTGACCCATAATCGTGGATTTTTAAAGAACATTTTTTCAAGTAACTTCTGACCCATAATCGTGGATTTTTAAAGAACATTTTTTCAACTAACTTCTGACCCATAATCGTGGATTTTTAAAGAACATTTTTTCAACTAACTTCTGATCCATAGTCGTGGATTTTTAAAGAACATTTTTTCAATTAACTTCTGACCCATAATCGTGGATTTTTAAAGAACATTTTTTCAACTAACTTCTGACCCATAATCGTGGATTTTTAAAGAACATTTTTTCAACTAACTTCTGACCCATAATCGTGGATTTTTAAAGAACATTTTTTCAACTAACTTCTGATCCATAATCGTGGATTTTTAAAGAACATTTTTTCAACTAACTTCTGACCCATAATCGTGGATTTTTAAAGAACATTTTTTCAAGTTATTTTTGACCCATAATCGTGGATTTTTAGAGAACATTTTTTCAACTAACTTCTGACCCATAATCGTGGATTTTTAAAGAACATTTTTTCAACTAACTTCTGACCCATAGTCGTGGATTTTTAAAGAACATTTTATCAAGTAACTTCTGATCCATAATCATCGGTTTTTAAAGAACATTTTTTCATGTAACTTCTGACCCATAGTCGTGGATTGTTAAAGAACATTTTTTCAATTAACTTCTGACCCATAATCGTGGATTTTTAAAGAACATTTTTTCAAGTTATTTTTGACCCATAATCGTGGATTTTTAGAGAACATTTTTTCAAGTAACTTCTGACCCATAGTCGTGGATTTTTAAAGAACATTTTTGCAAGTAACTTCTGACCCATAATCGTGGATTTTTAAAGAACATTTTTTTCAAGTAACTTCTGAGCCATAATCGGGGATTTTTAAAGATCATTTTTTCAAGTAACCTCTGAGCCATAATCGTGGATTTTTAAGGAACATTTTTTCAAGTAATTTCAGGCCCATAATCGGGGATTTTTAAAGAACATTTTTTCAAGTAACCTCTGAGCCATAATCGTGGATTTTTAAGGAACATTTTTTCAAGTAATTTCAGGCCCATAATCGTGGATTTTTAAAGGACATTTGGCTTATCTTTCCTTTACCGACCCACCTCAGAAAATTATGAAAGAATTACCGCAGATAGTGCTTTTTATCCCGATTCCAAGCATGTATTGTTTTTGTTGCGGAAATGTATACTTCCCGAGATATGGGCCTCCAAAATTCCACAAAGGCCCCAGTATAAAATGTTGGCAAACCACCGCAGAAAATTATGAAAAAATTACCACAGATAGTGCTTTTTATCCCAATTCCAACCATGTATTGCTTTTGTTGCGGAAATGTATACTTCCCGAGATATAGGCCTCCAAAGTTCCACAACGGCCCACAGTGGTTCAGAATCGTTTTTTCCTGGTCAAAATTCTGTAACTTTTGAACGGATAGAGATATTTTCATAATTCTTTTTTTGAAAGATAGATAACACAATGAGCTACCAGACGAATTGTAAGCGGTAAAATTCGGTCTGGTAGATGCAGAGAAATTCAAGGTCAAAGTTAAACTTTTGAGTTTTCCAACTATTTTTCATCAAAATATGAGTGTTTTTGTGGTTGTTATATCTTCCTATGTATTAAAGATGGTCAAACACCAACAAATAAACAATAAAATTACCAAAAATTAAAAAAAAAATTCGAAAAAAAATGTTGAAATTTTTTTTTAAAAATTTGTATAAAAATTTTTTACAAAAAATTTATTTTTTTTCAAAAATTACAAAAAATATTCCTTGGGTTTTCATAAAACTTATATAACTCGTATAAAAACTCATATACTCAAAAAAATGTTAATTTGTGTCAAAAAGCTGTAATTCATATGGAAACAGTATAGAAAAACACACATTTTTACCCATGTAATTTCAATAAATTGAAAAAAGTGTTAAACGGACTGAACGGGACGGGTACAAAAGTATATATGTGCTGAAAGAAGAGACTCTTGGGCATCTTTCTGTGAAAACATAACTTTGTTCCATGTTGTTCCACAAAAGTTCTAGTCCACTAAATTTGGAATTTCATAAAATTTAGTACCTGAGGAAAAATAAAATAGCTCATGTTGTGTAAACGCTACGGTAATTTACTAAAACGATTTTCAATGGCCACAATCCTATATATCTTACAAAAAAAACAATGAACGCAATAGCTGTTATAGTTTCCGAGAAATAACTACGCCTTTCTCGAGAAATTTGCAAAACTTACGTATTTCCCAAAAAGGGGGAAATGTTCGTCTTTAGGGACACACCACGCCCACACCTTCCAATATTTTGACCTAATTTTTTGATTTCCTTAGTTTCAATATGTTTACTATCGAATCCTATATAGAAATTAAATATCGTTGATAAAACAAAATTTTGATTTTTGGCCAGGAAAATCGATTCTTGAACCATTGTGCGGCCCTAGTCTAAAATGTTGGCAAACCACCACAGAAAATTATTAAAACATTACCACAGAATCCAACAAAAATATTTAATTTAAAAGAAAATTTTGTTCCCATTCCCGAGATTTTCACCTGTCCATAGGAGAAAGTCTTAAATCCTGGCCGAAGGCCGGCTCTTTAGAGAAAAATAGGTTAGGGCCTTTGTGGATCTTTTGAGGCCCATTTCTCGGGAATATAGATTTCCGCAACAAAAGCAATACATCGTTGGAATCGGGATAAAAAGCACTATCTGTGGTAATTGTTTTCAATTGTTTGTTCTGCGATGTTTTACCAACGTTATAGGTTAGGGCCTTCGCTGATCTTTGGAGGCCCATATCTCGAGAAGTATACATTTCCGCAACAAAAGCAATACATGGTTGGAATCGGGATAAAAAGCACTATCTGTGGTAATTTTTTCATAATTTTCTGCGGTGGGTCGGTAAAGGAAAGGAGTTCCGAACATTTTTTTCAAGTAACTTCTGCCCAATAATAGTGAATGTTTAAAGAAAAGTTTTAGTGAATATTTTTATTTTATTTCCGTAATTAAATCAAGTCTTAAGCTGTTGAAAATTCCAGGTCCGGTTTCAAGGCTGATACAATTGCCATTAATACACCTGCGATAATGTGTTCGCGCCACTCCATTTGGACGGTTAAACGACAATTCACTTCACCTGCGTTGGTTTCACGTTCCATTTCTTCTCCATATAAATCTTGAATATCATCGAATGCATCAATCTTTTCCTCATCCGATGTCTTAGATTGTAAAATATTAAACCACTTGATAATATCTTGATTCTCTTTCTTTCCAGCTTCATCCAAACTGGCAATGAAATTTTCCACATCTTTTACTATCAACGGCAAATCGTTTGTCAAAAATTCCTTTTTAGTAGCCTCTTCATCAGTTTCATTTAAAGTTTTCTGTTGTAAACCCCAAATTTGATTGACCTCCTTGTGTCGCAAATCATAGCGAATATGTTCAATGATAAAGAACAAATTATGGACCTTACGTTGTAGGGTACAATTGGTGGGATGCTTGCGAAATGCTTCCGAAGTGTTAACATCATCTTGAAGGTGTTTTTCGAGGTCTTCATAGGATTGTAAATTTTTCGGAGGTATTTTTTGTTTATTTTCTTCCAACCATACATTGTAGTTTTTCAGGACATTGGGATAGATTGAGGTTTTGGCCAATATTTCATCGGAAACAATTTTATTAACTTTCAGCAGAATTGTATCGAATAATTGATAACGTCGATGATAGGTAGAGGTTTTGGCAGAGACATCCGTTGTGGTTTCTATGACAGTTGTTGAGGATTTTTGAGGAGCAGCGAAGACAATCTATTGGGACATAAGTGATAGTGGGTTAGAATTGAATATGTATGTATGCTTCGCTTGTATTATAAACTCACTTGTATTGCCAGTAAGGCAATACATAAATTTAAGACAATTTTCATAATTTCTTATTCGATCCGAAATACAGTCGCCGTCGTTGTTTTCTAAAATGTAACTATTCCGTTGTAGTATTCAGAATCGTGTTTATTTCTTGATTCTAGCTTGAACATTTAAATTCTCTTATCTCCATAATAAAAGGTCATCATTGTTTTCATTTCACGATCGCCAAGTTCATGATAAGAATGCCCACTAATGTGCCGAATTAAAATCGAACTAGGTTACCCTTTGCTTTTTAATCTTTACCAGAAATGAAGTAAGCAAGAAAGCGAGGCCCTAAAGGCCTCGGTACATAAGCAGCAGTTTGGCATGCAAACGTTAGAACTACGATCTAGAAAAATATTCAACGCTGCCAGAATGCAACGGACCGTGTGTTCTGAGCCTTTTAGTCTTTATTGTTATGGTAACGCAAACTTGTTCGTTCGTATATGTATGTTATTCAGTTATCTGGTTCTTGTTCCTCTGAGACCAGATTCACCCAAGCAGTTACTGCATTAACACCATCTTGTTGAGTTGAAGGCTCGCTGGTGTCTTGAGGAGGCAGCACCCTGTTGCAGCCCTTAGGGCGGCATTCTGACAGCTTTGAATATTCTTCCACTTCTTTGTAAGCATTGACTTCAGAACCTTGTTCCTACTTTCGATATTGTCGCAAATAGCTGTGGCATGCTGGTACACCCAATATCTTGGGTTAATTAGTGGTCAGAATCAAGACACCATCTGGTACAATATGGGTGGCTAACTATATATTGAGAATACTTGTCACATACTCAACCCCACTTGCGTAAGCATTGCTATTGAACTTCCGTGTGGGCCGAACGCTTTGGATGATTTCGCGTTTCGAACGATATCTGAAACATCTTACTTACTTAGCTGGCCCATTACAGAACATTTGTTCCATAGACCGAACTAAGAAAAGATCTCCAATTCTCTCTGTTTCGTGCTTTGCTTTTTGGAATACCGCGCCTTGTCATCTCTTCATCCACTTGCTTGCGCCATATATTCTTTGGCCTGCCAATTCTGCGTGCACCGCCATGTGGCTCGAATTTATACGCCTTTTTAGCGGGTTCATCATCGCACATTCTTATTATATGGCCTAGCCAACGCAATCGCTGCGTCTCGATACGTTTAACTATATTGATGTCGTTGTATAGCAGATACAGCTCGTGGTTCATACGACGTCGATATTCACCGTCAACGCAGATCGGTTCTTAGATCTTTCGAAGAATTTTTCTCTCAAACACGCCAAGCACTGACTTATCTGCTTGCGCAAGTATCCAGGCTTCGGAACCATACATCAGCACGGGTAGTATCAGTGTTTTGTAAAGCGTTATTTTTGTTTGATGAGTTGTGGCTTTGTTTTTAAATTGCTTACTTAGACCATAGTAGCATCTGTTGGCCAATACAATTCTTCTTCTTTTTTCACAACTGATGTTGTTTGTTGTGTTTATTTCAGTGCCGAGGTAGACGAAGTCCTTAACTACCTCAAACTTAAAGGAACCAACTTCAACAGTTGGTCCGGTCTCAATGGACGCATTACGCGTCGACACCATCAGCTTGGTCTTCTCGCCGTTTACCGCCAGACCCACTTTAGCAGATTCTCCTTCGACCTCCATAAAGGTATCGGTTACTTCTTTTACTGATAGTCCCATGATGTCTATATCATCAGCATAAGCAAGTAACATGTGGCTATTGGTGTAGATTGTGCCACTTCTTTTGACGTTTGCCTCTCGTATAACCTTTTCTAGCAGGATGTTGAAAAGATCACACGAAAGGCTGTCTCCTTGCCTGAAACCTCTTTTGGTACAAAACTCTTCGGAGAGGTTCTTTCATATTTTAATTGAAGATCTTTTGTCAGTTAGAGTCATTTTACAAAGCCGAATGAGCTTTGCTTGGATACCAAATTCAGACATTGCAATACTTGGAATACCTTTGAACGTAGCGGGCTATCGAAGGCTGCTTTAAAATCGACAAAAAGGTAGTAGGTGTCGATCTGCATCTCTTGGGTCTGCTCCAGGATTTGCCGCAGGGTAAATATCTGGTCAATGGTGGACTTGCCAGGTCTAAAGCCGCATTGGTATGGTCCAATTATTTCGATGACCATGGGCTTTAGTCGTTCGCACAATATCCCTGACACGATCTTGTAGGCAATAGGGGGTACTCGTAGAATTATGCCCCTATAGTTAGAGCATACAGTCTTATCTCCCTTCTTGTGGACGGGACACAGGATACTCAGGTTCCAATCGTCGGGTACTCGTTCTTCCTGCCAGACGGTGCTAACTAGCTGATGAATACACCTAATCAGCGTGTCGCCTCCGGTATTGAACAGCTCGGCTGGTAAGCCATCGGCTCCTGCTGCCTTATTATTTTTCAGCCGATTTATTGCTGTCCTAACCTCATCTTGGCTGGGCGGTATACATTCAATACCCTCTTCTGGGATTGGGTCTGTGGAATCATTGTCGTCTTCGCTGCTATTGGATACCAACAGTTTTGAAAAATGTTCTTTCCATATCCTTAGCACACTATCTGTATCAGTTACCAAATTACCTTGCTGGTCTCTACAGGAGGATGTGCCAGTTCCAAAGCCATCAGTTTGATGTTTCACTATTTGGTAGAATTCGGACTTCATTCTGTCTCCTGTACATCTCGATTTGTTCACACTCCCGCTTTTCCATCTCTCTCTTTTTCCTGCGGAAAAGACGTTTCTCCTCTCTCCTTTTCTCTCGATACCTCTCTCGTGCGCTACGCGTTGCTACTGATTGTAAAGTAGCCCTATATGCCGAATTTTTCTCTTCGGTAGCAGCACGACACTCCTGGTCATACCATGGATTCCTTGGTGGAGGTCTCTGGTATCCAAGTACAGATTTTGCGGCTGTTTGCATGGAGTGGGCAATATTTTGCCATTGCGCTGATATGTTATCGGGATGAGGAGTGCTTTGATTAAGCAATTGGGCTAGTTGAGTGGAATATGCTGTGGCTATCTGTTGTGATTGCAGCTTACCGATGTCTAACTTTCGTGTTGTGTCTGTTCGTACTTTGTTTGCTACGTTTAAGCGGGTGCGTACCTTTGCTGCAACAAGGTAGTGGTCCGAATCAATGTTTGCGCCTCGGAACGATCGTACATCCAACACGCTCGATGAATTTCTTCCATCTATCACAACATGATCAATTTGATTTCTTGTTTTCTGATCTGGAGACAGCCAGGTGCCCTTATGAATATCGAGATGATTAAATCTGGTACTGCTAACTACCATGTTTTTTGCAACTGCAAAGTCTATCAGCCTCATACCATTGTCAGATGTTTCTCCTTTCCAATTTTGGCATTAAAATCGCCTAGAATAATTTTGATGTCATGGGCAGGGCAACGGTCATAAGTTTCTTCTAAGCGCTCGTAAAATATATATTTGGTCTGTTCGTCCTTGTCTTCAGTGGGAGGCATGAGCACAAATAATGCTGATGTTGAAGAGTTTTGCTCTTAATCAATTTGCAGCAAGTCTTTCATTCACTGGGGTGAGCTGGAGACCAGATGTTTTATCCTCCGACCAACTACAAATCCGCAACCAAATTTATGCTTTGTGTCATGGCAGCTATAATACAGTGCGTCACCTTTAGGTGTTGTTGTGACGTCTTTCTCGTTCCATCGTATTTCCTGTATGGCAGTAATGTCGGCATTGTACTTTTCAAGTACATCTGCCAATGCGTAAACTGCGCCATTCCTATAAAGAGTGCGAACATTCTAGGTGCAGATTCGCAGATCATGGTCCTTAAAACGTTTGCGGGCTGCGTCAACTTTAGAGGGGTTTGTTTTTCTTTTCTTTCGTTTTTTCATAGTAGGCTGTTTTTTCTAGGGGAGGGTTACTAACCCGACGCCCAAACCCAAGTTTTTAACGTTCTTATGGGTGAAACATCGCTGATCGTAAATTGCAGTGGTACATCTCCGGCAAAATCCTTCCGTGATATTCACACCAAGTTGAAGATTTTTTTGAAGGTAAATTTTTCGCTGGAAGACTACATTGTAGTCTTTTAGGACATTGGGATAGATGGAGGTTCTGGACAATAATACAACGGAACTAATATTCTTAACATAGGGTGACATAGGGGATGAAAGATACCAAGGAACGGTCCTCACAGGCTTAAACATGGCCCCTACAAAGGTTTTAGGGACCATGATCTGATGACGGAGCTCCTTCACCTTCGCTCTCTCCCAAACGCTATGAAAGTTTCAACGTGTGGCTTTAGAGTTATATGTAGGAACGGGTTACGCAGCAGCCACTACATTGCGCTTCCCACTACTTGCTGAATGTACTCGCTTATATCAAATAAAAGCTGTGTTCCATTACTTACCTGAGGTTACCATTTTACCATTTGTTACCATTTTTAACCTGCAAAGGGTTCCTTAACCCCGAAAAGTGGCAAAACTGGAAGCAATTTTTAAGAGAGTGAGAGAGGAGAGAGAGCAAAAATGGCTTTCTCTTCTACCACAGGCTACCAGACAAATTTCTACAGGTAAAAAATGGCAGAATTGATTTTTCGACTTTTGTTTGACGACTATTTCACAATGAAGATGAAAATGGACGAAGAACAGAAGAAAAAGTCGAGCGCTGACAAAACTAAATTAAAAACTGTGAAATAAAAGACGAAAATTAATTTTTTATGTTTCTCTTTGACAATAGTTGTGTCTTTTTACTTTTTCAGTAATAATTATTCAGTAACTTCTTTTCAGAGAGTAAGAGAGATTTTGCTCTTTGATAAGAAAATAGAGAAAAAAGTAAAAAGACAGCATTTAGTCAACATTAGCAAGATAACAGTTGATAACCAAAACAAAAACATTGGCGCCAATGCATGAAAGGAAAACTAACTCCAAAGCAATGAAAAAGGTCTTCAATTTTAAGCAAAATAAATAAAAAATAATGAATATATTAATAAAATAATCAATAAATAAACCTGAATCGTAATATTTATAGTATATTTCCATAAAAATAAGATAAACATTGAGCAGCTGACCATTAGCAGATGATTAAAAAACAGCTGATCGAACTTGCTAAATGTTGCTGGGAAAAATTCTTTCAGCAACTTTTAGCAATTTCTCAGCAAACAACTGTCAAAATTGTTCTCTCACTTCGCTCTCTTTTACTGAACTTTTGTGTAAAAAGACAGCATTTAGTAACATTTTGTAATAATTATTACAAATTATCACGTAAAAAGACACACCTATTGCTGCCAGATCTACCATTTTTCCGTTCCTTTACTTTTCTGGTAAAATTGTTCATGAGAGAGCAATTTAGAGCAATTTTGACACTTTTCCCTTTTACCACTCTTACCATTAAAAAAGTAAAGGAACAAAGCTAAAGACAGTATGACACACGACTTAACTAAAGACGCACACTGAACACAGCACAACAGAAGAGAGACACACTGAACACAACACGACAGAAAACGTCACAATAAGTGATAGCTCATTTATGCTAAGTTTACATTTACGAAATCCACTCGATTTCAACTGTCAATTCCATAGCTCAAACGTCAAATGAAATCTCATCTGGATTTCATTTGACGTTTAACCTATGGATTTGACAGTTGAAATCGAGTGGATTTCGTAAATGTAAACCAAGCATTAGACTAGCCATAAATCCTCAACTGCATTTAATAAATCCGGTACAATCTCATTTAGATATACCTTTGGAGGATTTAAATGGCTGTCAGCTGATTTTTGTTCATAGCACAATTACCAAGGTAGATGCATCAGCCCATCTGATCGAATTAGAAACGTCAAAATAAGTTGTTGTAAATTGAATTCGTCTCAAGAAACATACGGCAAATTACAAATTTATTGTTTAATATTGAAAATGTCAGCACATTATGCTACTAATGCTAACTAATGAGCAAATAAAGAATTATTTTATTGTTTAGACATCCAAAATTTTAGTCTTGGTTGATTAAAATCAACTTTGTATATCAAAGCAAACTTAATTTGTTGGACTTGTTTAAAAATGTTGACATTTCAAACTATTTTTGTTGTAGCAATTTACCGATGCATACACCTTGTTTCTTGTTTCAGCTTGCAACTCTTTGTATTTTCTAGCAACAATAGCTCTGTTCCAGAACTAAAAAGTTTTTACACTTTTTACCACTTTTACACATTTTGCGTTCCCGTACACAAAATTTATATGAAAATCGTTTACGACTTTTACGACTTTTACCACTTTATAAAGTACGGGAACAGGCCAAATGTTGAAAAAAACAGAGTTGTATACGAGGATTTATGCCGGATTTAAAACAAATCCACTCAATACAAGGATTTATGGTAAATCTAGTAGATTTTGAACGGATTTAGCGAATAAAACCTGATAATGCGCTAAATCCGGCTAATGATGTCATATCTAAATGGCCTATAAAAGACGCCGAAAAGTGACGAACACAGATAGTCCTTGTAAAGAAGTTACACAATTTAGACGTGATAAATAGAATTGGAAAGCAGAATATCTTTCGTCCAACGGTCGGGAAATTCAGTATCCAGAGTGAAGCATCTGACAAAGGAATAATAGCACTGTTACATTAGAGTTTTTTGCCGGGTTAACCCACTTCATGAGGATTTATTTGACGATTGCGCTATGAAATTGACATTTGAAACCCAGTGGGTTTATTTAATCCGGTTAAGTGTAACCGAGGTATAAGGCTGGTTGATTTCGCATGGTACCAGATTTAAGTACCTCGATATTCAAAAGGCCACCTGGCTGTATCCACGTCGATGAACAAGGAATCAAATTGATTACGTTGTGGACCACTGACTTGTTGCAGCAAAGCTACGTACCCGTCTAAACGTTGCAAATAAAGCACGAACATACACAACAAGGAAGTTGGACATCGGTAAGCTGCAAACATAACAGATAACTACATCATATTCTACTCAGCTGGCCCTGAACATGCTTAATCAAATCACTTCTCGTCCCCATATAACATATCAGCACAATGGCAAAGTATTGCCCACTTCATGCAAACAGCCGCAAAATCCATGCTTGAATACCAGAGACCTCCATCAAGGAATCCATGTCGTGCTGCTATCGAAGAGAAAAATTCGGCATATAGGACACTCTACAATCAGTAGGAACGCGTAGCGCACGAGAGAGGTGTAGTAAGAAAATGAGAGAAAAGAAACGTAATTTCCACAAGAAAAAGAGAGAAATGGAAAAGCGGAAGTGTGAAAAAAATCGAGATGTACAGGAGCCAGAATGAAGTCCGAAAATTCTACCGAAAAGTGAAACATCAAACATATGGCTTTGGTACAGGTCATGGTACAATAATACATGTACAACGGCAAAAACAGCCGATAATAACATTAGTTGTCAAAATATATTATTGTGAATAAAATCACATACAAAAGGTAAACAAACAATTCACAGTAATGCGTTATTGTGAACAATTTTGACGTTTGGTATGATTTGATGTAACACCTTCATATTCCACCATGGTACAGGTACATCCCCCTGTAGAGACTAGCAAGTTAATTTGACAACTGATACAGATAGTGAGCTTTGGATATGGAAAAACATTTTTCCAAACTGTTGGTGTCCGATAGTAGCGAAGACGACGAAGATGCCATAGATCCAAATTCCAGAAGATTGTATTGAGTGTATACCGTCCTGCCAAGACGAGGTGAAGACAGTAGCAAATTGGCCGGAGAATAATAAGGCAGCAGGAGCCTCGAACTGTGTCCCGTTCACAAGAAATGAGATAAAACTGCGCGCTCTAACTATAGGGGCATAAGTCTAATCCCTATTGCTTATAAGATAGTGTTAGGGATGTTGCCTATGGTCAACGAAATAATTGGACCTTACCAATGCGGCTTTATCCACTATTGACCACATATTTACCCTCGCTTCTGTTCGACTCTAGTGTCCCATACTTGGAATGTAAGGGTGTAGCGGTGAGGCGTGGAACTGTTGAGATAGAACTGCCGAATGTGTATACTCCGCCGATTAAAAGTTTTGCCCTGCGTTATTCGCTTGGCATCAGGCCACTGTTGGAAGGTGATAACCGGCTTATCCATCGGCTTGGAGATTTCAATGCGCATTATGAGATATGACATTCAACACTAGGGATTGGCCAGATCGACATAGAACTGTCTATGCAAATAGATAGTTCCGTACATTTAGCACTGTGAACGAAGACGAAACCACCAGGATTAGAGGAGACTGCTATAGTTCGCCTGAAATATCCATTGGGTCACCTGGTCTAATGAATGAAATGACTTGGCAACTCGTCATACATATTCGTGGGATCGGACCATCTTCCTATCCTAATGTCCATCAATAGGCCACCCAACTTCATAACATCTGAACGCCGTACTTTTCTTAACCATGAGAAAGCCAATTAGCAAGGATTCAGAGAACTCACTAACCAAGGCTTCAGAAAACTGCCCAATCCCTCTGATTTTCGATTAGCAGAGAGGAATTTCCGTGACATCATCACTGCTGCAGCCGCTTGCCATATTCCTGCTGATCGAATACCTGAATGAATACCCAATTTCCCACAAGAGGCGACGGGTTTAGCGAATGTGCTTGATGAGCTTCGCCCTACGAACCCTAGCGACCCCAGAGTCAGAGAATTGACAATGGAAGTCAACAGGTTAGTCTGAAAACATATGTGGAAAATGTGGCTAGAGCATCTGAAGTGCTGCAAAATTGGAACAGGTAGTAGTAAATTTTAGATAACGACGTGATTAAGGCAGATCCGAAGATGCGATATCTTCTAGCCGAGGAGGAACCACCACAATTTACGATGGGGATGTTGCAGATGTTATGCGAGGCGTAAAATCAACCAAAGGCCTTGGACCTGACGAAAATTCAATGGTAACCCAAAAAAAGCTGGATGAACACGTGTTATGTTGGGTTCCGGGTCACAGTAACATTATGGGAAACGAGGCAGCAGATAAACTAGCTCGAGGTACCTCTAAGTCTATCGACTTATCAATTGATGAAACCGTCCGGCCACCGATGTGCTACTACGTCGGTAAATTTCGTGAGATCTTCAATGAGAGAGCACATAAAAGATGGCTATTGGAGGAGTCAGGAGTCGAGTATTTGAGCAAGGTCCCCAACCTATCGTTAGTTACCCTAATAGTTTCTGAAGCCTGAGAAATGACCGTTGCTGAAACCTGGCAAGGATGTCAGTAAGGGTGAATAGTATAGGCCAAGCTTACTTATGTCACCAGTAGCAAATATACTTGAGGCGTTACTCCTTCCCAGCATCAGAGCGGATCATCAACACAGGTTCCGGAAGCAGCATAGTACCACAGTAGAACTGGGCGCCATTTCCACTTCGGTCATGTTTAACGACGTGTTATGACAGATTCGAAGAGATGCGCGGGCTACTTTTGCCGACAATTTATTGAGCAGCCCCATTTGCGATATCTTCTAGCCGAGGAGGAACCACCACAATTTACGATAGGGATGTTGCAGATGTTATGCGAGGCGTAAAATCATCCAAAGGCCTTGGACCTGACGAAATTTCAATGGTAACCCAAAAAAAGCTGGATGAACCAGGAGGCGAGTGTTTGAGCGAGGTTCCCAACCTATCGACAACAAATAGTTTCTGAAGCCTGGAAATCGGCAAGGTGGTCCCGTTGCTGAAACCTGACAAGGATGTCAGCAAGGTGTGAATCGTATAGGCCGATTTTACTTCTGTCACCAGTAGCAAAGATACTTGAGACGTTACTCCTCCCCAGCATCAGAGCATATTATCAAAACGGGTTCCAGAAGCAGCATAGTATCATAGCAGAACTGCATGACATTTCCACACATAGTAGCCGAGGAGGCCTTGCTTATGTTTTTAAAATTGTAATTTTTTGTTGCCAAATTCTGAACCCATAACATCTGGAAAAAATTAAGAAAATAGTCATATGGCCATTATAATAATGGGGGATATGTATGTAAGTATAATAGTATTCAAATAGAAATAATACAATATTTTCATTACTTTTTTCATTTGCTTCTAGCCTACCGCTGTGTTCTTATCGGAAATATTTCAATATATTTATTTCTTCTTTTCGCGTACTGGATGTAGGTTCGTGTTCAATACAACGTTGGCCTCTGTATGGAGTTCAACAATCTTTAGACTTTGGTAAGCCACAGTTTGCTATAACAAAACGAAGACTATGAAATTTATATACAGTCGAACATCTCCATAACGAACTTCCCTGTAACGAATACTTCTCTATAACGAATTAATTTTGTAAGGCACAAGTTGAAATTGTCACAAAAATAATCTCTCTATTCTTCTTTTCCGCTTAACTCTGCACAGTCGAGAAAGTTGAGAGAGCTGTGGATTCCCTAACTAAAACCCTCCTGACGAGTTATGAGGACTCCTGTCCAATCACCTATCCGGGGAAGAAATCCCAACCGGTGTGGTGGACCAAACAATTAGCCAATCTGCGTAAATCAGCAAGGAAATCCTGCAATAAAGCCAGCAACACGAAACTCAGTACGAATTGGGATGCCTACAAGGTCAATTTCAATAAGTACAATAGTGAAATCAAGAAAGCTAATCGAAATTCTAGGGTTACTTTCAGTGAGTTAATAGAGGGAGTTGGTGAAGCTGCCAGGTTTCGTAAGGTACTATCTAAGGACCTCAAATCCATATGTAGTACGAAACGGAGCGATGGTTCCTAGACTAACTCTAGTTTAGAGACTTTGGATATGTTTTCAGGGGTTCACATTCCCGGATCCGCGGACTTCGTCGGAGTCTTGCCAACAGCAAGTCACAGTCGAGTCCAAACTGTCGAAGATGAGCAACTGATTGACAGAATAACTAACCACACAAGACTTCGGTGGGCGATCAAAAGCTTTCAACCTTATAAATCACCGGGACCGGATGGTATAATACCGGTAATACTACAGAATGTGGCTGAGCCAGCACTATCTATCCTAGTGGAATCCATTGATGAGATGCTGAAAAGTAGAATCATCAACTCATTCATAAAAGAAAGTTCTGTGAGGAAAGCGCATGAAGACCAAGGTGGTTGCCTATGCTGATGATGTGGTTGTGCTGATAAGTGGCAAATTCTTAGCAACCCTGTCTGAACATATGCAACACGCTGGCACAACTTCAAAGCTGGGCCGAGAACAATGGTCTGGGAGTAAACCCAGAGAAAACGAATCTTGTACTATTCACTAAGAAACGCAAAATCCCGATTTCGAGCCTCAAGTCTTGGACGGGGTGGCCCTGGAATTTTTTACGGAAGTAAAATACCTCGGCACTATACTGGACCATCACTTGACATGGAAAAGAAATATTGAGGAGCGAACGAACAAAGGACTCATGGTACTCTACTCCTGTAAAAACTCAATTGGGAAAAGCAGGGGATTGAGACCGCTAATCATACACTGGCTGTATGTAACGGTTGTCCTGTCCATACTTACTTATGGGGGGCTGGTTTGGTGGCAAGCACTTGGGAACAAAGCATTACTCTCCAAACTATCAAGTGTACAAAGAACTGCGTCATTGCTGATTACAGGATCGATTAAAAGCATTCCTCAGACTGTTTTAAACGTCATCTTGGATTTCCAACCTCTGGACATTCTAATCCAGCTTCAGGCGGCTAGAACAGCTTTTAGACTCCGCGATTCAGGATCTTGGCGTGGTTTACACTTCGGACACTCGAACGTCTTAAAAAGAATTGATAGTCGACTTGAGTTAAGGACGCATGGGCTGAGTGCATATCTCCTCTGGATTGTCTGGCAATATACAAGATGCGTCCAAGGTGTAAGAAGGCACTGGCGCCGGCGCTTACTGCGAGAATCCATTAATTAAAAACTCATACAAACTCAACGATACCTGCAGTATTTTTCAGGCGGAGATTCTTGCTATCAGGAAAGCAGCTGAACTGGTGACTACATATGCCGATAGCCAGGGGGCCTTCAAGGCTCTCAAGTCATGGACCATTAATTGAAGAGCTATTATTGATTGCAGGAAATCTCTATGTTGGGTTCCGGGTCACAGTAACATTATGGGAAACGAGGCAGCAGATGACCTAGCTCGAGGTGCCTCTAAGTCTATCGACTTATCAATTGATGAAAGCGTCCGGCCACCGATGTGCTACTACATCGGTAAACTTCGTGAGATCTTCAATGAGAGGGCACATAAAAGATGGCTATTGGAATCTGGTTGTAGGGTATCCAAGGAAAACTGGCCTATGGTCTCTCGTCAAAGAACGGCGTCCCTCCTCTCACTTTATAAGCTACGGATGAAAATCGCGGTGGGACTTATAACAGGTCACTGCAGAGTGAGATCTCTAACCTAAAAATGGGATGACAGTGGCATTGACTACTGCAGACTAAGTGAAGATGCGAAGGAGATAGAGACTGTCGAACATTTGCTTTGTAGGTGTTTCTTGTTGCAAACAAGGAGATGCCGAACACTGGGTAGATATGAGATAGATACTCTGACCTTTCTGCCTAACATAGATCCCATTGTTCCACTCAACTTTGCCAAACATCTATCATACCAAATTATCATCTTATCATCTATTTCTTATCATCCTCATATTATCAACATCCTTACATCTTTAAATCAACGTCTGCAACTTTAACCGACATAGGATGACCACAATGGACCAACGGTCTACGTGTGAAGCAGTCACCGATACTATTAGAAGGCTGCGCATCCTTAAACCTAACCTAACTCCTTGAGGAGAATAGAGCCTCTTATTTTCTTGTTTATAGAAATTTCTGAAACACTGTCTGAACATAAGTCGACTTTCGATTAATCGACTTTTAGCTGTCAAAAGTCTAAAAATCGTTGTCGAATTTTGTCTGCAGAGAAAAACGCATAATCGATTATCGTTTGATGGATTTTTAGATTGTTGACTTGGCGGTTTTACAGTTTCAAAAGAAAACTCGAAAATTGACGAATAGTCGATTATAATCAATATTCTGCGGTTATGAAAAGTCGAATGTCGAGTTTTAAGACAACTGAAATAATCGCCAGACCTAAAATTGTATTTGTAGTTTTTGACCAAAATCAACAAGCCGAAAAATCTATTATTGCTTTCAATTACCTATCAATATTGCCGAATTTGCTTCTATAGCCCCTTTTTGAAAAAAAGCATGCGTCTACAAACCCTTTCTGGAAGAAATGGTGCTTCTGTAGACCCTTTTTAAAGAAAGGTTGCCCTGTAGACTATTTATGGAAGAAAGGGTGCTTCTATAGACCCTTTCTGGAAGAAAGTGTGCTTCTGTAGACTATTTATGAAAGAAAGGGTGCTTCTATAGACCCTTTCTGGAAGAAAGTGTGCTTCTATAGACCCTTTCTGGAAGAAAGGGTGCTACTATATACCCATTCTGGAAGAAAGGGTGATTCTATAGACCGTTTCTAGAAGAAAGGGTGAATCTATAGACTCTGTCTGGAAGAAAGGGTGCTTCTATAGACCCTTTCTGGAAGAAAGTGTGCTTCTATAGACCCTTTCTGGAAGAAAGGGTGCTTCTGTAGACTATTTATGGAAGGAAGGGTGCTTCTATATACCCTTTCTGGAAGAAAGTGTGCTTCTATAGACCCTTTCTGGAAGAAAGAGTGCTACTATATACCCATTCTAGAAGAAAAGGGTGATTCTATAGACCGTTTCTAGAAGAAAGGGTGCTTCTATAGACTCTGTCTGGAAGAAAGTGTGCTTCTATAGACTCTTTCTGGAACAAATGGTGCTTCTATAGACCCGTTCTGGAAAAAAGGGAGCTTCTCTAGACCCGTTCTGGAAAAAAGGGTGCTTCTATAGACCCGTTCTGTAAGAAAGGGTGCTTCTATAGACCCGTTCTGTAAGGAAGGGTGCTTCTATAGACATTTTCTGAAAGAAAGGGTGCTTCTATAGACCCGTTCTGTAAGGAAGGGTGCTTCTATAGACCCGTTCTGTAAGGAAGGGTGATTCTATAGACATTTTCTGGAAGAAAGGGTGCTTCAATAGACTCTTTCTGGAAAGAACGCGCTTCTGTAGACTTTTCTGTATGAAAGGGTGCTTCTATAGACACTTTCTGGAAGAAAGGGTGCTTCTATAGACACTTTCTGGAAGAAAGGGTGCTTCTATAGACACTTTCTAAAATAAAGCAAGGGTGCTTTAATAGTTCCTTTCTGAAAGAAAGGATGCTTCTATAAACCCTTTCTGGAAGAAAGGGTGCTTCTTTAGACTCTGTCTTGAAGAAAGGGTGCTTCTATAGACGCTTTCTGGAAGAAAGGGTGCTTCTATAGACGCTTTCTGGAAGGAAGGGTGCTTCTATAGACCCGTTCTGTAAGGAAGGGTGTTTCTATAGACATTTTCTGAAAGAAAGGGTGCTTCTATACACATTTTCTGGAAGAAAGTGTGCTTCTATAGACATTTCCTGGAAGAAAGGGTGCTTCAATAGACTCTTTCTTAAAAAATAGGTGCTTCAATAGACTCTTTCTTAAAAAAAGGTGCTTCAATAGACTCTTTCTTAAAAAAAGGTGCTTCTGTAGACTTTTTCTGGATGAAAGGGTGCTTCTATAGACACTTTCTGGAAGAAAGTGTGTTTCTATAGACACTTTCTAAAAGAAAGAAAGGGTGCTTCAATAGTTCCTTTCTGAAAGAATGGATGCTTCTATAAACCCTTTCTGGAAGAAAAGGGCGCTGCTATAGACACTTTCTGAAAAAATGGTGCTTCTATAGACACTTTCTGGAAAAAAGGGTGCTTCTATAGACACTTTCTGGAAGAAAGGGTGCTTCTATAGACCCGTTCTATAAGGAAGGGTGTTTCTATAGACATTTTCTGAAAGAAAGGGTGCTTCTATACACATTTTCTGGAAGAAAGTGTGCTTCTATAGACATTTCCTGGAAGAAAGGGTGCTTCAATAGACTCTTTCTTAAAAAATAGGTGCTTCAATAGACTCTTTCTTAAAAAAAGGTGCTTCAATAGACTCTTTCTTAAAAAAAGGTGCTTCTGTAGACTTTTTCTGGATGAAAGGGTGCTTCTATAGACACTTTCTGGAAGAAAGTGTGTTTCTATAGACACTTTCTAAAAGAAAGAAAGGGTGCTTCAATAGTTCCTTTCTGAAAGAATGGATGCTTCTATAAACCCTTTCTGGAAGAAAAGGGCGCTGCTATAGACACTTTCTGAAAAAATGGTGCTTCTATAGACACTTTCTGGAAAAAAGGGTGCTTCTATAGACACTTTCTGAAAGAAAGGGTGCTTCTGTAGACCCTTTCTAGAAGAAAGCGTGCTTCTGTAGACACTTTCTGGAATAAAGGGTGCTTCTGTAGACCCTTTCTGGAAGAAAGTGTGCTTCTGTAGACACTTTCTGGAAGAAAGGGTGCTTCAATACATCCTTTCTGGAAGAAAGGGTGCTTCATTACCTCCTTTCTGGAAGAAAGGGTGCTTCAATACATCCTTTCTGGAAGAAAGGGTGCTTCAATACATCCTTTCTGCAAGAAAGGGTGCTTCAATACATCCTTTCTGGAAGAAAGGGTGCTTCAATACATCCTTTTTGGAAGAAAAAGTGCTTCTATAGACCCTTTCTGGAAGAAAGGGTGCTTCAATACATCCTTTTTGGAAGAAAGGGTGCTTCAATACATCCTTTTTGGAGGAAAGGGTGCTTCAATACATCCTTTTTGGAAGAAAGGGTGCTTCAATACATCCTTTTTGGAAGAAAGGGTGCTCCAATACATCCTTTTTGGAAGAAAGGGTGCTTCAATACATCCTTTCTGGGAGAAAGGGTGCTTCAATACATCCTTTTTGGAAAAAGGGGTGCTTCAATACATCCTTTTTGGGAGAAAGGGTGCTTCAATACATCCTTTTTGGGAGAAAGGGTGCTTCAATACATCCTTTTTGGAAGAAAGGGTGCTTCAATACATCCTTTTTGGAAGAAAGGGTGCTTCAATACATCCTTTTTGGAAGAAAGGGTACTTCAATACATCCTTTTTGGAAGAAGGGGTGCTTCAATACATCCTTTTTGGGAGAAAGGGTGCTTCAATACATCCTTTTTGGAAGAAAGGGTGTTTCAATACATCCTTTTTGGAGGAAAGGGTGCTTCAATACATCCTTTTTGGAAGAAAGGGTGCTTCAATACATCCTTTTTGGAAGAAAGGGTGCTTCAATACATCCTTTCTGGAAGAAAGGGTGCTTCAATACATCCTTTTTGGAAAAAGGGGTGCTTCAATACATCCTTTTTGGGAGAAGGGGTGCTTCAATACATCCTTTTTGGGAGAAAGGGTGCTTCAATACATCCTTTCTGGAAGAAAGGGTGCTTCAGTATATCCTTTCTGGAAGAAAGGGTGCTTCAATACATCCTTTCTGGAAGAAATGGCGCTTCAATACATCATTTCTGGAAGAAAGGGTGCTTCAATACATCATTTCTGGAAGAAAGGGTGCTTCAATACATCCTTTTTGGAAGAAAGGGTGCTTCAATACATCCTTTTTGGAAGAAAGGGTGCTTCAATACATCCTTTTTGGAAGAAAGGGTGCTTCAATACATCCTTTTTGGAAGAAAGGGTGCTTCAGTACATCCATTCTGGAAGAAAGGGTGCTTCAATACAACCTTTTTGGAAGAAAGGGTGCTTCTATAGACCCTTTCTGGAAGAAAGGGCGCTTCAATACATCCTTTTTGGAAGAAAGGGTGATTCAATACATCCTTTTTGGAAGAAAGGGTGCTTCAATACATCCTTTTTGGAAGAAAGGTTGCTTCAATACATCCTTTTTGGAAGAAAGGGTGCTTCAATACATCCTTTTTGGAAGAAAGGGTGCATCAATACATCCTTTTTGGAAGAAAGGGTGCTTCAATACATCGTTTTTGGAAGAAAGGTTGCTTCAATACATCCTTTTTGAAGAAAGGGTGCATCAATACATCCTTTTTGGAAGAAAGGGTGCTTCTATAGACCCTTTCTGAAAGAAAGGGTGCTTCAATACATCCTTTTCGGAAGAAATTGTGCTTCAATACATCCTTTTTGGAAGAAAGGTTGCTTCAATACATCCTTTTTGGAAGAAAGGGTGCTTCAATACATCCTTTTTGGAAGAAAGGGTGCATCAATACATCCTTTTTGGAAGAAAGGGTGCTTCAATACATCGTTTTTGGAAGAAAGGTTGCTTCAATACATCCTTTTTGAAGAAAGGGTGCATCAATACATCCTTTTTGGAAGAAAGGGTGCTTCTATAGACCCTTTCTGAAAGAAAGGGTGCTTCAATACATCCTTTTCGGAAGAAAGGGTGCTTCAATACATCCTTTTTGGAAGAAAGGGTGCTTCAATACATCGTTATTGGAAGAAAGGGTGCTTAAATACATCGTTTTTGGAAGAAAGGTTGTATACGATTAATAAAAATGCTTCTTTATGTTTCAACAATCCAAGACCGAATAATATATTTTTCCAATTTGTCATATTATTATAATTTCTAAGCCTTCCATTCAGAACACGTATATTTTATATGTTTCTATAAACACAGTGCCTACAGTTGCTTCAATACATTCTTTTTGGAAGAAAGGTTGCTTCAATACATCCTTTTTAGAAGAAAGGGTGCATCAATACATCCTTTTTGGAAGAAAGGGTGCATCAATACATCCTTTTTGGAATAAAGGTTGCTCCAATACATCCTTTTTGGAAAAAAGGGTGCTTCAATACATCGTTTTTGGAAGAAAGGTTGCTTCAATACATCCTTTTTGGAAGAAAGGGTGCTTCTATAGACCCTTTCTGGAAGAAAGGGCGCTTCAATACATCCTTTTTGGAAAAAAGGGTGCATCAATACAACCTTTTTGGAAGAAATGGTGCTTCTATAGACCCTTTCTGGAAGAAAGGGCGCTTCAATACATCCTTTCTGGAAGAAAGGGTGCTTCAATACATCCATTCTGGAAGAAAGGGTGCTTCAATACAAACTTTTTGGAAGAAAGGGTGCTTCAATACATCCTTTTTGGAAGAAAGGGTGCTTCAATACATCGTTATTGGAAGAAAGGTTGCTTCAATACATCCTTTTTGGAAGAAAGGGTGCTTAAATACATCGTTTTTGGAAGAAAGGTTGCTTCAATACATTCTTTTTGGAAGAAAGGTTGCTTCAATACATTCTTTTTGGAAGAAAGGTTGCTTCAATACATCCTTTTTAGAAGAAAGGGTGCATCAATACATCCTTTTTGGAAGAAAGGGTGCATCAATACATCCTTTTTGGAATAAAGGTTGCTTCAATACATCCTTTTTGGAAAAAAGGGTGCTTCAATACATCGTTTTTGGAAGAAAGGTTGCTTCAATACATCCTTTTTGGAAGAAAGGGTGCTTCTATAGACCCTTTCTGGAAGAAAGGGCGCTTCAATACATCCTTTTTGGAAAAAAGGGTGCATCAATACAACCTTTTTGGAAGAAATGGTGCTTCTATAGACCCTTTCTGGAAGAAAGGGCGCTTCAATACATTCTTTCTGGAAGAAAGGGTGCTTCAATACATCCATTCTGGAAGAAAGGGTGCTTCAATACAAACTTTTTGGAAGAAAGGGTGCTTCAATACATCCTTTTTGGAAGAAAGGGTGCTTCAATACATCGTTATTGGAAGAAAGGTTGCTCCAATACATCCTTTTTGGAAGAAAGGGTGCTTAAATACATCGTTTTTGGAAGAAAGGTTGCTTCAATACATTCTTTTTGGAAGAAAGGTTGCTTCAATACATTCTTTTTGGAAGAAAGGTTGCTTCAATACATCCTTTTTAGAAGAAAGGGTGCATCAATACATCCTTTTTGGTAGAAAGGGTGCATCAATACATCCTTTTTGGAATAAAGGTTGCTTCAATACATCCTTTTTGGAAGATAGGGTGCTTCAATACATCGTTTTTGGAAGAAAGGTTGCTTCAATACATCCTTTTTGGAAGAAAGGGTGCTTCTATAGACCCTTTCTGGAAGAAAGGGCGCTTCAATACATCCTTTTGGAAAAAAGGGTGCATCAATACAACCTTTTTGGAAGAAATGGTGCTTCTATAGACCCTTTCTGGAAGAAAGGGTGCTTCAATACATCCATTCTGGAAGAAAGGGTGCTTCAATACATCCATTCTGGAAGAAAGGGTGCTTCAATACAAACTTTTTGGAAGAAAGGGTGCTTCAATGCATCCTTTTTGGAAGAAAGGGTGCTTCAATACATCGTTATTGGAAGAAAGGTTGCTTCAATACATCCTTTTTGGAAGAAAGGGTGCTTAAATACATCGTTTTTGGAAGAAAGGTTGCTTCAATACATCCTTTTTGGAAGAAAGGGTGCTTCAATACATCCTTTTTGGAAGAAAGGGTGCATCAATACATCCTTTTTGGAAGAAACGGTGCTTCTATAGACCCTTTCTGGAAGAAAGGGTGCTTCAATGCATCCTTTTTGGAAGAAAGGGTGCATCAATACATCCTTTTTGGAAGAAAGGTTGCTTCAATACATCCTTTTTGGAAGAAAGGGTGCTTCAATACATCGTTTTTGAAAGAAAGGTTGCTTCAATACATCCTTTTTGGAAGAAAGGGTGCATCAATACATCCTTTTTGGAAGAAAGGGTGCTTCTATATACCCTTTCTAGAAGAAAGGGCGCTTCAATACATCCTTTTTGGAAGAAAGGTTGCTTCAATACATTCTTTTTGGAAGAAAGGTTGCTTCAATACATCCTTTTTAGAAGAAAGGGTGCATCAATACATCCTTTTTGGAAGAAAGGGTGCATCAATACATCCTTTTTGGAAGAAAGGGTGCATCAATACAACCTTTTTGGAAGAAAGGGTGCTTCTATAGACCCTTTCTGGAAGAAAGGGTGCTTCAATACAAACTTTTTGGAAGAAAGGGTGCTTCAATACATCCTTTTTGGAAGAAAGGGTGCTTCAATACATCGTTTTTGGAAGAAAGGTTGCTTCAATACATCCTTTTTGGAAAAAAGGGTGCATCAATACAACCTTTTTGGAAAAAAGGGTGCATCAATACAACCTTTTTGGAAAAAAGGGTGCATCAATACAACCTTTTTGGAAGAAAGGGTGCTTCTATAGAACCTTTCTGGAAGAAAGGGCGCTTCAATAGATCCTTTTTGGAAGAAAGGGTGCTTCAATACATCCTTTTTGGAAGAAAGGGTGCTTCAATACATCGTTATTGGAAGAAAGGTTGCTTCAATACATCCTTTTTGGAAGAAAGGGTGCTTCAATACATCCTTTTTGGAAGAAAGGGTGCTTCAATACATCCTTTTTGGAAGAAAGGGTGCTTCAATACATCCTTTTTGGAAGAAAGGGTGCTTCAATACATCCTTTTTGGAAGAAAGGGTGCTTCAATACATCCTTTTTGGAAGAAAGGGTGCTTCAATACATCCTTTTTGGAAGAAAGGGTGCTTCAATACATCCTTTTTGGAAGAAAGGGTGCTTCAATACATCCTTTTTGGAAGAAAGGGTGCTTCAATACATCCTTTTTGGAAGAAAGGGTGCTTCAATACATCCTTTTAGGAAGAAAGGGTGCTTCTATAGACCCTTTCTGAAAGAAAGGGTGCTTCAATACATCCTTTTAGGAAGAAAGGGTGCTTCAATACATCCTTTTAGGAAGAAAGGGTGCTTCAATACATCCTTTCTGGTAGAAAGGGTGCTTCAATACATCCTTTCTGGAAGAAAGGGTGCTTCAATACATCCTTTCTAGAAGAAAGGGTGCTTCTATAGACCCTTTCTAAAAGAAAGGTTGCTTCAATACATCCTTTTAGGAAGAAAGGGTGCTTCAATACATCCTTTTAGGAAGAAAGGGTGCTTCAATACATCCTTTCTGGTAGAAAGGGTGCTTCAATACATCCTTTCTGGAAGAAAGGGTGCTTCAATACATCCTTTTAGGAAGAAAGGGTGCTTCAATACATCCTTTTTGGAAGAAAGGTTGCTTCAATACATCCTTTTTGGAAGAAAGGGTGCTTCAATACATCCTTTCTGGAAGAAAGGGTGCTTCAATACATTCTTTCAGGAAGAAAGGGTGCTTCAATACATCCATTCTGGAAGAATGGGTGCTTCCATACATCCATTCTGGAAGAATGGGTGCTTCAATACATCCATTCTGGAAGAAAGGGTGCTTCAATACATCCATTCTGGAAGAAAGGGTGCTTCAATACGTCCTTTTTGGAAGAAAGGGTGCTTCAATACATCCTTTTTGGAAGAAAGGGTGCATCAATACATCCTTTTTGGAAGAAAGGGTGCATCAATACATCCTTTTTGGAAGAAAGGGTGCATCAATACATCCTTTTTGGAAGAAAGGGTGCATCAATACATCCTTTTTGGAAGAAAGGGTGCATCAATACATCCTTTTTGGAAGAAAGGGTGCATCAATACATCCTTTTTGGAAGAAAGGGTGCATCAATACATCCTTTTTGGAAGAAAGGGTGCTTCTTTAGACCCTTTCTGGAAGAAAGGGTGCTTCTATAGACCCTTTCTGGAAGAAAGGGTGCTTCTATAGGCCCTTTCTGGAAGAAAGGGTGCTTCTATAGACCCTTTCTGGAAGAAAGGGTGCTTCTATAGACCCTTTCTGGAAGAAAGGGTGCTTCAAGACATCCTTTTTGAAAGAAAGGGTGCATCAATACATCCTTTTTGGAAGAAAGGGTGCTTCTATAGACCCTTTCTGGAAGAAAGGGTGCTTCAATACATCCTTTTTGGAAGAAAGGGTGCTTCTATAGACCCTTTCTGGAAGAAAGGGTGCTTCAATACATCCTTTCTGGAAGAAAGGGTGCTTCAATACATCCTTTTTGGAAGAAAGGGTGCATCAATACATCCTTTTTGGAAGAAAGGGTGCTTCTATAGACCCTTTCTGGAAGAAAGGGATGCTTCAATACATCCTTTTTGGAAGAAAGGGTGCATCAATACATCCTTTTTGGAAGAAAGGGTGCTTCAATACATCCTTTTTGGAAGAAAGGGTGCTTCAATACATCCTTTTTGGAAGAAAGGGTGCTTCAATACATCCTTTTTGGAAGAAAGGGTGCTTCAATACATCCTTTTTGGAAGAAAGGGTGCTTCAATACATCCTTTTTGGAAGAAAGGGTGCTTCAATACATCCTTTTTGGAAGAAAGGGTGCTTCAATACATCCTTTTTGGAAGAAAGGGTGCTTCAATACATCCTTTTTGGAAGAAAGGGTGCTTCAATACATCCTTTTTGGAAGAAAGGGTGCTTCAATACATCCTTTTTGGAAGAAAGGGTGCTTCAATACATCCTTTTTGGAAGAAAGGGTGCTTCAATACATCCATTTTGGAAGAAAGGGTGCTTCAATACATCCTTTTTGGAAGAAAGGGTGCTTCAATACATCCTTTTTGGAAGAAAGGGTGCTTCAATACATCCATTTTGGAAGAAAGGGTGCTTCAATACATCCTTTTTGGAAGAAAGGGTGCTTCAATACATCCTTTTTGGAAGAAAGGGTGCTTCAATACATCCTTTTTGGAAGAAAGGGTGCTTCAATACATCCTTTTTGGAAGAAAGGGTGCTTCAATACATCCTTTTTGGAAGAAAGGGTGCTTCAATACATCCTTTTTGGAAGAAAGGGTGCTTCAATACATCCTTTTTGGAAGAAAGGGTGCTTCAATACATCCTTTTTGGAAGAAAGGGTGCTTCAATACATCCTTTTTGGAAGAAAGGGTGCTTCAATACATCCTTTTTGGAAGAAAGGGTGCTTCTATAGACCCTTTCTGGAAGAAAGGGTGCTTCTATAGACCCTTTCTGGAAGAAAGGGTGCTTCTATAGACCCTTTCTGGAAGAAATGGTGCTTCTATAGACCCTTTCTGGAAGAAATGGTGCTTCTATAGACCCTTTCTGGAAGAAATGGTGCTTCTATAGACCCTTTCTCAAAGAAAGGGTGCTTCTATAGACCCTTTCTGGAAGAAATGGTGCTTCTATAGACCCTTTCTCAAAGAAAGGGTGCTTCTATAGACCCGTTCTCAAAGAAAGGGTGCTTCTATAGACCCTTTCTCAAATAAAGGGTGCTTCTATAGACCCTTTCTCAAAGAAAGGGTGCTTCTATAGACCCTTTCTCAAAGAAAGGGTGCTTCTATAGACCCTTTCTCAAAGAAAGGGTGCTTCTATAGACCCTTTCTCAAAGAAAGGGTGCTTCTATAGACCCTTTCTCAAAGAAAGGGTGCTTCTATAGACCCTTTCTGGAAGAAAGGGTGCTTCTATAGACCCTTTCTGTAAGAAAGGGTGCTTCTGTATACCCTTTCTGGAAGAAAGGGTGCTTCTATAGACCCTTTCTGGAAGAAAGCGTGCTTCTATAGACCCTTTCTGTAAGAAAGGCTGCTTCTATAGACCCTTTCTGTAAGAAAGGCTGCTTCTATAGACCCTTTCTGTAAGAAAGGCTGCTTCTATAGACCCTTTCTGTAAGAAAGGCTGCTTCTATAGACCCTTTCTCTAAGAAAGGCTGCTTCTATAGACCCTTTCTGTAAGAAAGGCAGCTTCTATAGACCCTTTCTGGAAAAAAGGATGCTTCTATAGACCCTTTCTGTAAGAAAGGATGCTTCTATAGACACTTTCTGGAAAAAAGGATGCTTCTATAGACCCTTTTTGCAAGAAAGGGTGCTTCTATAGACCCTTTTTGCAAGAAAGGGTGCTTCTATAGACCCTTTTTGCAAGAAAGGGTGCTTCTATAGACCCTTTTTGCAAAAAAGGGTGGTTCTATAGACCCCTTTTGCAAGAAAGGGTGCTTCTATAGACCCTTTTTGCAAGAAAGGGTGGTTCTATAGACCCCTTTTGTAAGAAAGGGTGCTTCTGTAGACCCCTTTTGGAAGAAAGGGTGCTTCTATATACCCCTTTTGTAAGAAAGGGTGCTTCTATATACCCCTTTTGGAAGAAAGGGTGCTTCTAGATACCCCTTTTGGAAGAAAGGGTGCTTCTATATACCCCTTTTGGAAGAAAGGGTGCTTCTATATACCCCTTTTGGAAGAAAGGGTGCTTCTATATACCCCTTTTGGAAGAAAGGGTGCTTCTATATACCCCTTTTGGAAGAAAGGGTGCTTCTATATACCCCTTTTGGAAGAAAGGGTGCTTCTATATACCCCTTTTGGAAGAAAGGGTGCTTCTATATACCCCTTTTGGAAGAAAGGGTGCTTCTATATACCCCTTTTGGAAGAAAGGGTGCTTCTATATACCCCTTTTGGAAGAAAGGGTGCTTCTATATACCCCTTTTGGAAGAAAGGGTGCTTCTATATACCCCTTTTGGAAGAAAGGGTGCTTCTATATACCCCTTTTGGAAGAAAGGGTGCTTCTATATACCCCTTTTGGAAGAAAGGGTGCTTCTATATACCCCTTTTGGAAGAAAGGGTGCTTCTATATACCCCTTTTGGAAGAAAGGGTGCTTCTATATACCCCTTTTGGAAGAAAGGGTGCTTCTATATACCCCTTTTGGAAGAAAGGGTGCTTCTATATACACCTTTTGGAAGAAAGGGTGCTTCTATATACCCCTTTTGGAAGAAAGGGTGCTTCTATATACCCCTTTTGGAAGAAAGGGTGCTTCTATATACCCCTTTTGGAAGAAAGGGTGCTTCTATATACCCCTTTTGGAAGAAAGGGTGCTTCTATATACCCCTTTTGGAAGAAAGGGTGCTTCTATATACCCCTTTTGGAAGAAAGGGTGCTTCTATATACCCCTTTTGGAAGAAAGGGTGCTTCTATATACCCCTTTTGGAAGAAAGGGTGCTTCTATATACCCCTTTTGGAAGAAAGGGTGCTTCTATATACCCCTTTTGGAAGAAAGGGTGCTTCTATATACCCCTTTTGGAAGAAAGGGTGCTTCTATATACCCCTTTTGGAAGAAAGGGTGCTTCTATATACCCCTTTTGGAAGAAAGGGTGCTTCTATATACCCCTTTTGGAAGAAAGGGTGCTTCTATATACCCCTTTTGGAAGAAAGGGTGCTTCTATATACCCCTTTTGGAAGAAAGGGTGCTTCTATATACCCCTTTTGGAAGAAAGGGTGCTTCTATATACCCCTTTTGGAAGAAAGGGTGCTTCTATATACCCCTTTTGGAAGAAAGGGTGCTTCTATATACCCCTTTTGGAAGAAAGGGTGCTTCTATATACCCCTTTTGGAAGAAAGGGTGCTTCTATATACCCCTTTTGGAAGAAAGGGTGCTTCTATATACCCCTTTTGGAAGAAAGGGTGCTTCTATATACCCCTTTTGGAAGAAATGGTGCTTCTATATACCCCTTTTGGAAGAAAGGGTGCTTCTATATACCCCTTTTGGAAGAAAGGGTGCTTCTATATACCCCTTTTGGAAGAAAGGGTGCTTCTATATACCCCTTTTGGAAGAAAGGGTGCTTCTATATACCCCTTTTGGAAGAAAGGGTGCTTCTATATACCCCTTTTGGAAGAAAGGGTGCTTCTATATACCCCTTTTGGAAGAAAGGGTGCTTCTATATACCCCTTTTGGAAGAAAGGGTGCTTCTATATACCCCTTTTGGAAGAAAGGGTGCTTCTATATACCCCTTTTGGAAGAAAGGGTGCTTCTATATACCCCTTTTGGAAGAAAGGGTGCTTCTATATACCCCTTTTGGAAGAAAGGGTGCTTCTATAGACCCTTTCTGGTTCCCAAGTGCTACGTTATAGAAAAGTTCGACTGTATGTTGATAATTATAAGTTTTAACGGCTGAATTAACTTCATGCTTTGCAATGATGATCTTTTACCATGGAGATAAGGAGATTGCAGACTTGAATAAAGACATAAATATGATTTTGAATACTGCATGGGAATAGTCGTATTTCAGAAAATAACGAAGGTGAAAGTGAAAATATGAAAATTTTCCTTAATATATGCTTTGCCTTACTGGCGATACAAGTGAGTTTTTAATACATTCGAAGCCTACATACATATATTCAAATCTAATCCACTATTTCATATATCCAAATAGGCTGCTTTAGGTGCTCCCCAAAAATCCTCAACAACTGCTATAGAAACCACAACTGATGTCCCTGCCACAACCTCTTCCTATCATCGGCGTTATCAATTATTCGATTCAATTTTATTAAGAGACTAGCTGACCCGGTCCGCGTTGCTGGCCCGTTGTTTGGGTTCTCCGTGTAAACTTTAGTTATCTATCCTGTATTGATACACCCATAATTAGGCATCCCTCTAGAAACTTCATAATATAAATCAATGTTTTGACATAAATTCCATATAATGGTATCCCCCAAATTTAAGATATAAAATCTCTTTTATTATACCCTTCACCATAAATCGACAGTTTAAAGCACTTTGTGACCCACATATAATAGTCGGTGCACGTCAATTAACATTGCTATATATTGGATTGTTGGTCTCGGTTGGGGTCGTAATTATTACTGCAAAGAATTGTTGGTATAGGTCCACGTTTTGATATAGCTCCCATAGAACGGTACCGGCTGATTTTCGCTATTTTTGAGGGTTTAACATCATTATCACACCGAAATGGCTGAAATCTGGTTTTAATATATTTTAAAGAGGAGGGCATAAATATTCGTATCGACCGAAAGACACGCCTTTTTATTTGCGCTCGGTATGTAACAGTAATAGGTTCACGTTTTGATATAGCTCCCATAAAACAGTACCTACCGATTTTCGATAGTTCAGAGATATAGCCTCTGTTCAGTATACGTCCTCGTTTTGATATAGCTCCCATAGAACGGTGGCGCCTGATTTTCGCTATTTTTTGTGGATTTAACCTCATTCAGGCCGATCGAACGTAACGCTTTTTTTCTTCGCGCTCTATATGCAATAGTGGTAAAATACCCCTCAGCGAAATGTATGTTCCTTCGGGATATGTATGGCAACATTTATGTATTTCATAAAAAAATTACTTCTATAAATTGTAGTTGTTATTATCGAGATTTTGCTGTATTTAAAAAATGTATCTTTACCTAGCTATTCCAAGGACTGAAATCAATTCTCATGAAGTTTCACTTCCCACATTTTGAGATTTTATCCGTAATTATAATATTTTCTAAAATCGAACACGATCGCGGTATTCTGATTCCAATGATGATATTGTATTGTATATCAATAACTTTGTCTGATTTCCAATGGATCTTTCTGGAATTTCGATCTTGTGACATCTCAAGTTATACGGATTTTACTGTATTCCAAAATGTGGAGTTGATCGCGCTGTTCCACTTATTGTTTAGTGTTCAGCGTTTATAGCGTTTTTAGGCATGCTTACAAAATTATGTATATTATCTGAAATAATAAATGTTTGCAAATTTTGTGATGACCGCGATATTTCACTTTTCGCGATATTTCACTTCCGCGAAGACCATTCAGGGTCAAGACAGTAATTACAGTAGTATTGCAAACAATCTGTAAACAATACGTTCAAAAATATCATGGACTTCAGATTAAAAAAAAAAATGAAGGAGAACCTCCGGTCACTACACTTAGCCGTATTAAAATAGCTCACGACCGCGCTATCCTACTTGTTCAAGCTAGTGTTTATATCATTTTTGTGTCACGCTTACTCAAATTATGTATATTAATTGAAATAATACATTTTTGAAAACTTTGTGATGACCGCGATCATTCAAGGAAAACAATCTGTAAACAATACGTTCAAAAATATCAAAGATTTTAGATTTTCTTAAAAACATTGTGGGGGAGGACAACCGGTCACTATAAAAACAGCTTACGACAGTTCTAATTAATTGAAATAATACATTTTTGAAAATTTTGGGATGACCGCGATTTTCACTTCCGCGACGACCATTCAGGGTCAAGACTGTAATTACCATAGCATTGCAAACAATTTGTAAACAATATATTAAAGCGAATGTTGAATTTCGCGGTTTTCTTAAAAAAATTGTGGGGAGGACCACCGGTCACTACACTTAGCGGGATAAAAAAATAGATTACGACCTATTCTCAGACCTAAAAACTCCACATACAAAATTTCATAAGATTTCCCAATCGAGTTTTCGGAATTTCTATATAGTGACATCTCAAGTCATCGGGATTTTACTGTATTCCAAAATATGGCGTTGACCGCGTTATCTCACATATTGAAGCCAGTGTTTTAGCGGTTTTGTAGTCAAGCTTACTAAAATTAGGTATATTATCTGAAATAATACATTTTTGAATAATTTGGGATGACCGCGATATTTCACTTCCGCGACGACCATTCAAAAAAATATATAGCCTATTTTCACCACCGGTGTTCCCAGTACATTATCTGAAATTTTCAAGAAAATCTATTCAGCCGTTTTTGAGTCTATTCGGAACATACAAACATACAAACATACAAACAAACAAACATACTAACATACACACATTGCCTTTTATATATTAGACTAGCTGACCCGGTCCGCGTTGCTGGCCCGTTGTTTGGGTTCTCCGTGTAAACTTTAGTTATCTATACAGTATTGATACACCCATAATTAGGCATCCCTCTAGAAACTTCATAATATAAATCAATGTTTTGACATAAATTCCATGTAATGGTATCCCCCAAATTTAAGATATAAAATCTCTTTTATTATACCCTTCACCATAAATCGACAGTTTAAAGCACTTTGTGACCCACATATAATGATCGGTGCACGTCAATTAACATTGCTATATATTGGATTGTTGGTCTCGGTTGGGGTCGTAATTATTACTGCAGAGAATTGTTAGTATAGGTCCACGTTTTGATATAGCTCCCATAGACCGGTACCGGCTGATTTTCGCTATTTTTGACGATTTAACATCATTATCACACCGATATGGCTGAAATCTGGTTTTAATATATTTTAAAGAGGAGGGCATAAATATTCGGATCGACCGAAAGACACGCGTTTTTATTTGCGCTCGGTATGTAACAGTTATAGGTTCACGTTTTGATATAGCTCCCATAAAACAGTACCTCCAGATTTTCAATAGTTAAGAGATATAGCCACTGTTGGGGGTCGTAAACAGTCTTGCAGAGAATTTTCAGTATACGTCCTCGTTTTGATATAGCTCCCATAGAACGGTGACGCCTGATTTTCGCTATTTTTGGAGGATTTAACCTCATTCAGCCCGATCGAACGTAACGCCTTTTTTCTTCGCGCTCTATATGCAATAGTAGTAAAATACCCCTCAGCGAAATGTATGTTCCTTCGGGATATGTATGGCAACATTTATATAATTCATAAAAAAATTACTTCTATAAATTGTAGTCGTTATTACCGAGATTTTGCTGTATTTAAAAAAATGTATCTTTATCTAGCTATTCCAAGGATTTAAATCAATGCTCATGAAGTTTCACTTCCCACATTTTGAGATTTTATCCGTAATTATAATATTTTCAAAAATCGAACACGATCGCGGTATTCTGATTCCAATGATGATATTGTATTGTATATCAATAACTTTGTCTGATTTCCAATCGATCTTTCTGGAATTTCGATCTTGTGACATCTCAAGTTATGGGGATTTTACTGTATTCCAAAATGTGGAGTTGATCGCGCTATCCCACTTATTGTTTAGTGTTCAGCGTTTATAGCGTTTTTTAGGCACGCTTACAAAATTATGTATATTATCTGAAATAATAAATGTTTGCACATTTTGTGATGACCGCGATATTTCACTTCCGCGAAGACCATTCAGGGTCAAGACAGTAATTACAGTAGTATTGCAAACAATCTGTAAGCAATACGTTCAAAAATATCATGGACTTCAGATTTAAAAAAAAAATTGAAGTAGAACCTCCGGTCACTACACTTAGCCGTATTAAAATAGCTCACGACCGCGCTATCCCACTTGTTCAAGCTAGTGTTTATATCATTTTTGTGTCACGCTTACTAAAATTATGTATATTAATTGAAATAAATCATTTTTGAAAACTTTGTGATGACCGCGATCATTCAGGGAAAACAATCTGTAAACAATACGTTCAAAAATATCAAAGATTTCAGATTTTCTTAAAAACATTGTGGGGGAGCACCACCGGTCACTACTCTTAGCCGTATAAAAACAGCTTACGACAGTTCTAATTAATTGAAATAATACATTTTTGAAAACTTTGGGATGACCGCGATATTTCACTTCCGCGACGACCATTCAGGGTCAAGACTGTAAGTACCATAGCATTACAAACAATTTGTAAACAATATATTAAAACGTATCTTGAATTTCGCGGTTTTCTTAATAAAATTGTGGGGAGGACCACCGGCGACTACACTTAGCAAGATAAAAAAATAGATTACGACCTACTCACAGACCTAAAAACTCCACATATAAAATTTCATAAGATTTCCCAATCGATTTTTCGGAATTTCTATATAGTGACATCTCAAGTTATCGGAATTTTACTGTATTCCAGAATATGGCGTTGACCGCGTTATCCCACATATTGAAGCCAGTGTTATAGCGGTTTTGTAGTCACGCTTACTAAAATTAGGTATATTATTTGAAAAAATACATTTTTGAATAATTTGGGATGACCGCGATATTTCACTTCCGCAACGACCATTCAAAAAAATATATAGCCTATTTTCACCACCGGTGTTCCCAGTACATTATCTGAAATTTTCAAGAAAATCTATTCAACCGTTTTTGAGTCTATTCGGAACATACAAACATACAAACATACAAACAAACAAACATACTAACATACACACATTGCCTTTTATATATTAGATAATAAATTTGTTTCCGCTGACATATTGCCCAAAACCTCAATTTATCCCAATATCCTGAAAGACTACAATGTATGGCTTGAAGAAAAGAAACAAGAAAAACGGCCGCACATTCTTCAACCCTATGAAAATCTTCAAAAACATCTTCAAGATTATGTAAATAACTCGGAAGAATTTGACAAACGGTCCACCACCGATTGTTCACAGCAACTTAAAGTCTATAAGTTAGTGTTTACCATTGAAAATATGCGCAATGATTTGCGACACAAGGAGGTCAATCAAATATGGAGATTACATGAGAAAACCCAAAATCGGGTTGATGAAGAAACTTTTAAAAGGGAATTTTTAACAAATGATCTGCCTTTGATAATAAAAGATGTGGAGAATTTCATTGCCAGTTTGGATGAAGCTGAGAAGAAAGATAATCAAGATATTATCGAGTGGTTTAATATTTTACAATCTAAGACTACAGACGATGGAAAATTTGATGCATTCGGAGATAATCTACATATATATCTAGAGGAAATGGAACGTGAAACAAAAGCAGGTGAAGTGAATTGTCGTTTAACCGTCCAAATGGAGTGGATGATGTACTCCATCAGAGCTAGAGTGTCAGCCGTAAAATGGGAGGTGGAATTTAACAAATTCGAAAAATATTAATTTAAAATCCTCCATAATGATTTGAATAATTCTTCCTTAAAAATAACCACATTTATACAAATATAAATGATTATGGGTATGCACATACTTGAAAAAATATTCTTTAAAAAAAATCCACCATTATAGATAAAATGCTACTAGAGCAAATATTCTTTCGACAAGAAATTGAGGCTATCATATATGGGCTGATCGAATGCCGACGTCACAACCGAATACTTTTTTGGCCTTACATATGCGACTGGCTTTATTGTTTGCTTAATCTATACTTACAAAAGACTTGAGTAATGATGACTCACTGACTGACTGGCTGATTGACTGATAATCAACGCCCAGGCTAAACGGCTAGAGCTAGAATCATGAAATTTTGGTTGAGGGCCACTCTTGGTTAGAAGGTGTCAGATAAGGCTGAGTTTTTAGAAATTCGTACTAGAACGATACAAAAAGTATTAAAACTATTTGACGAACCGGTAGAACTATAGTTTTGAAATTTGGAATGAGGATCACTGATAGAATGTGGGATAGATGTACCACAGGGTTTTTGGATATTCGCAATATAAGTGTACAAAAAGAACTAAAGTATACTAAATTTGGTATCAATTCGTTTTTTGTGAACATAGAAAGCTTAAAGGTTGAAATTTGGAGTGAGAATCAAGGATAAAATGTACGGTTGACATAAGAAAGTGGCTTTGGATAAGTGGACAGTGTACACAAGGGTGGTTTTAAAAAATCGATGTCGGATTCTTTTAGGCGTCACCCCCCCCCCCCCCCCCAAAAAAAAAAAGTGTTTAGTTTTGTTAGAATTTAAGATATAATATGTTAACACATGTCATGGGGCCTCGAAGTTTCCATAGAAATTTGTATGGGATCAAAGGTGAATTTTCACGAAATTGTTCTAAAGGCCACATTTGTTGTCCAACAGATTAAAAAATGTTGTGGCTAAGAAAGAAATTCTAAAAAATGTATGATGATCGGATAAAGATAACCCGTGCCCCCCGACGAATCTTTATTTCCATAGTACTTCTATATACCCTTTCTGTAAGAAAGGGTGCTTCTGTAGACCCTTTCTGGAAGAAAGGGTGCTTCTATATACCCGTTGTGGATGAGAGGGTGATTCTATAGACTCTTTCTGGAAGAAAAGGTGCTTCTATAGACCCGTTCTGGAAGAAAGGGTGCTTCTGTAGACCCTTTCTGAAGACTCTTTCTGGATGAAAGTGTGATTCTATATACTCTTTCTGGAAGAAATGGTGCTTCTATAGACCCGTTGTGGAAGAGAGGGTGATTCTATAGACTCTTTCTGGAAGAAATGGTGCTTCTATTGACCCGTTCTGGAAGAAAGGGTGCTTCTGTAGACCCTTTCTGGAAGAAAAGTGCATCTTTTGAACTTTTCTGATGGAAAGGTGGCTTCTTTCTAATAGAAAGGGTGCTTCTGTAGATAATTTCTAATGGAAAGGGTGTTTCTATGGAGCCTTTCTTATGGAAAGGATGTTTCTATGGACCCTTTCTAATGGAAAGTGTGGTTACAGACCCTTGCTGGAAGAAAGGGTGCTTTTATAGACCCTTTTTGACAGAAAGGGTGCATCTATAGACCCTTACTGGAAGAAACGGTGCTTCTATAGAACCTTTCTGGAAGAAAGGGTGCTTCTATAGAACCTTTCTGGAAGAAAGGGTTCTTCTACAGACCCTTTTTTAAAGAAAGGGTGCTTCTATAGACCCTTTCTTAAAGAAAGGGTGCTTCTATAGAACCTTTCTCGAAGAAAGGGTGCTTCTACAGACCCTTTCTTAAAGAAAGGGTGCTTCTACAGACCCTTTCTTAAAGAAAGGGTGCTTCTACAGACCCTTTCTTAAAGAAAGGGTGCTTTTATTGTCCCATTCTAAAGGAAAGGGTGCTTCTATAGTCCCTTTCTAAAGGAAAGGGTGCTTTTATAGTCCCTTTCTAAAGGAAAGGGTGCTTCTATAGTCCCTTTCTAAAGGAAAGGGTGCTTCTATAGTCCCTTTCTAAAGGAAAGGGTGCTTCTATAGTCCCTTTCTAAAGGAAAGGGTGCTTCTATAGTCCCTTTCTAAAGGAAAGGGTGCTTCTATAGTCCCTTTCTAAAGGAAAGGGTGCTTCTATAGTCCCTTTCTAAAGGAAAGGGTGCTTCTATAGTCCCTTTCTAAAGGAAAGGGTGCTTCTATAGTCCCTTTCTAAAGGAAAGGGTGCTTCTATAGTCCCTTTCTAAAGGAAAGGGAGCTTCTATAGTCCCTTTCTAAAGGAAAGGGAGCTTCTATAGTCCCTTTCTAAAGGAAAGGGAGCTTCTATAGTCCCTTTCTAAAGGAAAGGGAGCTTCTATAGTCCCTTTCTAAAGGAAAGGGAGCTTCTATAGTCCCTTTCTAAAGGAAAGGTTGCTTCTATAGTCCCTTTCTAAAGGAAAGGGATCTTCTATAGTCCCTTTCTAAAGGAAAGGGTGCTTCTATAGTCCCTTTCTAAAGGAAAGGGTTCTTCTATAGTCCCTTTCTAAAGGAAAGGGTGCTTCTATAGTCCCTTTCTAAAGGAAGGGGTGCTTCTATAGTCCCTTTCTAAAGGAAAGGGTTCTTCTATAGTCCCTTTCTAAAGGAAAGGGTTCTTCTATAGTCCTATTCTAAAAGAAAGGGTGCTTCTAAAGGAAAGGGTGCTTTTATTGTCCCCTTCTAAAGGAAAGGGTGCTTCTATAGTCCCACTTCTAAAAGAAAGGGTGCTTCTAATGGAAAGGGTGCTTCTATAGTCCCTTTCTAAAGGAAAAGGTGCTTCTATAGTCCCTTTCTAAAGGAAAGGGGTTCTTCTATAGTCCCTTTCTAAAGGAAAGGGTGCTTCTGTAGTCCCTTTCTAAAGGAAAGGGTGCTTCTATAGTCCCTTTCTAAAGGAAAGGGTGCTTCTATAGTCCCTTTCTAAAGGAAAGGGTGCTTCTATAGTCCCTTTCTATTCCAACCAATGTCTGAATTTGGTATCCGCGCAAATCTCATTCGGCTTTTTAAAACGACTCTAACTGACACAAGATCTTCATTTAAAATAGGAAAGAACCTCTCCGAATAGTTTTATACCAAAATATGTTTCAGGCAAGGAGACAGCCTTTCGTGTGATCTTTTCAATATCCTGCTAGAAAAGGTTATACGGGAGGCAAACGTCAAAAGAAGTGGCACAATATACACCAATAGCCACATGTTAATTGCTTATGCTGATGATATAGACATCATGGGACGATCAGTAAAAGAAGTAACCGATACCTTTATGAAAGTCGAAGGAGAATCTGCTAAAGTGAGTCTGGCGGTAAACGGCGAGAAGACCAAGTTGATGGTGTCGATGCGCAATGCGTCCATTGAGCTCGGACCAACTGTTGAAGTTGGTTCTTATAATTTTAAGGTAGTAAAAGACTTCGTATACCGCCGTAAACACAATAAACTATATCAGTTGTGAAATAACAAGTAAAAAAGTATCAGTCGGCTTTGCCGACAGAGGTATACCCTCAGCCTGTGTATATTGAAACAATTTTTTCCCAAAATACGTATGTATTTAGGGCGTTTGAACCGACAAAAATGTTGATTAGGATAAAGATCAAAAGTTTTGCGGAGGAGATACTAAAAGGAATGGATCGACATTGACCGTTATGGAAGTGGATCTCCAGCCACAACATATGGTGCCATAGGCGGTTTTTACACTCTTCGGGCTGTTTGCTCAAGAAGTATGGACTTGCCCCTAAAAAAACTTTTACCATCGTAATTGAGGTTGCTTCAACAAAAATCAAAGTAATTCGATATCAGGTCTTAAAGTGAACTTATCCGAAATTTTGTGTGGGAGGTACCGGATGGAGTGGACAAATATAGTCCATATTTGAACATGATCTATACCTGGTAGATATATTAGGATGTGTAAAGTATACAACAATTCGGCCACTCCCTTCATTTTTGAACTTTGTTTGGACAAAATATTACTAAGGCCAAATGTTGGACCGAATCGGCAGATCCGTTCTAGAGTTATCTTGCGCTCCAACCACCTCACACGGTGTCATAGGTTTTTTTTTGAACTTTCATGCTATTTGCTCAGGAAGTATGGACTTGCCCCCAATAAAAGTTGTACCGTCGTATGGGGGGCAGTGAATACAAGTTGCTAAAACAAAAATCAAAGCGATTCGAGAGATGACCCTAAACTGAACTTTTCCGAAATTTTGTGTGGGAGGTACCCGAAGGAGTGGACCGATTGAGTCCATATTGAAACCTCATTTAAGTCTGGTACAGGTTTCACGATGGACAAAGTATGGACCAAATCGGTTATTCCCTACAAGATTTATCGTGCGCACAAGTTTTGCGACAATTTGTGGGGGAGGTACCTGAAGTAGTGGACCTATATGGCCCATCTTCGAACTTAAACTAAGTTTGGGTAAAATATTACGAAAGCCAAAATTTGAACCGAATCGGTTTATCCGTTCGAGAGTTATGGTGCGCTCCAGCCAGCCAGACAGACAGACGGACGGACGGACATTGCTCAATCGACTCCAAATTGTCTGAAACACATTTCGTCCAAACATACTTGGGGTCTAAAACCATTATTTCGATGAGGCACATTTTGCCCGTATGAAAGTGTATATACCCTCGTTAGCATAAATGCTGAGGGTATAAAAAGAAGAATTGTATTGGCCAACAGATGCTACTTTGGCTTAAGTAAGTACTTTAAAAACAAAGCCACAACTCGTCAAACAAAAATAACGCTTTACAAAACACTGATACTACCCGTGCTGATATATGGTTCCGAAACCTGGGAACTTGCGCAAGCAGATAAGGCAGTGCTTGGCGTGTTTGAGACACAAATTCTTCAAAAGATCTGCGTTGACGGTGAATATCGACGTCGTATGAACCACGAGCTGTATCTTCTATACAACGACATCAATATAGTTAAACGTATCGAAATGCAGCGATTGCGTTGGCTAGGCCATATAATAAGAATGAGCGATGATGAACCCGCTAAAAAGGCGTATAAATTGGAGCCACATGGCGGTGCACGCAGAATTAGCAGGCCAAAGAATAGATGGCGCAAACAAGTGGATAACGATATGACAAGGCGCGGTATTCCAAAAAGCGAAGCACTAAACAGAGAGAATTGGAGATCTTTTCTTAGTTCGGTCTATGGAACAAATGTTCTGTAATGGGCCAGGTAAGTAAGTAAGATTTTTTTAAAAATATTTTTTTTAATAATCGTGGATTTTTTTAAAAATATTTTTTTTAATAATCGCGTATTTTTTTAAAAATTTTTAAACAAATATTTTTTCAATAATCATGGATCGTTTACAAGACTATTTTTTCAAAATTCGTGGATTTTTTAAAAAATATTTTTCAATAATCGTGGATTTTTTTAAAAAAATATTTTTCAATAAACGTGGATTTTTTTGAAAAATATTTTTCAATAATCGTGGATTTTTTAAAAAATATTTTTCAATAATCGTGGATTTTTTAAAAAAATATTTTTCAACAATCATGGATTTTTTAAAAAATATTTTTCAATAATCGTGGATTTTTTAAAAAATATTTTTCAATAATCGTGGATTTTTTAAAAAATATTTTTCAATAATCGTGGATTTTTTAAAAAATATTTTTCAATAATCGTGGATTTTTTAAAATATATTTTTTCAATAATCGTGGATTTTTTAAATATATTTTTTCAATAATCGTGGATTTTTTTAAATATATTTTTTCAATAATCGTGGATTTTTTAAAATATATTTTTTCAATAATCGTGGATTTTTTAAAATAAATTTTTTCAATAATCGTGGATTTTTTAAAATATATTTTTTCAATAATCGTGGATTTTTTAAAATATATTTTTTCAATAATCGTGGATTTTTTAAAAAATATGTTTTCAATAATCGTGGAAGTTTTAAAAAAAATATTTTTTCAATAATCGTGGAAGTTTTAAAAAAATTTTTTTCAATAATCGTGGAAGTTTTAAAAAAAATATTTTTTCAATAATCGTGGAAGTTTTAAAAAAATTTTTTTCAATAATCGTGGAAGTTTTAAAAAATATTTTTTCAATGATCGTAGATTTTTTAAAAAAATATTTTTTCAATAATCGTGGATTTTTTTATAAAAATATTTATTCAATAATCGTAGATTTTTTAATAAAAATATTTATTCAATAATCGTAGATTTTTTAATAAAAATATTTATTCAATAATCGTGGATTTTTTTAACAAATATTTATTCAATAATCGTGGATTTTTTTAAACAAATATTTATTCAATAATCGTGGATTTTTTTAAACAAATATTTATTCAATAATCGTGGATTTTTTTAAACAAATATTTATTCAATAATCGTGGATTTTATTAAACAAATATTTATTCAATAATCGTGGATTTTTTAAACAAATATTTATTCAATAGTCGTGGATTTTTTAAACAAATATTTATTCAATAATAGTGGATTTTTTTTAAACAAATATTTATTCAATAATCGTGGATTTTTTTAATCAAATATTTATTCAATAATCGTGGATATTTTTAAACAAATATTTATTCAATAATCGTGGATTTTTTTTTTTTAAATATTTATTCAGTAATCGTGGATTTTTTAAACAAATATTTAATTAATAATCGTGGATTTTTTAAACAAATTTTTATTCAATAATCGTGGATTTTTTTAATCAAATATTTATTCAATAATCGTGGATTTTTTTAACAAATATTTATTCAATAAAAAATATTTTTTCAATAATTGTGGATATTTAAAAAAAAATATTCTTCCAACAATCGTGGTTTTTTTATAATTTTTTTTTTAAAAATTTTGGATTTTTAAGAAGATTTTTTCAATAATTGTGGATATTTAAAAAAAAATATTCTTCCAGTAATCGTGGTTTTTTTTATAAAATTTTTTTTTAACAAATTTTGAATTTTTAAGAAAGATTTTTTCAAAAATTGTGGATATTTAAAAAAATATTCTTCCAACAATCGTGGTGTTTTTTATAAAATTTTTTTTTTAAAAATTTTGGATTTTTATGAAAGATTTTTTCAAAAATTTTGGATATTTAAAAAAAAAATATTCTTCCAATAATCGTGGTTTTTTTATAATTTTTTTTTTAAAAACATTTGGATTTTTAAAAAATATTTTTTCAAAAATTTTTGATTTTTAAAAAATATTTTTTCAAAAATTTTGGATTTTTAAAAAAATATTTTTTTTCAAAAATTTTAGATTTTTGGAAATTTGTTTTTTTCAAAAATTTTGGATTTTTCAAGAAACTTTTTTTTTGACAATCGTGGATTTCTTAAAAAAATATTTATTTTATAATCCTTTAATTGAAAAAATATTTTTTTTAAATAATCTTGGATTTAACAAAAAAATTTTCGATGATTGCATAAGTCTGAAGTATTCCCCCATTGGTTTAACTTCATCATTACTTTCTATTACAGAGAGTAATGTTTACAAAACGCACTGACAGCCTGCAAAATGTACTGATCGCTACCAATATCATGATTTCATCAATACAAAAAAACTAAGAGAACTGATGAGTCCAAGTGATGTTGGACGAATCTAGTCTTCTCTGCCATCCCCTAAAATAATCAATTTTAACTATATCCCACTTTAAACTTGTTTTTTTTTTTTAAATTTGAAAACAACAAATATGAGATTAAGCTTGACTTACATACAAATAGTAAGTAAAACACACATCTCAATAAAACTGCCAAAGTAAATTCTGGATTTTTAAAAAAAAAATAATTTTTCAATAATCCTGGATTTTTAAAAAAAATCAATAATCGTGGATTTTCAAAAAATATTTTTCAATATTCGTGGATTTTTTTAAAAAAAATATTTTTTCAATATTCGTGGATTTTTTTTTAAAAAAATATTTTTTAAATAATCGTGGATTTTTTTAAATATTTTTCAATAATCGTGGATTTTTTTTAAATATTTTTCAATAATCGTGGATTTTTTTTAAATATTTTTCAATAATCGTGGACTTAACAGAAATATATATATTTTTTCGACAGTCGTAAATTTAGGACTGCTCGTTGCACCACAACCTAGCGAACAGCTTTAACCATACAAGATCCGACGCTCGCACCCTAATGGCATCTGTTGGTCTTTGAAAATCTGGTGACTCGTTAATAAATTTTTATAACATATTACGGTTGGGATTTCCACCTCGGATACGTGGTTGAATGGGAGTTTTCATAGCAATTCAGGTAAGTTTTATTTAGAACACAAATAGCTCTCTTAACTGCTTCCATCGTTTTGAAGTCTCAAAAGGACTCTGAATTCATCCCAAATATTTAATCCTATTATAGAGTTTTGGGAAATTATGCACAGGGAAAGGAGACATTTTCGGATACCCTTTAGTTCATTATATCAGAGTCATAGTTTTTTATTTAATTTTTTTATTTTATAAAACTTTATCCAATACAAAGCACCACAATATTATACACAATTCTCCATTCATTTATTTATTCTAATTCAAATTTTAATCAGTTTGAAAACCCAACTCTGGATTCAGTAATGATGCAATTGCCATAACCACAGTCTTGACTACGTCTTCGCGCCACTCCAATTGTACAGTTAAACGACAATTCACTTTACCTGCGGCATTGGTTTCACGTTCATACTCTTCTTCATACAAATCTTCGATACTTTCGAATGCCTCAATTTTTTCATCATCGGTAGTTTTCGATTGCAGAACATTAAACCAATCGATAATATCTTGATTATCTTTTTTCCCTACTTTATCCAAATTGGCAATGAAAATTTCCACCGCCTTTACTATCAAGGGGAAATCATTTGTCAAAAATTCATTTTTAGCCGCTTCTTCATCTATACCCTTTAACTTATTCACATGTTGAGACCAAATTTGATTGACTTCTTTGTCCTTCAGTTCAAAACGAATTTCTTTAATGGTGTAAAATAATTTATGAACTTTACGTTGCAGCTCACAATTTGTGGGTTGACGGGGAAAAGCTTCTGCGGCTTTTATATACTCCTGAAGATTAGTTTTAAGATCTTCGTAGGATTGCAATTTAGTGGGGGAAATTTTTTGTTTATTTTCTTTCAACCATGCAGTGTAGTCTTTCAGTATGTTCGGATAGGCTGGGAATTTGACCAAAATTTCATTGGAAATAATTTTGTTGGTTTTTAATAAAATTAAATCGAATAATTGATAACGTTGTTGGTACGTAGAGCTGATGGCGGTTGTTGAGGATTTTCGTGGAGCAGCTAAAACGAGCTTTATGTGGATAAGAAAATGGGATTAAAATTGGGTATTGATTTTTCGATTTTAAAGTATTTCAAACTCACCTGTAGTGCCACGAAGGCCAGACAAATATTTAATAAAATCTTCATTCTTAAATTCCAATGCCACTTCGTTGTTCTCCAAACTTTGACTATTTCATTTTAGTTTCCAAAAGCGTATTTATGTCTTTATGCTAGCAGAGCATATTCAACATTTCCTTATCTCCATAGTTTAAGGTCTTCACCTGAAAGCATTATTTTCAAATTCACCACTGCAAATTCGTGAGTCTTTTAAGTGCGACAAGAGCTAGAAATGTTTTTTGAGAGAATTGTTAGCAATCTTTTTAAAGTACTACTACTAAATAACTTATAAAACAGATCATTTTACCTATACGCGGAACTAAGAGTAAATTGCCACTCTCCTATATCGGCTGCTTTACTTTTCCAATTTTGACGTTATCTTCCACACGTTTAATCCAAGATGGCCTTGGGCTTCCATTTCGGCGTATACCGACTTATACACTAAAAATATTTTTAAACATATTTTTATTGCATTTTATGGTTTTTTTTTCGATAGATCGTGACAACACAAACGCCCGTTGAATAATCAGCGGAACAAGGAGGAAAAATATAGATGCGGAGTTAAAAACAATGACGTTAAGCGATGTATAGAACTGTGTCAAACATCCCACTTGTCATTGGTGAATTCATCTCTCCACACAAGAAAATGCATAAATACACATTAACTCCGACAAAGGCGATCCCAAAGCCGGCTCTTGTCGCTAGCCAAGCTGGTGGACTGACTATTCCACAGTACATCTTTGAACGATCGACTATACACAAAATTTTATAATCAAGGTGGTGTTTGATTTTTGCCGTTGATCTGAATAACCGAAAAGTGTCTAAAGAAATTTGGTCCTTCGCAACTCTCTCTCAACGTCAGGGCAGTGGTTTGGGGTACTTATTAGTAGCCTAGTATGAGCAAGCTGTCACTGCGTACAATGGTCCATCCCCTTACAGCATCTAAGTGGGAATAAAATATGAAAAAAAAAAATCAAATCCAAATATAAAACCTCTTGATTGCGGCCTGCCAATTCTTCCGAGCTAGCAGCTGGTAGCTAGCCAACTAAATGTAGTCAGCACCGGGTACCCTTCTGACACTCCTCGTCAGCAAAGTACTGAAAAATCAACTCCATCCAAAAGATTGACAACCTACTGAAGCCAAAAAAAAAAAAAAACGAAAAGTCCGTATACGTTCGAAAGGTCCTGCATTAATTGGTACAGTTTATTCTCGGGAACATACCCAAGAGTGCTGCTATCGGTGAACTACACGAACGACATGAGGCGAACATGCTCAAATTCACAAACATTGTTGAGGATTACGAGAAAGCCGAAATCTCTCCAAACAACGTTCGTCCATCTACCGTCTAAAGCTCGATAAGACAAAGAAACTAAAGCACAATTCAACTACCTTTTCGACAATAAAGTGACCATTCCACCAAGTCGTTAAAGGCAACCACCTGATGGTTGCTGTTGATAACGACAAGAAGGATAAGCTGTCTCCTATCACCACAGCGGAATGGAAAATGGTCCGAGCAAGTTATGGAACATATTGTTACAAGCGAAGATTCCGACTCTAGCGAGGTGCATCGTAGAGATAGGTAAGTCGACTTTCGATTAATCGATTAGTCGACTATTTGTAGTCAAAAGTCTAAAAATCAAAGTCGAGTTTTGACTGGAGGAAATCACAGAAAACTCCAAAATCGACTTAAAAAAATCCACACCTAATGCCTTGTGGGCCTCTGACAAAAAATCTTAAAAATCCACACCTAATGCCTTGTAGGACTTTAAAAAAAATCTTAAAAAATCCACACCTAATGCCTTGCGGGCCTTTTACAAAAAATCTTAAAAAAATCCACGCCTAATGCCTTGCGGGCCTTTTACAAAAAAATCTTAAAAAAATGCACGCCCAATGCCTTGTGGGCCTCTGACAAAAAATCCTAAAAAAATCCAAGCCCAATGCCTTGTGGGCCTCTGACAAAAAATCCTAAAAAAATCCACGCCTAATGCCTTGTGGGTTTCTGACAAAATATTTTAAAAAAATCTACGCCTAATGCCTTGCGGGTCTTTGACAAAATATCTTAAAAAAATCCACGCCTAATGCCTTGCGGGCCTCTGACAAAAAAATCTTAAAACAAATCCACGCCTAATACCATGTGGGCCTCTGACAAAAAATCTTAAAAAAAATCCACGCCTAATGCCTTGTGGGCCTCTGACAAAAAAATCTTTAACAAATCCACGCTTAATGCCTTGTGGACCTCTGACAACAAATCTTAAAAATATCTACGGCTAATGCCTTGTGGGCCTCTGAAAGAATCTTAAGAAATCCACGCCTAATGTCTGCGGGCTGCAGCATCGTAGAGAAGAGAATGTTCCAATTGATTTTTAAGAAAATTGAGTTGTGGGAAACCTTAAAGTAATACGAAGGAGAATGGAAAACAATTAATTTCCCGATATAGTCATGTCATAGGAGCAAAATGAAGAACATGAGAAGGCTAGTGAAAGAGAATACAGACACCAGGAGTTGGAAAAATCTGAGAGATCAGTGGCGAAATTTAGGTCAATGGATATGAAACTCCTAATTGACTTGACACCAAGAGTAAAATTCCTAACTCTTGTACCTTGAGGGTTCGTACGACAATGCTCATCACGCATTTTTCCTAGTACCGCCACCTCTGCTGTGAAGTTTGACCTAATTTCGGGTATTTTACCCCTAAGTATGAAGCGAGCGAATGTAACTGTTTTTATTATTTTATCCCAGTTCCTCAACCCTTCTAAAACTTCTCGTCTCCACATTAGCGTAGATCTATCTCTGAGGAGGCTTCCTTATATTATTATCTTAACTACCCTATGATCTGAGGGTAGCTAGGAGGTGGTGATTGGTTTATTATATGAACCCTTGCCAATCAGAAAAGTACGGATAACATGACTGTATGAGCCAAGTGAAATAACGGGTTGCCAGGACACGTCATTTATCAGGCCAAATGACACAATAGTGATATCTGGCGAGTCGTGGTAATCTCTGCTTATCCTCGTAGGAGCGTCTTCGCCCACGTTGATAAATGTGGAGCTATCAATTTGCTCGGCCAGCGCTGTACCCATCCGAAATGCCAATTGCTAGCGAGTTGTGGCCAAATGTCCCTTAGTACCTGGCGGTTGTTGCTTTCCAAAAGCTAACTAATATCATGCAGCGCAGAGCTATTCTCCGGTGGTATAAACATTAAGCACCTGCACCTGCAAAAATTTCAAAACGATCCGAGACATGTCTTGAACTGTACTTCTGAGAAAAAGTTTTTTAAATTTTGTGTGGCTACCCGAAAGGATGGGCAATGTTCTAATCTGATTTAAGGTGTGGAAGAAATAAGTATGACGATGTGCAAGTTTTGGAACAAATCGGCTACTTCCTTCCAGATCACAATTTTAGCAAAACATTTTAAACTTTTGTGGGGGAAGTATTCGAAGAGGTGAACCGATATGGCTCATCTTCAAACATAATATGAGTTTGGAGAAAATATTAACATTCAGAAAGGGTCTATGCAAAGACATTTTTTGAGAGAGGGTCTATGGAAGCACCCTTTCTTTCAGAAAAGGCCTATAGAAGCACCTTTTCTTTCAAAAAGGTTCTATAGAAGCACCCTTTCTTTCAAAAAAGGCCTATAGAAGCACCCTTTCTTTCATAAAGGGTCTATAGAAGTACCCTTTCTTTTAGAAAGGGTCTATGGAAGGACCTTTTCTTTCAGAAAGGGTCTATAGAAGCACCTTTTCTTTCAGAAAGGTTCTATAGAAGCACCCCTTCTTTCAAAAAAGGCCTATAGAAGTACCCTTTCTTTCATAAAGGGTCTACAAAAGCACCCTTTCTTTCATAAAAGGTCAATAGAAGTACCCGTTCTTTCAGAAAGGGTCTATAGAAGCACCCTTTCTGTCATAAAGGGTCTATAAAAGCACCCTTTCTTTCATAAAGGGTCTATAGAAGGACCTTTTCTTTCACTCGTTCTTTCATAAAAATAAAAGCACCTTTTCTTTCATAAAGGTTCTATAGAAGTACCCCTTCTTTCAGAAAGGGTCTATAGAAGCACCGTTTTTTGCAGAAAGGGTCTACAGAAGCACCCTTTCTTTCAGAAAGTGTGGATAGAAGTACCGTTTCTTTCAGAAAGTGTGGATAGAAGCACCCTTTCTTTCAGAAAGTGTGGATAGAAGCATCCTTTCTTTCAGAAAGCTTCTATAGAAGCACCCTTTCTTTCGGAAAGGGTCGATAGTAGCACCCTTTCTTTCGGAAAGGTCTTTCTTTCGGAAACGTTCTATAGAAACACCCTTTCTATCGGAGAGGGTCTATAGAAACAACCTTTCTTTCAGAGAGTGTCGTTAGAAGCACCCTTTTTTCCAGAAATGGTCTATAGAAGCACCCTTTGTTTCAGAAAGGGTCTATAAAAGCAGGGCCTATAGAAGCAGAAAGTGTCTATAAAAGCAGGGTCTATAGAAACAGAAAAGGTCCATAAAAGCACCCTTTCTTTCAGAAAGGGTCTGAAAGGAGCACTTTTTCCTTCAGAAAGGGTCCATAGAAGCTACCTTTCTTTCCGGAAGTGTTTATAGAAGCAACCTATCTTTGAGAAAGGGTCTATAGAAGCACCCTTTCTTTCAAATAGTGTTTATAGAAGAAACTTTTCTGTGAGAAAGGGTCTATAGAAGCACCCTTTCTTTCAACAAGGGTTTATAGAAGCATCCTTTCTTTGAGAGAGGGTCTATAGAAGCATCCTTTCTTTCAGAAAGTGTCTATAGGAGCACCCTTTCTTTTAGAAATGGTTTATAGGAGCAACTTTTCTTTCAGAAAGGGTCTATAGAAGGACATTCTTTGGGAAAGGGTAAAACCACCCTTTCTTTAAGAAAGGGTCTCTAGTACCACCCTTTCTTTGAGAATGGGTCTACAGAAGCTCCCTTTCTTTAAGAAAGGGTCCACAGAAGCACCCCTTCTTTGAGAAAGGGTGTATAGATCGGTTGATCCATTAGAGAGCTAGCCAAATATATAGACGGACGGGGCAAAAGCGGCCCCAGGTTGTCCGAAACCGATTCCTCCAAACATATTTGGGGTTTACAACCATTTTTCAATGCTGAAGTTCCCATTATAAATCTATAAAATAATTTGAGAAACGCAAATAATTGTTGTACAAACATGATGATACTTACGTATAGCTATTGGAAAAATGGCCATGTAGGGTAAATGAAACACTAAGTTAAGTCTGAACTATGGTTTTATTTACTTATATTTTGCTGCAAAGATGTTTCTGCTCTCACGTTTTTAAGATTGATTAATTATATAAGTGATGGGGCGAAGTACTTATTGACTTATGATTAAGCTCCGATAATTGCTTATTATCGAGGTCCAATTATTATCGGGCTCCAAATAAATTCTTATATTACTGGCTTGAAACTTTTTGTGAAAAATCTTCAATTTTACTCCAATTCCATTTACAATCTGCCTTATCTGCACTGCGTAGCTGCATAGTACGACTATGAATTAGGGTATAAATTAACTTTCCAAATGATTCATTCTTTTTCTTTGGATTGGGAGCAATCAAAAATTCACTACAAGATTTTAAAAAATCTTTATATTCTTCCCTTTCAGGTTGATTGAGTTCGCGACGAAAACGTTCAATAACCGTTGGCAATTGCTGGTAGATTCCATTTAAGAAGCTGGGAAATTCATTGTGAATTTTTGTAGTTGCCTCATTATAACGCTGGCGAATGGCATTAAAGAAACGAGAGTTATTTTGATTCTCTTCTAACAGTTGCAGCTGCTTTGGTAGTTCATCCAATTCACGGCTCGCTTCTGCCTGCAGTTGACAGTTTTGGGAATTTGTTTTCACCTTTTCCGTGGCTTTTATAAAACGTTCAATTTGTTCTCGAATTCGTTGGAGAGATCTGGCCGATGGAGTTTTCACGTTAGAGCTTGAAGCCACATGAAGTTCATCGAGCCGCTTTAACATATCCGAATATGTTGTTGCTTCTATTTGTAATTGTTTGGCATTCCATTCATTTATCTGGGAGGTTAGAAACTCAAACACTTCTAAACGCTTATCCGGTCGTGGTGGTAGAGCCGGAGTGGAGGCCAATGTTAGAGATCCAAAAGAATTTAACTGTAAATGAGGAAAATTAGTTAAATATTCCATTAAAATTAGTTTGTTCCACTAACCAGCAATAATATTATGAAATTTCTTATCAGTTCCGAATTGTTCATTTTGTGATGATGTTCGAACACAAGTGATTCTAATAAAGCTTGTTTTACATCTGATGAAGCGCATACATATTTTTCTAAAACTATTGTTGCTTAAATTAGATTCCGAGATTCCGTTATCTCTAAGAATTTTTTGTCATTGTTGATTAAACGTGATTAGAGTGGTTTATGTTCGAAAATGGGTGTGCACATTTTTCAAATATTTTTGAAACATTTGTTGTTTATTTTTAAGAAAATATGTATTCCAAAAGAATATCAGAACTAAAAGTTTGAAATTTTTATTAAAAGGAATAATCTGAAAGGAAGGGTGCTTCTATAGACTCTGTTTGAAAAGAATGGTACTTCTATCGACCCTTTTTGAAAGAAAGGGTGCTTCTATAAACCCTTTTTGAAAGAAAGGGTGTTTCTATGAAAGAAAGGGTGCTTCTTCGGACCCTTTTTTAAAGAAAGGGTGCTTCTATAGACCATTTCTGAAGGAAAGATCTCCTATATACCATTTCTGAAGGAAAGATCTTCTATATACCATTTCTGAAGGAAAGGGTGCTTCTACGGACCCTTTCTTAAAGAAAGGGTGCTTCTATAGACCCGTTCTGGAAGAAAGGGTGTTTCTACAGACCATTTCTGGATGAAAGGGTGCTTCTATAGACCCCTTCTGGAAGAAAGGGTGCTTCTATAGACCCTTTCTGGGAGAAAGGGTGCTTCTATAGACCCTTTCTAAAAGAAAGGCTGTTTTTGTATACCCTTTCTGGAAGAAAGGGTGCTTCTATAGACCCTTTTGCAGGAAGGAGTGCTTCTAATGACTCTTTCTGAAAGAAAGGCTGCTTCTATGGACCCTTTTTGAGAGAAGGGGTGCTTCTATAGACCATATATGAAAGAAAGGCTGCTTCTATGGACCCTTTTTGAGAGAAGGGGTGCTTCTATAGACCATATATGAAAGAAAGGGTGCTTCTACAGGCCCTTTTGAAGGATAGGGTGCTTCGATGGGCCCTTTCTAAAATAAAGGCTGCTTCTATGGACCCTTTCTGAATGAAATGGTGCTCCTATAGACCCTTTCTAAAAGAAAGGATGCTTCTATAGACCCTTTCTAAAAGAAAGAATGCTTCTATAGACCCTTTCTAAAAGAAATGGTGCTTCTATAGACCCTTTCTAAAAGAAAGGATGCTTCTATAGACCCTTTCTAAAAGAAAGGATGCTTCTATAGACCCTTTCTAAAAGAAAGAATGCTTCTATAGACCCTTTCTAAAAGAAAGGATGCTTCTATAGACCATTTCCCAAGAAAGGGTCTTCTATAGATCCTTTTGGAAGAAAGGGCCTTCTATAGACCCTTCCTGGAAGAAGAAAGGTCTTCTATAGGCCCTTTTGAAGGAAAGGGTGCTTCTATGGACCCTTTCTGAAAGAATGGCTACTTATATGGACCCTTCTGAAAGAAAGGCTGCTTCTATGAACCCTTTCTGAAAGAAAGTGTGCTTCTGAAGACCTATTTTGAAATAAAGTGTGCTTCTAAAAGCCCATTTTCAGAGAAAGGGTGCTTCTAAAAACCGATTTTCAAAGAAAGGGTGCTTCTAAAAACCCATTTTCAAAGAAAGGGTGCTTCTAAAAACCCATTTTCAAAGAAAGGATGCTTCTAAAAACCCATTTTCAAAGAAAGGGTGCTTCTAAAAACCCATTTTCAAAGAAAGGTTGATTCTAAAAACCATTTTCAAAGAAAGGGTGCTTCTAAAAACCCATTTTCAAAGAAAGGTTGCTTCTAAAAACCATTTTCAAAGAAAGGGTGCTTCTAAAAACCAATTTTCAAAGTAAGGGTGCTTCTATGGACCCTTCTTGAACGAAAGGTTGCTTCTATAGACCTTTTTGAAAGAAAGCGTGCTTTAATAGACCCTTTCTGAAAGAAAGTCTGCTTCTAAGGACCCTTTTTTAAATAAAGTCTGCTTCTATGAATCCTTTCTGAAGGAAAGGTTGCTTCTATGGACCCTTTCTGATTGAAAGGTTGCATTAATATACGCTTCTGAAAGAAAGGCTGCTTCTATGGACCCTTTCTGAAAAAGGGTGCTTCTATAGACCCTTCCTGAAAGAAAGGGTGCTTCAATAGACCATTTCTGAAGGAAAGGGTCTTCTATAGACTGTTTTGAAGGAAAGTGTGATTCTATGGACCCTTTCTGAAAGAAAGGCTGCTTCTATGGACCCCTTCTGAAAGAAAGGGTGCTTCTTCGGACCCTTTCTGAAAACGGGTGCGTCTATAGACCCTTTTTGAGATAAAGGGTGCTTCTATAGACCCTTCCTGAAATAAAGGGTGCATCAATAGATCATTTCTGAAGAAAAGCGTTGTTCTATGGACCCTTTCTGAAAGAAAGGCTGCTTCTATGAACCCTTTCTGATTGAAAGTTTGCATTTATGGACTTTTCTGAAAGAAAGGCTGCTTCTATGGACCCTTTCTGAATGAAAGGGTGCTTCTACGGACCCTTTCTGAAAAAAGGGTGCTTCTTAACACCCATTTTGAAAAAAGGGTGCTTCTATAGACCCTTCCTTAAAGATAGGGTGCTTCTATAGACCATTTCTGAAGGAAAGGGTCTTCTATAGACCCCTTTTTGAAAGTGAGGGTGCTTCTATAGACCCCTTTTTGAAAGAAAGGGTGCTTCTAAAAACCATTTTGAGAAAGGGCACTTCTATAGGCCCTTTTGGGGAGAAGGGGTGCTTCTATAGACCCTTTTTTAAAGAAAGAGTGATTTTGTAGACCCTTTTTGAAGGAAGGGTGCTTCTATAGACCCTTCCTGAAAGAAAGGGTGCTTCTATAGACCCTTCCTGAAAGAAAGGGTGCTTCTATAGACCCTTCCTGAAAGAAAGGGTGCTTCTATAGACCCTTCCTGAAAGAAAGGGTGCTTCTACAGACCATTTCTGAAGGAAAGGGTCTTCTATAGACCATTTCTGAAGGAAAGGGTCTTCTATAGACCGTTTTGAAGGAAAGTGTGATTCTATGGACCATTTCTGAAAGAAAGGCTGCCTCTATGGACCCCTTCTGAAAGAAATGGTGCTTCTTCGAACCCTTTCTGAAAAAGGGTGCTTCTACAGACCCTTTTTGAGATAAAAGGTGCTTCTATAGACCCTTCCTGAAATAAAGGGTGCATCAATAGATCATTTCTGAAGGAAAGCGTTGTTCTATGGACCCTTTCTGAAAGAAAGGCTGCTTCTATGGACCCTTTCTGATTAAAAGGTTGCATTTATGGACTTTTCTGAAAGAAAGGCTGCTTCTATGGACCCTTTCTGAATGAAAGGGTGCTTCTTCTTGGCTCAAACCCTCGGACCGCCGTACTATTCAGATTGACGAGGGTTATACAAAATATGCCTTTTTAACTCTAATGTAATATCAGTCTTGTGATTTGGGACAAATCACTTCATGAAAGATGCCAACAAAGGGCGTGACAGTGACAGATACGAAGAGGTGTGCGTGTAATTTTAACCGTTACTTTATAAAGTATCGCGAGAGAGATAGGGCGAAGAGAAGTGTGCTACATAGTATAAGAACCCTTTCTGTCGAAGATTTATCACCACAGTTTATGATAAGTGATATTGCAGATGTCATCCAAAACGCGAAATTTTACAAAAACCTGGATCATTCAGATTCGGTCAATGGTAATACTGAAGTAAATGGATAAACCCGAAATTGAGTATTTGGCAAGTGTCCTCAAGTTATCGTTAGCCACCCATGCTGTACCAGAAGCCTGGAAAGCTGGCAGTGTGGTCCTGCTTCTGAAGACAGGCAAGGATGCCAGCTGAGGCAACTTTTACATACTGATATCCCTCCTCTATCCATTAGTGAAGATTCTAGATGCACTATTACTCTCCACAATGAGAAGCTGATTCGCAGCTTGGGGAATATATCCATCGTTAAATCTATTGCCATGCTGTTCACCATTATCTCTGGAAGCATGGGATAACTTACTCTTCATTTCGGTTACAAACTAACATATGTTGATAGTGATATTATCTCCTTATACATGTAGGTCGATGGTGTACAAAGATCTGTGAAAGGTCTTCTGTCTATAGAAAACCTTTGGATGGTTGTCTTCATAAAGAAAACGTATGGAAGGTCGTCTGCCTATAGAACGCATACTAGTCTATAGAAGACCGTTGGTAGCTATTTGATCCGTAAAATATTTTTGAAATGTCCATAGAAGACCTTTGGAAGGTATATCGTAGAACTTTCGGACGTCTTATATCTATAAAAGACCTTTGAATGCTTTTATATCTATAGAACACATGTTGTGTCACCCTTCATGCACGCAACGAAAAGCACGTTACGTCGTTCTATAATTGCCCAATATCGATTTGACATTTTTTTTTTTAGTGCTGGCAATACTCAGGGGATGGTGACGTGGCACTGAACTACAACCAACTTCAGGTAGCACACGAAGAGAAAAACGATCCTCTTCCTTGTGGTTGCGCAAGCAGAGGAGCAGCAGAGAAAAATTTGCAATCTGCAAAACGAGGTGGGAAAGTTCTTTTTGGTTGAAGCTGCACACGAGGCAAGTCGCGCAATAGCCCCAGAGTTCCAGGTAAATACAAGTGCCTGTCAGCTGGGCCAACAACGAGCAACTTTGCAAACTCCCTGTAAGGCAGCAGCGTATAACATCTTGCTGGAATAAAAGTGTTGGCAAAAATTTATTGCAACAGGCAGTTTATTGGCAAACCACCCGTATTTCATTTTGGTGCAAATTATACGACGAAAGTGGAGCCTCAAATTTTCCGGATCGAGACAGGAGACCACTCTCTCAGCAGTGATTTGTGGTTTTTGACGCTGTTGTTTTTTTAGCATGCTTTCTGCCTGGCCGAAATGATGAAGTCAAACAATTGAAATTGGGATTTGCAGAAAATTAAAAAAAAAACACCTATTGCAAGTTAGAACTGCCGTCACTTCCACGTGTTTGAGCCAAGCATCCATGATAAGCAGCCACAACAAGAAGAAAACCACCATAAGCTCGTCCTCAGTCGCCACGGAAGCTGCTGAAATCAGTGCATTTCTTTCGAATAACATCCCCTCGACTCTCTTAGAACACGCAAACGAACCTGTGCGGCCACAATTAATTTGTCTTGTGGGGTATAAAACGGACTTTGGGTCTTGCTAGTGGCAATGTTTCTTTCGCCGATCATCATGAGGATACCAGAAGAATGATAATTTCATATCACCAAGTACCATAGCCCAGAAATAAGAACCGTCCATTTATCGCCATATCGTCCGCTCTACATAAATAAGTCCGCCCCCACACATTGCCCGTACATCATAACATAATTAAGGAAAGAATACACCATCATCAATATGAAAACCTGCCACCGTCATCCATAGCCATACCAGCCCCCCACGTACGCCAATAATCATCATCAAGCAACCATCAGCTTTTAAACCATATTGTATCACATTCACCACACCATTGTGCATAAACATCATCAGCGCCATAGACCATAATCATTTTTTTTCCACAACGTTAAAAAGTACATCATCATCAAGCCGTTCAACACCTCGTGTAGCCACCATTTCATCATCCCCTTCAGCAGTAGCCGCAGTTGTGATCAATATCATCATCATCATCATAAGTACTCATCATCATTGTTGAAGACGACCATATATGCATAACATCATCAGACACCGACAGCAGTCTACATCAACCACCGTCATCACCACTAAACCTAACTCACTTCATCAAAGGAACAGACTACACACACCAGCCAACAAGAACATCCATTCGTCATTGAACAAAGGATTGTAGAGACCATAATATTGATTTAGTAAGGTAGTTGGTAGCAGAATGGTAACAAACTGTGGGAAGGCTGTAAGTTAAAATATGTATGTAGAAAATCGATGTGATAGTATTTACGTGTTATCTTAGTAATTATTATTAATGCTATTTTTTCTAAATCGGTATTGTTTACATTTTCTTATTTTGAATTATTATGATTCTTCTTCAATTTATTGTGATTGACTATTTTGGCCTTCTGCAACAATATAATTAATCATAGTTTTCCATTCCCATGTCTGTTCAGTGGGAACAGATACATTAATTCCCAATAGAATCTTGTTTTTCGAGTACATACATAAAAATCTAGCATACCTTGAGGCGTTTGCATAAAACAATTAACATTTAAGAAATTATCTATAAGATTATTGATTTAATATGCTATTATTGGTTGCCCAATGATATCCCATTTCCTTCTTTTTAAACCGTTGTCGTATTGGCGAATATTACACTGCATTCCTTTCTAATCGAGCTCGAATAGGTAAGGGGGTAAATAATAATAATAGTGCAAAGTGGCACTGGTAAATGGGATCACCATTAGGGTGAACATTATTTAAAGTCGTTTTCTATCGTTATAAGAGAAATTATTCTGAAATTTGTTTTTATCACTGATCATTCACGATAGTGACTATTAAAACCAAATTCATATTATTAGCCAGTTGTATGTAAATTTTATTTAAGTTTAAGGACACAATGTCCATTACCTTTATTAACAATAAATATTGTCATTTATGAATTTTTGAAATCTAAACATGAATATGTTGAACTGAATCAATTTTTAAGGTGAAGTAAAGGTGAGATTTCGGTCATGTAACGATTAGGGAGCACTCATATGAATGAGGCTCGTAAGGGGATTCCAAGCAGAATCCATAGGGTGGGCAGAGATAGGTGCACAACAACACCAGTGTATCCTACTATAGCAACAACAACATTTATTAGAAAAAGCGAAACAGAACGTTTTTTTTTATTTATTCTACTCATTAGCATAATATGTTTGTACAGTCTCGAGTGTGACATGAGCAAAGCCGGAGCAACATGAACAATAAGAAAACGAGTACCAACGTTATCCAGGTACGAAAATGCGCCGATCACACAACGAGGGCTGTTACATAATGGCGCCCAACCTAGAAGCAAATTTTGATTTTGTTTAGATAGATTGGTTTCGGAGTCCTGATTTATTGTTCGATTACATTAGTCAGTAGCTTCGTAGCTGAATCGGAGAAGGAAGTTAAGCATATACAACATCTTTTGCATACTATTTTGTACGTCTTGAACAATTGTCTTTATAACAGTTTTCAACTATTGCGACAAAATAAAGGTCAAAATTTCTACTTTTCATATTGATTATATACACTTTAGTTACAAATTTGTTTTAGTTACGTGTCTTGGTTTGTTATTATACTATAAGGAACCAACAGCAACGTAATGTGAAACAAGATAAATTTATTCCTAAACTTCTATCGTCAAGGAAAAGCAGTTTGTTGCCTTGTATAGTTCGTTTTTGTGCGACGAAGTTCAATGGTGCGACAACATGCTAGTATAAAAATTCAGTATAGGTATTGAAATTATATAGTCATTCGCGGATGATAGCTAATGTTCACCGCAGAATTAGGATAATGGATATATTTTTTTTATGCTGTGCTTTTGAGGTAGAATTTATCTTGATAAATTGTAGGATTATACAGTTTTATATGAATGATGTTGTTGCTTAGTTACATTGACCGAATCAAACTTTTACCTATAACCTTAACCATATTTATACATCTTTGATTTTGGAAATTTATTTAAGCAAATATTTCGATAGAATTGCACTCATTTTTGTCAATTTAATAACTATTGAATTCCGGTTTAAAAATTTTGGATTCAAAGTTTCTGTGAAAAATAATTTTGATTCTGGGGGATGCTAATTAAACCAACGTTAGTTGAAAGCTTCTACTTACTACTTCCTAAACCTTTTTGACCTACAATTATTTGGAATTTTCCTGCGAATGATTGAAAATAAATCTTGACGTTGATTCTTTTTGATTGACGTTGATTTGCTGGATTTTCTACCGTGGTACTAATTATCATTCTTTTTCCGATTGCGTGAGGCATAGGGTCGTCGCCCTCAAGACTTTTGTTTTTCCTTTTTTTTTTGTATTAAAAGACGGCAGGAGGGGTTTGATAGGCTCGAACTACCAATTGCTAGTTCTTACTTTTAAAATATATAAGCTTTAAGTAGTAATATATTTTTGTTTTGGTTTCACGTACACACAGGGTGTACACAGAACTGGACTAACTGTAACCGAAGACTGGTTTTCAGCCTGACTCGAGGTCAACTGAAGTACCTTAAGGTTGTAGGAGCGGTTAGTCTGGAGAGCCTTCGGACGGCAGCGCTCAACCTTGAGTTGGAGCATTTTCCGTAGAACTGGTTGTTGTCTGGTTGTCGATTTCTCAGTGTATCTTTAGAAAGCCGTTCTATGCTTAACTAAAGATACACTGAAGAGACCTCGAGAAACTCTTTGAGGAAATTCTAACCGGCAACAATCACTCCTACGTTTTGAACAGTTTACCTCATAGAACGATAGGGGTAGGCGAAGAGGACTGAAGAGCCTATCGAAGTCCTATATATATATATATATTTTTTTTTTTTTTTCTTCACCAGCCAAGACCTTTCCTTTTCTGATTCGAATATTATTCGAGTTAATTTTACCCGGACTTACAAACTTTTACCCTGATCTACCACAGCCTAGAGAAAAATATTGTATCGCCTCGATTTATTCTGTTTTACAGAATTTCTGAGCATTTGTTCTGGTTTTGAGAAACCTTGCAAGATTTATTGATTTTTGATTCGATTCTTTTCGAAATACCTGACCTGTTGTAACCATTCAGTATTCTGGTTGTGTTGTTGTTGCGTATGAGAATTCAATAGTGGACTTTGACTATCTCGGCTATATATATACTTTTTTGTAATTTTGTTGAATTTATGATATCATACCTACCGTTTTGGATAACCTGTGGTTCATTGGAGAAGACATACTATTGAATTTTGATTTCTTGAACTTTTATTGAGATTTTTATTCGGACTGGTCAGTACAATAACATTTTTGGAAAGTTTATTGTTTTTTCTTCTTGGAGATTTCGTTTTGATTTGGACATCATGCAGCCTGCTACAGGTGCTAAGCCAAAAACTTACAGCATTATTACCAGGTCGACAAGTCAAGCAGTGGGAGAAGCTGCTGGAACAGAACCAGGTACCGGATCAGGTATCCCAGCTAGCGCTGATGGCAATGATCCGCCTACACCAAACGAATTTGCAAGTCCACCTACTCTTTCGCAAGTAAATGAGCAACCAAGCACAATTGCTAGACCTTCTTTTAGCCCTTTGACTATTCGTGGCAATGATGAAGATCAGGTTGATAGGCTTAGTAGCACAGGAGTTCTTGAGGTAGTTCAGTCCGCCTTAGAGGCCACCCAAGCATCAATGGTTGAAACCATGAAAAAGGAAATGCAGAAAGCGGTTGCTGCTGCAGTTCAAGCTGCTTTTTCTCAATCTTCCGTTCCTCCAGCTAATCCTATTAACAGACAAGAACCACATTCTCAAAGCATTGATTGGCCTCATGATTTGCCACCACTACAAACCGATACCAGACATGCAGGATCGGGTAGTAGAAACCAGGAAGTTCCAAATCGAAATAGGGAAGATTTTAGCAGGCCCAGGTATCCATATCTCAGTAAGTGGGGCATTAAGTTTGATGCCACCCCAAAGACACCAAATGTCGAAGATTTCATCTTTCGAGTAGAAAGGCTTCGAAATAGTTATGGCTGCCCAGAACAAGAATTGGTTGATGAATTTCATCATTTACTGGAAGGCCGTCCTTGTCAGTGGTACTGGGGTCTGATCCGTCAATATCCAAATTTGAACTGGGAGATGTTAAAGCTGTGTATAGTTAGGGAATTCCAGCGTTTTCAATCAAATCTTGATGTAATGAGGCAGATTATGGACAGGAAGCAGGGGAGAGATGAGTCTGCTACACAATATATAGACGCTATAAATAATCTGCGTACTCAATTAAGGGAACCTTTGAAAGATTTTGAAGCTATAGACATCCTCAAAGCTGGATTGAAACCCAAACTTGCCCATTTAACATTTAGTGGCACTTTTTATTCGGTGGAACAATTCCGAAATGAAGTTAGGAAAACTGAGGAATTTCTGGAAAGGGAATCATCACTGAGATTTAGGACCAACCAACCCCCTCGAATGATAAATGAAATTAACGATTCTGATTTTGATGATTTAGTCCATGATGTTGAGGAGTTGCGTTTACGGCAGAAGCCAACTGGTGTGTCCAAAAATGAGCCTTCACGGTGTTGGAATTGCGGCAGCAATGGCCACATTTTTAAGAATTGCTCCAGTTCTCATCGTTCAGTATTTTGTTTCCGCTGCGGATCACCAGGGGTTACCACCCCACAATGCAATAACTGCAAACAAATTAGTCGTTCTAATGTTTCTAAGTCCGAATCCATAGCTACTCAGACAGTGGATTGACTAGCCTCTACTGATGTTTCCACGTCTACAGATCCAATTCTTTCTGATCCATGTAGAGTATTACCCAGACCTTCCAATAACTTAGCTAGATCCAAACCAGATTTGACACAACCATTACATATTCGCATGGCGAATTACCTGAAGGTCCGTAACAGAATTTTCAATTCCGAGATTTCAATTAAACCTGTTGTATCCAAAAGAATTTTAAAGGCTCGAGAACGATACCGACTTCGACGCTTAAGACGATTATCTATTTCTTCTGCTCATATTTCTGATTTTAAGAATGATCCTCGACCATTCCGAGAAGTTTTGGTAAACGGCATACCTGTTTTAGCATTGTTTGACAGCGGTGCAACCGTTACGTGTTTAGGCAAAGACTGTTTTTCTCTCGTTGATGAATTAAAGGTGAACGTTGTTCCTGTTTTCAAATGCAGTGTTGGCACTGCTAGTGGCCAACGTGTTCATTGTACCGGTAAAGTTAGAGTTGATATTTCCTTTAATGGCGAAACGAAAACCATGGACGTTTATTTGATTCCAGGGTTGGAAAATGCAATGTATTGCGGTGTCGATTTTTGGAAATTATTTAGTATTGCTCCCAAATTAATCGGTAGTCTCGAGTTAAGCCCAAATGTTGTTGATCCTGACATGCATACTTTGTCTCCAGACCAAATGGAAGCGCTTGAGAAAGCCAAAACAAGTTTTCGAGATTTCGGAACGTATGGTCTTGGGAAGACGAGTGTTGAGGAGCACATAATCGATACGGGCAATGCGGCCCCTGTGAAACAGCGCCACTATCCGGTGTCTCCGGCGGTGGAGTCTTTAATATACCAAGAGCTGGATAGGATGTTGAGTTTAGGCGTAATCGAACCTAGCACCAGTCCGTGGAACTCACCGGTCACATTAGTTCGCAGAGGCGAGAAAAACAGGCTATGCTTAGACGCGCGTAAGCTTAATGAGGTTACGGTTAAAGACGCTTACCCTTTGCCATTTATTGATGCTTTATTAGGGCGATTGCAAGAGACATATTTCATTTCGAGCATCGATTTAAAAGATGCGTTTTGGCAGGTGCCCCTAGCAACTGAGAGCCGTCCGAAAACTGCGTTCACAGTGCCGGGGAGACCACATTATCAGTTTACCGTCATGCCGTTCGGGTTGTGTAATGCTGCCCAACGGTTATGTCGGTTAATGGATAAAGTGATCTCACCGGACCTGAAGAACAAAGTTTTCGTATACCTTGACGACTTATTAGTGGTCTCACCGGATTTTGAGTCTCACGTCGAACTCCTTCGCAAGGTAGGCGAATCGTTGTCTAGGGCAAACCTGACCATCAATTTGAATAAATCGAAATTTTGTCGTCGCGAACTGAAGTATTTGGGCTACATCGTGGGCGAGGGTAAGTTGAAGCCGGATCCTTCAAAAATTAATTCCATTACTGATTTGCCGATTCCAAAGAATACTCGGGATGTTCGTAGATTTCTTGGCATGGCCTCATGGTTCAGACGTTTTATTAAGGACTATGCAGAAATCACAGCGCCAATGACAAGCACCTTAAAAAAGGGCAAACCGTTTTGTTTTGATGAAAAAGCAATCGAGGCTTTCGAAAAAGTTAAAGTCGCTTTAACGACTAGTCCTGTTTTACACCATCCGGTATTCGATAAGCGATTTTATGTCCAATGTGACGCCTCTAATCTGGGCATCGGTGCGGTCTTGTTCCAGCTGGACGCTGCGGGTCTGGAACGTCCCATCGCCTTTCATTCTGCGCAGCTCTCGAAGGCTGAGCAGAATTATAGTGTGACGGAGCGGGAGTGTTTGGCAGTCATTAGTGCGATAAAAAAGTTTCGGCCTTTTATCGAGATGATGCCATTCACTGTCGTGACGGATCACAGCGCTCTGAAATGGTTGATGGGACAGAAGGATCTCAGCGGTCGGTTGGCGAGATGGAGTCTGAAACTCCAGGCATTTAACTTCGACATCCAGCACCGAAAAGGGTCACAAAATGTAGTCGCGGACACTTTATCCCGTTTACATATGGATGAAGTAAATATGTTTTTGGATGATAAGCCTTTGATTGATTTGGATTCACCAGAATTTAAGAGTGAAGAATATTCACAACTTGTCTCTTTGGTTCTCGAAAACCAGGATAGTCTTCCGGACTTAAAAGTTTCTGATCACTTTGTTTATAAGAAAACACTTCCGTCGGATGGACAACCGGTCCACGAAAATTTTATTTGGAAACTCTGGGTTCCAACCGGGTTAACCGAAACACTTATCGAAAACGTACACACTTCAAGTAAATGTCATTGCGGTATTGGAAAAACTATAGCGACGCTTCGGCAATATTTCTTTTGGCCAAAAATGGCACGACAAATTCAAAACTTCATCAATCGTTGTATCGTTTGCAAGGAGACTAAAGCTCCAAATAAAATATTAAGAGGTAAAATGGGTAATGAGACAGTCACTGATAGACCTTGGCAAAAGATCTTCATTGATTTTATAGGCCCTTTTCCGCGGTCGAAGTCAGGCAATTCATTTATACTCATTGTTTTGGATCACATGTCAAAATTCATATTGTTAAAACCACTCGCGAAAGCCAACTCAAAAAGTGTTGTCAAATTTTTAGAATCGGAAGTCTTTCACAAATTCGGCGTGCCTCAGTTAGTCCATTCGGACAATGGGAAACAATTTGTTTCTCATGATTTCACTTCGTTCTTGCAGAGGTACGGTTGCAAACAAATCCGAAACGCGGTTTACTCGCCTCAAGCGAATGCTTCCGAGAGGGTCAATCGGAGCATCATCGCGGCGATTCGATCGTACGTTTCGGAAGACCAAAAAGATTGGGATAAACATTTATCCGCGATTGAATGTTCTTTAAGGTCCACGCGACACACAACACTTGGCTGCTCGCCATATTTTTCACTGTTTGGCACTCACATGATCACGCACGCGAGTGAATATGAATTGGCGGGAAAACTTGGCGTTTTAGAAGACGGCACAATAGAGGTAATTCCGAAACAGGATATTTTGAGTTTGGTCAGAGATAATATTAAAAAGAAGATGCACGATTGTTATGAAAAAACGGCGACTCGTTACAACATCCGATCACGCGACATTAGCTATAAACCGGGACAGGAAATATTAAGACGTAACTTTGTTTTAAGTGACGCTTCGCGCCATCTTAACTCGAAACTGTGTCCGAAGTTTGTCAAATGTCGAGTTGTCAAAAAGGTAGGGACCTCACTCTATGAAATCGAAGACCTTCAGGGTAGAAGTATAGGGGTCTATCATACGAAGGATTTACAACATATGGTACCGACGAAATAGATGCCCGGCTTTTGATATTCCCTTTTCTTTTTCTCTTGGATGTTTGCAATCTCAGGGTTGCGGTTCTTCCCCACGTTCTCAAAGACAGGTTGACTTCCCGAATCAGCATTACTTCGACTGGTCTCCGTAGACTGTTCGGGTTTGTTGTGTCACCCTTCATGCACGCAACGAAAAGCACGTTACGTCGTTCTATAATTGCCCAATATCGATTTGACATTTTTTTTTTTAGTGCTGGCAATACTCAGGGGATGGTGACGTGGCACTGAACTACAACCAACTTCAGGTAGCACACGAAGAGAAAAACGATCCTCTTCCTTGTGGTTGCGCAAGCAGAGGAGCAGCAGAGAAAAATTTGCAATCTGCAAAACGAGGTGGGAAAGTTCTTTTTGGTTGAAGCTGCACACGAAGCAAGTCGCGCAATAGCCCCAGAGTTCCAGGTAAATACAAGTGCCTGTCAGCTGGGCCAACAACGAGCAACTTTGCAAACTCCCTGTAAGGCAGCAGCGTATAACATCTTGCTGGAATAAAAGTGTTGGCAAAAATTTATTGCAACAGGCAGTTTATTGGCAAACCACCCGTATTTCATTTTGGTGCAAATTATACGACGAAAGTGGAGCCTCAAATTTTCCGGATCGAGACAGGAGACCACTCTCTCAGCAGTGATTTGTGGTTTTTGACGCTGTTGTTTTTTTAGCATGCTTTCTGCCTGGCCGAAATGATGAAGTCAAACAATTGAAATTGGGATTTGCAGAAAATTAAAAAAAAACACCTATTGCAAGTTAGAACTGCCGTCACTTCCACGTGTTTGAGCCAAGCATCCATGATAAGCAGCCACAACAAGAAGAAAACCACCATAAGCTCGTCCTCAGTCGCCACGGAAGCTGCTGAAATCAGTGCATTTCTTTCGAATAACATCCCCTCGACTCTCTTAGAACACGCAAACGAACCTGTGCGGCCACAATTAATTTGTCTTGTGGGGTATAAAACGGACTTTGGGTCTTGCTAGTGGCAATGTTTCTTTCGCCGATCATCATGAGGATACCAGAAGAATGATAATTTCATATCACCAAGTACCATAGCCCAGAAATAAGAACCGTCCATTTATCGCCATATCGTCCGCTCTACATAAATAAGTCCGCCCCCACACATTGCCCGTACATCATAACATAATTAAGGAAAGAATACACCATCATCAATATGAAAACCTGCCACCGTCATCCATAGCCATACCAGCCCCCCACGTACGCCAATAATCATCATCAAGCAACCATCAGCTTTTAAACCATATTGTATCACATTCACCACACCATTGTGCATAAACATCATCAGCGCCATAGACCATAATCATTTTTTTTCCACAACGTTAAAAAGTACATCATCATCAAGCCGTTCAACACCTCGTGTAGCCACCATTTCATCATCCCCTTCAGCAGTAGCCGCAGTTGTGATCAATATCATCATCATCATCATAAGTACTCATCATCATTGTTGAAGACGACCATATATGCATAACATCATCAGACACCGACAGCAGTCTACATCAACCACCGTCATCACCACTAAACCTAACTCACTTCATCAAAGGAACAGACTACACACACCAGCCAACAAGAACATCCATTCGTCATTGAACAAAGGATTGTAGAGACCATAATATTGATTTAGTAAGGTAGTTGGTAGCAGAATGGTAACAAACTGTGGGAAGGCTGTAAGTTAAAATATGTATGTAGAAAATCGATGTGATAGTATTTACGTGTTATCTTAGTAATTATTATTAATGCTATTTTTTCTAAATCGGTATTGTTTACATTTTCTTATTTTGAATTATTATGATTCTTCTTCAATTTATTGTGATTGACTATTTTGGCCTTCTGCAACAATATAATTAATCATAGTTTTCCATTCCCAGGTCTGTTCAGTGGGAACAGATACATTAATTCCCAATAGAATCTTGTTTTTCGAGTACATACATAAAAATCTAGCATACCTTGAGGCGTTTGCATAAAACAATTAACATTTAAGAAATTATCTATAAGATTATTGATTTAATATGCTATTATTGGTTGCCCAATGATATCCCATTTCCTTCTTTTTAAACCGTTGTCGTATTGGCGAATATTACACTGCATTCCTTTCTAATCGAGCTCGAATAGGTAAGGGGGTAAATAATAATAATAGTGCAAAGTGGCACTGGTAAATGGGATCACCATTAGGGTGAACATTATTTAAAGTCGTTTTCTATCGTTATAAGAGAAATTATTCTGAAATTTGTTTTTATCACTGATCATTCACGATAGTGACTATTAAAACCAAATTCATATTATTAGCCAGTTGTATGTAAATTTTATTTAAGTTTAAGGACACAATGTCCATTACCTTTATTAACAATAAATATTGTCATTTATGAATTTTTGAAATCTAAACATGAATATGTTGAACTGAATCAATTTTTAAGGTGAAGTAAAGGTGAGATTTCGGTCATGTAACGATTAGGGAGCACTCATATGAATGAGGCTCGTAAGGGGATTCCAAGCAGAATCCATAGGGTGGGCAGAGATAGGTGCACAACAACACCAGTGTATCCTACTATAGCAACAACAACATTTATTAGAAAAAGCGAAACAGAACGTTTTTTTTTATTTATTCTACTCATTAGCATAATATGTTTGTACAGTCTCGAGTGTGACATGAGCAAAGCCGGAGCAACATGAACAATAAGAAAACGAGTACCAACGTTATCCAGGTACGAAAATGCGCCGATCACACAACGAGGGCTGTTACACACATTTGGGAAGGTCAATCGAATATCTCTTGAATGTTTTTATTATTTTGATCCTCCAACGTTAGGGACAGTTGAGAAGACTTTGGAAGCTCCCTTTTCTATAGTGGACATTTGGAAGGTTACTCAAAGACCTTCGGAACCTCTATATAAGAACCTTAGAAGGTCTACCGATAACGTTGAGAGTTCATCGAAGTTTAGAAGATCTTTGGGAGATCTTCTGTATAGAAATTACGTGTGGAAGATGGATTTTTTTGTATATAGAACACATTTGAAATGTCATGCTGTCTACAGTTAAATAAGTTCATAATAAGTTTCCTTGTGCGTCCGATTTTAAAAGCCAACTTGTTTCTCCATCAAAGTCATGGGCTTTCCTTACAGTGTGAACCATCATAAGTCTGGCATCTACTTGCCTCTCTAGTGGCATTTTTCCGGGGTTATGCATTTTTCTCATTCCAATCCATATTGAAATAGCATTTGTGAATTTAATTTCTGTATAAGAGTACAACCTGTTTCTAGTGAAACAAAAAGAAAAACAACAGCAAATAAAAACCTTGAATTGTTCATCCTGCGGCAATGAAATGTTCTGCACAATATATGTATATACATTTCACATTATGTTCTTTGTCTGGTCTGGTGTCTCTGTGCTTGGGATAATTGCAACGAAAATTTCATTTCATTTAAAGTTTTAATAACACACAAAATACACCTGTGTGTCGGATACAGTAAAACAAGCAAATCACCAAAAAATTTTCACCAGACATTTTGTTTATCATCATCATCCTCGTTATGTTTCCCCTAACCAATACCACCCAGAACATTAACTCCTGCAATGTGGACAAAAACACAATAAATGCCGACTCAAAGATAAGAGGTGAACACAACATATGAAAACAGTTGATTGTTGAACATTCATTTCATTTGGATATTGTCCACCCACCTATCAACAATCAGATTATGTGAAAATTGTTATCACTTTTGTGGTGTAGACGGAAATAATCGTTTATGTCATTGGACAGATAGGCATATCCTAGGAGCAGTTAGATTATGATGATTTTTAGGACCATCAAACAACGAAAAACTGTCTTTAGGTCCTCTTTAAGTGGAAGACCTTCTTCTATGGGTAGAAAACCTTCGACTGAGGGTAGAATCCTTCATCTACAGGTAGAATACATTCTTATACAGCTAGAAGGCCTTCTTATACAGGTAGAAGGCCTTATTCTACAGGTAGAAACATTCATCTACAGATAGAATACCTTCTTATACAGGTAGAATATCTGTTTATGCAGGTAGAAGGTCTTCTTCTCCAGGTAGAAAACTTTTTATACAGTTAGAAGTATAGCTGGCAAACTACCGATAGCCCAACTAGCTTTTGATTTTCTATGCTTAGAAGACCTACTATAAACTATCTACTTTAGATATTCTATATAAAATACTTTCTGTTGGTCTTCTGATCAGATAGAAGATCTTCTTCTACAGGCAGAAGACCTTCGACTACGGGTAGAAACCTTCATCTACAGGTACTAGACCTTCTTATATAGGTAGAAGTCTTTCTTCCACAGGTAAAAGACCTTCCTCTACAGGTAGAATGCCTTCCCCTACAGGTAGAAGACTTTCTTCTACAGTAAGAAGTAGGCTGGCCGGCTCAGCCTACTATAAACAATCTACTTTATATATTCTATATATAAAATACTTTCTGTTGGTCTTCTGTAACTAGAAGATCTTTTTAAGGTCCACTATAAAATGTACCCATTATGCCTTCTATAGATAAAAGTATATTGTATTGTATATTTTACTCACAAAACATAAAATTTTGTCCGTTGGTCCCCGAAATGGCGTCGAGATGTATTTCTGACTACGTCCCTGAAAATACCTTATATTGTCCTCCTATAGATATTAGATGTTTTTAAAGTATTCTAGAAAATATACTCATTAGGCCTGATATAGACAAAAAAACCTTCTTCTATTTATACAATGCTTTCTTTAGGTATTCCAGATAGAAGACCTTCTACAGAAAGATAACCTTCATATGTTAGTCTTTTCTATTTGAATTAAGGAGGAAATTGAAATTTCCTATTATTTTATAGTATCCTGTGCTTTATGGCCAAGACCGTTTGAGACAGTTTGGAGTCGATCTAGCTAAGTCAATCCATCTCGTTATGGGAGTTACTGATTCGGTTCAAAGTTTTAGCATCGTAATACTTCTCTCAAACTTAAATCAAATTCTAAGATGGAAAATATGTGGCTGTGTCTGCTTCTCTTTTGTGGTTTTTATTTTATTTTATTTTCATTTTTAGTTTATTTTTATATTTTGTTTTAATAAAGTATTTCCACAGAAGAGGAAATAGTTTTGTCTTACTTTTTTCTGGTATGAAATTAAATGAGTTTCTAGGTTTTGTTTGAAATTGTCAGGAAGGAAGAAAGTTGGCGGATTATAATTCCATTATTAATAATACAAATAAAATAATCCTAAAAACTATTTTTTTGTCCTTCTTAAGTGGTCTTCTATGGATAGAAGCCTCTTTAAAGTTGTCGCCTAGGAATAGGAGCCCCTCTAAAGGCTTTTTCGAGGGAAAGAAACCTTTCCACAGGTATCTTCTGGGGAGCAAAGCTCTTCTTAAGGGGTCTTCTATGAATAGAAGCCACTCTAAAGGGGTCTTCTAAGAAAAAATATGAATAGAATTAACTCTAAGGTGGTCTTATATGGACACCCCCAACCTTAAAGGGGTCTTCTAGCTTGACTCTAATGACAAGCAATTAATGGGGGTACCAGGAAATGAGTTTCTCCGGGATGCAAATGATTCTTCGACTTGAGACCTGTATAAGTACACTTGTCAAGGGACAGGAAAGACGGGTGTTGCTAGAAAAGAATCCACTAATCCTTACAAGGATATGGGGAAGTTTTCCTAGGTATTCTAGGGCAATACAATCTCGGCAGTGGTACTACAGGATTTTACTGAGCAAGATACAGGATTCATATTCTACTACGTCTGCAAGAGACCTTTATAAGTACTCTGATAAGACTCTAATAAGCTCTTGTAGGTTGGACATCTTACTACGTCTGCTATATAACTTAAAAAGTACTCAAGCTAGATCTTCGAGACAAGACAATGGACCTTAAAAAGTATTTTAGCAGGTTCAACAAGAGTGTGCAAGGCTGCGTCTGCAAGGGACCTTAATAAGTACTGAAGCAGAATCTACAAAAATTCTAATGATACAATTGAGGTTAAAAAATTGATACCAGTATTAGGAAGCAGACTTTAGGATTCAGGACTTAGAGACCTGGATAAGTACTCTAGTGATGTTGCCGTCACTCTCCACATTTTACATGGTAAAAATATACGCGCCTGTGAGGATAAGAGCAGCTAGCTACAGCTCGTCAGGCATCAACATTGTGGCATTCTGTCTGATAAATGACGTTTCCTAGCAACCTGTCATTTCAATTCGTTCAGACCATCTGTCTATTATCATCTTCGTAACAGACCAACTTCATATGCTCTGACCGTGGAAATGCTGATTGGCATGGATTCAGAGAATTTATATAATCTTTAGATAGCTGAGAAATTCACAGCTGCAGCGGCGCCCTACATACCTGCTGATCGAATGCCCGCAATTAGATATAAATTAAATTATTATTAAATTCGGCCTTATGATGGCAGTCTGTACGACCCAGATTCTTGTTTGGCCTTATGTCCGCCACTTACATTCTGTGATAATGGCTCAAAAGCTCAATAATCCTGCCAGCGCCAACTAAAGTGACCGATAAGCACAATAACTTACGAATTGAGTATCCTAAATTGCCGAAACTTTGTCATTCGTACTATTTCTTTCAAAGGTACATCAAGTTCCCATATATATCGAAAAACTACTTCGCGTACCTTCCCAGCAAATGTACAACATTTTCGGTTATGTAAAATATAAGGGCTGTTTGAGGATCGTAATCAATTTCCTAGACATGTCCATAACTACTTGCTAGAAATCTCCAAGAAATTCTACGTTGACCAACTAAAATGCTGATCGGCGTGTAGTCCTTGTGATAATCTCTCTAAAAGAACATTTTTTTTCTAGACTAAATGAATACCATCCGAGATATGGACAACGAAATGTACCAATATTTAGGATCACCCCTACGAAAACCTACCGCACAATAGTGTAGTTAAGTTCACGTTCTAAATGCAGGTAGTAGTTGTGGCCTCAATTATCACGCCATAATTTTTTTCTCCAAACTTCCCCAAAACGCCTCAATGATGAACTGCGGAGTCCATAACGAATTTGGAGAAAGATGTATATTTTTTGCTGTGCATTTAAAGAGATGCAGTGAATCTTGTGGTCCCAAACCACATACATGGTATGTCTTGTGTATCGTGATGCTGTCAATTCGGGCCCAATAATAATAGACAGCTGTCTGAAGCGGACATAAGGCCAAACAAGGATCTTGGTCGTACTGACCGCCATCATAAGGCCGAATTTAATAATTTAGACGAATCGTCTCTCCCTCTCTTCATCAATTCCCTTCATCTGTGCTGTAAAATTTGGTATAATCATCATCATAGCTGCCCGCCAGCAGGTATGTAGGGCGCCGCTGCAGCTGTGATGATGTCCCGAAAATTTTTCTCAGCTATCTATAGATTACATAAATTCTCTGAATCCAGCATTTCCACAGTTGAAAAAAGTACGGCGGTCAGAGCATATGAAGTCGGTTAGTCTGTTACGAAGTTGATAATAGACAGGTGGTCTGAACGAAGTGAAATTACAGGTTGCTAGGAAACGTCATTTAACAGACCGAATGTCACAATGTTGATGTCTGTAGCAATCTGCTCTTATCCTCATAGGCGCGACTATGTTCACCATGTAAAATGTAGAGAGTGACTGCAAATATCACTAGAGTACATATCCAGGTCTCTAAGTCCTGAATCCTAAAGACTCCTTCCTAATACTGGTATCCATTTTGTAACCTCAATTGTATCATTAACATTTTTGTAGATCCTGCTTCAGTACTTATTAAGGTCTCTTGCAGACGCAGCCTTGCATACTCTTGTAGAACCTGCTTGAGTAGTTATTAAGGTCTCTTGTGCAGGAGTAGTTTTGCGTACTCTTGTAGAACTTGCTAGAATAATTTTTAAGGTCTTTTGCAGACGTAGCCTTGCCTCGAAGATCCAGCTTGACTACTTTTTAAGTTATATAGCAGACGTAGTAGGATGTCCAACCTACAAGAGCTTATTAGAGTCTTATAAAGGCCTCATACAGACGTAGCTGTGTATATCCTTGTATATCCCACTTGAGTATGAATCCTGTATCTTGTTCAGTAATATCCCGTAGTACCATTGCTGAGCTTGTATTGCCCTAGGTATTCCGTGGAAAGCCTCCCCATATCCTTGTGAGGATAAGAGGTTTCTTGCCTAACAACACCAGTCTTTCCTGTCCCTTGACAAGTGTACTGATCCAGGTCTCAGGTCGAAGAATCATGTGCATACCGGAGAATCTCATTTACTGGCACTCCCCATAAATTCGATGTCATTAGAGTCAAGAAGACGCCTTTTGCGGTGTTTTTATTCCTAGAAGACCCCATTATAGGGGCTTCTATCCATAGAAGACAACTTAAGGGGGAATTCTACGCATAGAAGACGTATTAAGACGAACTTCTATTAACAAGAGACCCGTTTAGAGGGGTTTTTTTCAATGGTATACCAATTAAGTGTGGATTTTATTCATAGAATATCCCTTTAGAGGGACTTCTATTCATAGAAGACCCCTTAAGAAGAGCTTCGCTCCCCAGAAGACCCCTTTAGAGAATCTTCTGTACCTCGAAGAAGCTTTAGAGAGGCTTCTTTCACCAGAAGACCTCCTTAGAGGAACTTCTATCCTAGTATAACCTTTAAGGGGTTTATATCCATAGGCTCAATTTTTTAAGATTATTTTTTCAATGCTCTGCTATATGTGTATATTGTTTAAGAATATTTTTCAAGGCTCTGTAATAGGCGTTGATTTTTAAGAATTTTTTTTCAGGGCTCTGCTGGATTTTTTAAGAGCCTTTATAAAAGGCTCTGCTATAGGCGTGGATTGTTTTAAGAACAAATTCCAAGGCTTTGCTAAGGCGTGGATTTTTTAAGAATATTTTTTCAAGGCTCTGCTATAGGCGTGGATTTGTTAAGAATATTTTTTCAAGGCTCTGCTATAGGCGTGGATTTTTTATGAATATTTTTTCAAGGCTTTGCTATAGGCGTGGATTTTTTAGGAATATTTTTTCAATGCTCTGCTATAGGCGTGGATTTTTTAAGAATATTTTTTCAAGGCTTTGCTATAGGCGTGGATTTTTTATGAATATTTTTTCAAGGCTCTGCTATAGGCGTGGATTTTTTAAGAATATTTGTTCAAGGCTCTGCTACAGGCGTGGATTTTTGAAGAATAATTTTTCAAGGCCCTGCTATAGGTGTGGATTTTTTAGGAATATTTTTTTAAGTCCTGCTATAGACGTGGATTTTTTAAGAATATTTTTTCAAGGCTCTGCTATAGGCGTAGATTTTTTAAGAATATTTTTTCAAGGCTCTGCTATAGGCGTGGATTTTTTAAGAATATTTTTTCAAGGCTCTGCTATAGGCGTGGATTTTTTAAGAATATTTTTTCAAGGCTCTGCTATAGGCGTGGATTTTTTAAGAATATTTTTTCAAGGCTCTGCTATAGGCGTGGATTTTTTAAGAATATTTTTTCAAGGCTCTGCTATAGGCGTGGATTTTTTAAGAATATTTTTTCAAGGCTCTGCTATAGGCGTGGATTTTTTAAGAATATTTTTTCAAGGCTCTGCTATAGGCGTGGATTTTTTAAGAATATTTTTTCAAGGCTCTGCTATAGGCGTGGATTTTTTAAGAATATTTTTTCAAGGCTCTGCTATAGGCGTGGATTTTTTAAGAATATTTTTTCAAGGCTCTGCTATAGGCGTGGATTTTTTAAGAATATTTTTTCAAGGCTCTTCTATAGGCGTGGATTTTTTAAGAATATTTTTTCAAGGCTCTGCTATAGGCGTGGATTTTTTAAGAATATTTTTTCAAGGCTCTGCTATAGGCGTGGATTTTTTAAGAATATTTTTTCAAGGCTCTGCTATAGGCGTGGATTTTTTAAGAATATTTTTTCAAGGCTCTGCTATAGGCGTGGATTTTTTAAGAATATTTTTTCAAGGCTCTGCTATAGGCGTGGATTTTTTAAGAATATTTTTTCAAGGCTCTGCTATAGGCGTGGATTTTTTAAGAATATTTTTTCAAGGCTCTGCTATAGGCGTGGATTTTTTAAGAATATTTTTTCAAGGCTCTGCTATAGGCGTGGATTTTTCTAAGAATATTTTTTCAAGGCTCTGCTATAGGCGTGGATTTTTTAAGAATATTTTTTCAAGGCTCTGCTATAGGCGTGGATTTTTTAAGAATATTTTTTCAAGGCTCTGCTATAGGCGTGGATTTTTTAAGAATATTTTTTCAAGGCTCTGCTATAGGCGTGGATTTTTTAAGAATATTTTTTCAAGGCTCTGCTATAGGCGTGGATTTTTTAAGAATATTTTTTCAAGGCTCTGCTATAGGCGTGGATTTTTTAAGAATATTTTTTCAAGGCTCTGCTATAGGCGTGGATTTTTCAAGGCTCTGCTATAGGCGTGGATTTTTTAAGAATATTTTTTCAAGGCTCTGCTATAGGCGTGGATTTTTTAAGAATATTTTTTCAAGGCTCTGCTATAGGCGTGGATTTTTTAAGAATATTTTTTCAAGGCTCTGCTATAGGCGTGGATTTTTTAAGAATATTTTTTCAAGGCTCTGCTATAGGCGTGGATTTTTTAAGAATATTTTTTCAAGGCTCTGCTATAGGCGTGGATTTTTTAAGAATATTTTTTCAAGGCTCTGCTATAGGCGTGGATTTTTTAAGAATATTTTTTCAAGGCTCTGCTATAGGCGTGGATTTTTTAAGAATATTTTTTCAAGGCTCTGCTATAGGCGTGGATTTTTTAAGAATATTTTTTCAAGGCTCTGCTATAGGCGTGGATTTTTTAAGAATATTTTTTCAAGGCTCTGCTATAGGCGTGGATTTTTTAAGAATATTTTTTCAAGGCTCTGCTATAGGCGTGGATTTTTTAAGAATTTTTTTCAAGGCTCTGCTATAGGCGTGGATTTTTTAAGAATATTTTTTCAAGGCTCTGCTATAGGCGTGGATTTTTTTAAGAATATTTTTTCAAGGCTCTGCTATAGGCGTGGATTTTTTAAGAATATTTTTTCAAGGCTCTGCTATAGGCGTGGATTTTTTAAGAATATTTTTTCAAGGCTCTGCTATAGGCGTGGATTTTTTAAGAATATTTTTTCAAGGCTCTGCTATAGGCGTGGATTTTTTAAGAATATTTTTTCAAGGCTCTGCTATAGGCGTGGATTTTAGGCGTGGATTTTTTAAGAATATTTTTTCAAGGCTCTGCTATAGGCGTGGATTTTTTAAGAATATTTTTTCAAGGCTCTGCTATAGGCGTGGATTTTTTAAGAATATTTTTTCAAGGCTCTGCTATAGGCGTGGATTTTTTAAGAATATTTTTTCAAGGCTCTGCTATAGGCGTGGATTTTTTAAGAATATTTTTTCAAGGCTCTGCTATAGGCGTGGATTTTTTAAGAATATTTTTTCAAGGCTCTGCTATAGGCGTGGATTTTTTAAGAATATTTTTTCAAGGCTCTGCTATAGGCGTGGATTTTTTAAGAATATTTTTTCAAGGCTCTGCTATAGGCGTGGATTTTTTAAGAATATTTTTTCAAGGCTCTGCTATAGGCGTGGATTTTTTAAGAATATTTTTTCAAGGCTCTGCTATAGGCGTGGATTTTTTAAGAATATTTTTTCAAGGCTCTGCTATAGGCGTGGATTTTTTAAGAATATTTTTTCAAGGCTCTGCTATAGGCGTGGATTTTTTAAGAATATTTTTTCAAGGCTCTGCTATAGGCGTGGATTTTTTAAGAATATTTTTTCAAGGCTCTGCTATAGGCGTGGATTTTTTAAGAATATTTTTTCAAGGCTCTGCTATAGGCGTGGATTTTTTAAGAATATTTTTTCAAGGCTCTGCTATAGGCGTGGATTTTTTAAGAATATTTTTTCAAGGCTCTGCTATAGGCGTGGATTTTTTAAGAATATTTTTTCAAGGCTCTGCTATAGGCGTGGATTTTTTAAGAATATTTTTTCAAGGCTCTGCTATAGGCGTGGATTTTTTAAGAATATTTTTTCAAGGCTCTGCTATAGGCGTGGATTTTTTAAGAATATTTTTTCAAGGCTCTGCTATAGGCGTGGATTTTTTAAGAATATTTTTTCAAGGCTCTGCTATAGGCGTGGATTTTTTAAGAATATTTTTTCAAGGCTCTGCTATAGGCGTGGATTTTTTAAGAATATTTTTTCAAGGCTCTGCTATAGGCGTGGATTTTTTAAGAATATTTTTTCAAGGCTCTTCTATAGGCGTGGATTTTTTAAGAATATTTTTTCAAGGCTCTGCTATAGGCGTGGATTTTTTAAGAATATTTTTTCAAGGCTCTGCTATAGGCGTGGATTTTTTAAGAATATTTTTTCAAGGCTCTGCTATAGGCGTGGATTTTTTAAGAATATTTTTTCAAGGCTCTGCTATAGGCCTGGATTTTTAAGAATATTTTTTCAAGGCCCTGCTAAAAGTGTGGTTTATAAAGAATATTTTTCAAGGCTCTGCTCTAGGCGTGGATTTTATAAGAATATTTTTTCAAGGCTCTGCTATAGGCGTGGATTTTTTAAGAATATTTTTCCAGGCTCTGCTATAGGCGTGGATTTTTTAAGAATAGTTTTTCAAGGCTCTGCTATAGGCGTGGATTTTTTAAGAATATTTTTTCAAGGCTCTGCTATAGGCGTGGATTTTTTAAGAATATTTTTTCAAGGCTCTGCTATAGGCGTGGATTTTTTAAGAATATTTTTTCAAGGCTCTGCTATAGGCGTGGATTTTTTAAGAATATTTTTTCAAGGCTCTGCTATAGGCGTGGATTTTTTAAGAATATTTTTTCAAGGCTCTGCTGTAGGCGTGAATTTTTTAAAAATATTTTTTCAAGGCTCTGCTATAGGCGTGGATTTTTTATGAATATTATTTTATGTTTATTATTTTTATTTTAAATGTAGTAGAAAATAAAATGGAATTATAATCCGCCAACTTTCTTCCTTCCTGACAATTTCAATATCAAACAAAACTTAGAAACTCATTTAATTTCATACCAGAAGAAAAGTAAAACAAAACTATTTCCTTTTCTGTGGAAATACTTCATTAAAACAAAATATAAAAATAAACTAAAAATGAAAATAAAATAAAAACCACAAAAGAGAAGCAGACACAACCACATACAACGTTTCTTCAGTTATTTTAGCCTTGGGTATTTTTGCAGCAACTGTTGCTGCGCTACATTAACGATCTCCTGTTGCTATTCAATGAGCAGCAGACGAAAGAAAAAAATAATCTAAAACAAAACTTCTCCAAGGAAGTTGGTGAAGAAAAATTTTGCACCTACCCCAACCTCCCCCTCGCAACGTGTACATATGTCACATATGTTCGATATTACCTCTACGTGATTTAATGGAGTTTTGTGGTTTTTCAAGCATCATTTGTTGCCAACCATTGAAAATATTGAAAGACACCCTGTTGTTGTTGCTGTTATTGTCAACCATCGTTGACTGTAGCCACAGGATAGCATAGCCTGGTATTACCACCCAAAAACATGAAATCGACCATAGGTATTCAGGACACGACAACAAGAAACATGTACCTAAGTATGTGTGTGTCCTTATGTGGGCCTTGCATCCTACCGTCCGTCTGAGAAACCGGTAAATGAACAGGACATATGGCGAGACACTTATTTGTATTTGTCTTACACACACACGCGCGCCCACAGTATAATACACATATGTTTGTATACGTCCACGTGTCCATTGAAATGGCCATCGGCATGGCCAGGCAATATTTGTTAAGATTCCCAAAGCAAATATTACAAACTAAGAACCAGCCTGTGAACAATTCGATTGGTTACTTCATTTAAATTATTTTAAATGTTCAAAATTTTGGAAGGAATTTATTTTGTAAGAAATGTTGAGAATTTTAAAGGGTTTCGGAGGATTACTATTTTATTAAGGTGACTATAACATAAAGTTTGTCCTTGTTGTTCACCGTAGAATAGACTTCCAAGCGCTTTAGTTTTCTGTCCAAGCACCATCAAGATGATCGTATTTAAACACCCTTTTCAGAATTAGTAACCATGGCCTGGCCAGTAAAAGGTTTGTAAGACGCACAATAATTCAGAAATCGATTTTCCTGGCCTAAACTCCCATTTGTTGTTTTAACCGATTGTTAATTTCTATATGGGATTCGATAGTAAACTAAAAAATTGGGGTAATTGTGGGCGTGGCGTGTTCCTAAAGACGACAATTTTTGCCAAATTTTGGAAAATACGTAATTTTTGCAAATATCTGGAGAAAGAATTAGCTGTTTTTCAGAAACTATATCAAGCATTGAGTTCAAAATTTTTTTGTTAGGTAGGTAATATTGTTGCCTTTAAGAATCGTTTTAATAAATGACCGTAGCGTTTACACAAATGAGCTATTTTATCTATTTTTTCAGGTACTAAATTTTAGTGAAATTTAACTTTAGTGGACTAGACTCAAATCCACGGTTAGCTGAGTTAATTTTCAGGACATTATCACAGCAGCAGACGCACACTACATACCTGCTAGACTATTACCCGAAATTTTACCACATTTTCTCAACAGAGACCACAGGACTAACAAATGAGCGTGAGGGACCTTAGGGTAATTTATAGATCACTCCGAGAGTGATAGGGTGGCTCTTTTGGGCCCCTGACAAAAAATCTTTAAAAAAAATTCTCTCATAATGCCTTGTAGGCCTCTCACAAAAAATCTTTTAAAAAATAAACGCCTAATGCCTTGTAGCCTCTGACAAAAAATCTTAAAAAACGCATAATGCCTTGTGGGCCTCTCACAAAAAATCTTTTAAAAAATCCACGCCTAACGCATTGTTGGCCACTGACAAAAAAACTTAAAAAAATTCACGCCTAATGCCTTGTGGGCCTCCGACCAAAAATCATAAAAAAAACCCTTCCACGCCGAATGCCTTGTGGGCCTCTCACAAAAAAAATCTTTTCAAAAATCAAGCCCTAATGCCTTGTAGCCTCTAACAAAAATTCTTAGAAAACTCCACTCCTGATGTCTTGTGACCCTCTGGCAAGAAATCTTAGAAAATCCACGACTAATGCCTTGTAGCCTCTAACAAAAATTCTTAGAAAACTCCACTCCTGATGTCTTGTGAGCCTCTGGCAAGAAATCTTAGAAACTCCAGGCCTAATGCCTTGTAGCCTCTAACAAAAATTCTTAGAAAACTCCACTCCTGATGTCTTGTGAGCCTCTGGCAAGAAATCTTAGAAAATCCACGCCTAATGCCTTGTAGCCTCTAACAAAAATTCTTAGAAAACTCCACTCCTGATGTCTTGTGAGCCTCTGGCAAGAAATCTTAGAAAATCCACGCCTAATGCCTTGTAGCCTCTAACAAAAATTCTTAGAAAACTCCACTCCTGATGTCTTGTGAGCCTCTGGCAAGAAATCTTAGAAAATCCACGCCTAATGCCTTGTAGCCTCTAACAAAAATTCTTAGAAAACTCCACTCCTGATGTCTTGTGAGCCTCTGGCAAGAAATCTTAGAAAATCCACGCCTAATGCCTTTTGAGCCTCTGACAAAAAATCTTTAAAAAATCCACGCCTAATGCCTTTTGGGCCTCTGACAAAAAATCTTTAAAAAATCCACGCCTAATGCCTTTTGGGCCTCTGACAAAAAATCTTTAAAAAATCCACGCCTAATGCCTTTTGGGCCTCTGACAAAAAATCTTTAAAAAATCCACGCCTAATGCCTTTTGGGCCTCTGACAAAAAATCTTTAAAAAATCCACGCCTAATGCCTTTTGGGCCTCTGACAAAAAATCTTTAAAAAATCCACGCCTAATGCCTTTTGGGCCTCTGACAAAAAATCTTTAAAAAATCCACGCCTAATGCCTTTTGGGCCTCTGACAAAAAATCTTTAAAAAATCCACGCCTAATGCCTTCTGGGCCTCTGATAAAAAATCTTTAAAAAATCCACGCATAATGCCTTGCGGACCTCTGTCAAAAAATTAAATAAATCACACCTAATGCCTTGTGGGCCCCTGACAAAAAATCTTTAAAAAATCCACGCCTAATGCCTTTTGGGCCTCTGACAAAAAATCTTTAAAAAAATCCACGCCTAATGCCTTTTGGGCCTCTGACAAAAAATCTTTAAAAAATGCCTTTTGGGCCTCTGACAAAAAATCTTTAAAAAATCCACGCCTAATGCCTTTTGGGCCTCTGACAAAAAATCTTAAAAAAATCCACGCCTAATGCCTTGTGGGCCTCTGACAAAAAATCTTTAAAAAATGCCTTTTGGGCCTCTGACAAAAAATCTTTAAAAAATGCCTTTTGGGCCTCTGACAAAAAATCTTAAAAAAATCCACGCCTAATGCCTTGTGGGCCTCTGACAAAAAATCTTTAAAAAATGCCTTTTGGGCCTCTGACAAAAAATCTTTAAAAAATCCACGCCTAATGCCTTGTGGGCCTCTGACAAAAATCTTAAAAAAATCCACGCCTAATGCCTTGTGGGCCTCTGACAAAAAATCTTAAAAAAATCCACGCCTAATGCCTTTTGGGCCTCTGACAAAAAATCTTTAAAAAAATCCACGCCTAATGCCTTTTGGGCCTCTGACAAAAAATCTTTAAAAAAATCCACGCCTAATGCCTTTTGGGCCTCTGACAAAAAATCTTTAAAAAATCCACGCCTAATGCCTTTTGGGCCTCTGACAAAAAATCTTTAAAAAATCCACGCCTAATGCCTTTTGGCCTCTGACAAAAAATCTTTAAAAAATCCACGCCTAATGCCTTTTGGGCCTCTGACAAAAAATCTTTAAAAAATCCACGCCTAATGCCTTTTGGGCCTCTGACAAAAAATCTTTAAAAAATCCACGCCTAATGCCTTTTGGGCCTCTGACAAAAAATCTTTAAAAAATCCACGCATAATGCCTTGCGGACCTCTGTCAAAAAATTAAATAAATCACACCTAATGCCTTGTGGGCACCTGACAAAAAATCTTTAAAAAATCCACGCCTAATGCCTTTTGGGCCTCTGACAAAAAATCTTTAAAAAAATCCACGCCTAATGCCTTTTGGGCCTCTGACAAAAAATCTTTAAAAAATGCCTTTTGGGCCTCTGACAAAAAATCTTTAAAAAATCCACGCCTAATGCCTTGTGGGCCTCTGACAAAAAAATCTTAAAAAAATCCACGCCTAATGCCTTGTGGGCCTCTGACAAAAAATCTTAAAAAAATCCACGCCTAATGCCTTTTGGGCCTCTGACAAAAAATCTTTAAAAAATCCACGCATAATGCCTTGCGGACCTCTGCCAAAAAATTAAATAAATCACACCTAATGCCTTGTGGGCCCCTGACAAAAAATCTTTAAAAAATCCACGCCTAATGCCTTTTGGGCCTCTGACAAAAAATCTTTAAAAAAATCCACGCCTAATGCCTTTTGGGCCTCTGACAAAAAGTCTTTAAAAAAATCCACGCCTAATGCCTTTTGGGCCTCTGACAAAAAATCTTTAAAAAAATCCACGCCTAATGCCTTTTGGGCCTCTGACAAAAAATCTTTAAAAAAATCCACGCCTAATGCCTTTTGGGCCTCTGACAAAAAATCTTTAAAAAATGCCTTTTGGGCCTCTGACAAAAAATCTTTAAAAAATTCACGCCTAATGCCTTTTGGGCCTCTGACAAAAAATCTTTAAAAAATCCACGACTAATGCCTTTTGGGCCTCTGACAAAAAATCTTTAAAAAATCCACGCCTAATGCCTTTTGGGCCTCTGACAAAAAATCTTTAAAAAATCCACGCCTAATGCCTTTTGTGCCTCTGACAAAAAATCTTTAAAAAATCCACGCCTAATGCCTTTTGGGCCTCTGACAAAAAATCTTTAAAAAATCCACGCCTAATGCCTTTTGGGCCTCTGACAAAAAATCTTTAAAAAATCCACGCCTAATGCCTTTTGGGCCTCTGACAAAAAATCTTTAAAAAATCCACGCCTAATGCCTTTTGGGCCTCTGACAAAAAATCTTTAAAAAATCCACGCCTAATGCCTTTTGGGCCTCTGACAAAAAATCTTTAAAAAATCCACGCCTAATGCCTTCTGGGCCTCTGATAAAAAATCTTTAAAAAATCCACGCATAATGCCTTGCGGACCTCTGTCAAAAAATTAAATAAATCACACCTAATGCCTTGTGGGCCTCCGACCAAAAATCATAAAAAAAACCCTTCCACGCCGAATGCCTTGTGGGCCTCTCACAAAAAAAATCTTTGCAAAAATCAAGCCCTAATGCCTTGTAGCCTCTAACAAAAATTCTTAGAAAACTCCACTCCTGATGTCTTGTGACCCTCTGGCAAGAAATCTTAGAAAATCCACGACTAATGCCTTGTAGCCTCTAACAAAAATTCTTAGAAAACTCCACTCCTGATGTCTTGTGAGCCTCTGGCAAGAAATCTTAGAAACTCCAGGCCTAATGCCTTGTAGCCTCTAACAAAAATTCTTAGAAAACTCCACTCCTGATGTCTTGTGAGCCTCTGGCAAGAAATCTTAGAAAATCCACGCCTAATGCCTTGTAGCCTCTAACAAAAATTCTTAGAAAACTCCACTCCTGATGTCTTGTGAGCCTCTGGCAAGAAATCTTAGAAAATCCACGCCTAATGCCTTGTAGCCTCTAACAAAAATTCTTAGAAAACTCCACTCCTGATGTCTTGTGAGCCTCTGGCAAGAAATCTTAGAAAATCCACGCCTAATGCCTTGTAGCCTCTAACAAAAATTCTTAGAAAACTCCACTCCTGATGTCTTGTGAGCCTCTGGCAAGAAATCTTAGAAAATCCACGCCTAATGCCTTTTGAGCCTCTGACAAAAAATCTTTAAAAAATCCACGCCTAATGCCTTTTGGGCCTCTGACAAAAAATCTTTAAAAAATCCACGCCTAATGCCTTTTGGGCCTCTGACAAAAAATCTTTAAAAAATCCACGCCTAATGCCTTTTGGGCCTCTGACAAAAAATCTTTAAAAAATCCACGCCTAATGCCTTTTGGGCCTCTGACAAAAAATCTTTAAAAAATCCACGCCTAATGCCTTTTGGGCCTCTGACAAAAAATCTTTAAAAAATCCACGCCTAATGCCTTTTGGGCCTCTGACAAAAAATCTTTAAAAAATCCACGCCTAATGCCTTCTGGGCCTCTGATAAAAAATCTTTAAAAAATCCACGCATAATGCCTTGCGGACCTCTGTCAAAAAATTAAATAAATCACACCTAATGCCTTGTGGGCCCCTGACAAAAAATCTTTAAAAAATCCACGCCTAATGCCTTTTGGGCCTCTGACAAAAAATCTTTAAAAAAATCCACGCCTAATGCCTTTTGGGCCTCTGACAAAAAATCTTTAAAAAATGCCTTTTGGGCCTCTGACAAAAAATCTTTAAAAAATCCACGCCTAATGCCTTTTGGGCCTCTGACAAAAAATCTTAAAAAAATCCACGCCTAATGCCTTGTGGGCCTCTGACAAAAAATCTTTAAAAAATGCCTTTTGGGCCTCTGACAAAAAATCTTTAAAAAATGCCTTTTGGGCCTCTGACAAAAAATCTTAAAAAAATCCACGCCTAATGCCTTGTGGGCCTCTGACAAAAAATCTTTAAAAAATGCCTTTTGGGCCTCTGACAAAAAATCTTTAAAAAATCCACGCCTAATGCCTTGTGGGCCTCTGACAAAAAATCTTAAAAAAATCCACGCCTAATGCCTTGTGGGCCTCTGACAAAAAATCTTAAAAAAATCCACGCCTAATGCCTTTTGGGCCTCTGACAAAAAATCTTTAAAAAAATCCACGCCTAATGCCTTTTGGGCCTCTGACAAAAAATCTTTAAAAAAATCCACGCCTAATGCCTTTTGGGCCTCTGACAAAAAATCTTTAAAAAATCCACGCCTAATGCCTTTTGGGCCTCTGACAAAAAATCTTTAAAAAATCCACGCCTAATGCCTTTTGGGCCTCTGACAAAAAATCTTTAAAAAATCCACGCCTAATGCCTTTTGGCCTCTGACAAAAAATCTTTAAAAAATCCACGCCTAATGCCTTTTGGGCCTCTGACAAAAAATCTTTAAAAAATCCACGCCTAATGCCTTTTGGGCCTCTGACAAAAAATCTTTAAAAAATCCACGCATAATGCCTTGCGGACCTCTGTCAAAAAATTAAATAAATCACACCTAATGCCTTGTGGGCACCTGACAAAAAATCTTTAAAAAATCCACGCCTAATGCCTTTTGGGCCTCTGACAAAAAATCTTTAAAAAAATCCACGCCTAATGCCTTTTGGGCCTCTGACAAAAAATCTTTAAAAAATGCCTTTTGGGCCTCTGACAAAAAATCTTTAAAAAATCCACGCCTAATGCCTTGTGGGCCTCTGACAAAAAAATCTTAAAAAAATCCACGCCTAATGCCTTGTGGGCCTCTGACAAAAAATCTTAAAAAAATCCACGCCTAATGCCTTTTGGGCCTCTGACAAAAAATCTTTAAAAAATCCACGCATAATGCCTTGCGGACCTCTGTCAAAAAATTAAATAAATCACACCTAATGCCTTGTGGGCCCCTGACAAAAAATCTTTAAAAAATCCACGCCTAATGCCTTTTGGGCCTCTGACAAAAAATCTTTAAAAAAATCCACGCCTAATGCCTTTTGGGCCTTTGACAAAAAGTCTTTAAAAAAATCCACGCCTAATGCCTTTTGGGCCTCTGACAAAAAATCTTTAAAAAAATCCACGCCTAATGCCTTTTGGGCCTCTGACAAAAAATCTTTAAAAAAATCCACGCCTAATGCCTTTTGGGCCTCTGACAAAAAATCTTTAAAAAATGCCTTTTGGGCCTCTGACAAAAAATCTTTAAAAAATTCACGCCTAATGCCTTTTGGGCCTCTGACAAAAAATCTTTAAAAAATCCACGACTAATGCCTTTTGGGCCTCTGACAAAAAATCTTTAAAAAATCCACGCCTAATGCCTTTTGGGCCTCTGACAAAAAATCTTTAAAAAATCCACGCCTAATGCCTTTTGGGCCTCTGACAAAAAATCTTTAAAAAATCCACGCCTAATGCCTTTTGGGCCTCTGACAAAAAATCTTTAAAAAATCCACGCCTAATGCCTTTTGGGCCTCTGACAAAAAATCTTTAAAAAATCCACGCCTAATGCCTTTTGGGCCTCTGACAAAAAATCTTTAAAAAATCCACGCCTAATGCCTTTTGGGCCTCTGACAAAAAATCTTTAAAAAATCCACGCCTAATGCCTTTTGGGCCTCTGACAAAAAATCTTTAAAAAATCCACGCCTAATGCCTTTTGGGCCTCTGACAAAAAATCTTTAAAAAATCCACGCCTAATGCCTTTTGGGCCTCTGACAAAAAATCTTTAAAAAATCCACGCCTAATGCCTTTTGGGCCTCTGACAAAAAATCTTTAAAAAATCCACGCCTAATGCCTTTTGGGCCTCTGACAAAAAATCTTTAAAAAATCCACGCCTAATGCCTTTTGGGCCTCTGACAAAAAATCTTTAAAAAATCCACGCCTAATGCCTTTTGGGCCTCTGACAAAAAATCTTTAAAAAATCCACGCCTAATGCCTTTTGGGCCTCTGACAAAAAATCTTTAAAAAATCCACGCCTAATGCCTTTTGGGCCTCTGACAAAAAATCTTTAAAAAATCCACGCCTAATGCCTTTTGGGCCTCTGACAAAAAATCTTTAAAAAATCCACGCCTAATGCCTTTTGGGCCTCTGACAAAAAATCTTTAAAAAATCCACGCCTAATGCCTTTTGGGCCTCTGACAAAAAATCTTTAAAAAATCCACGCCTAATGCCTTTTGGGCCTCTGACAAAAAATCTTTAAAAAATCCACGCCTAATGCCTTTTGGGCCTCTGACAAAAAAATCTTTAAAAAATCCACGCCTAATGCCTTTTGGGCCTCTGACAAAAAATCTTTAAAAAATCCACGCCTAATGCCTTTTGGGCCTCTGACAAAAAATCTTTAAAAAATCCACGCCTAATGCCTTTTGGGCCTCTGACAAAAAATCTTTAAAAAATCCACGCCTAATGCCTTTTGGGCCTCTGACAAAAAATCTTTAAAAAATCCACGCCTAATGCCTTTTGGGCCTCTGACAAAAAATCTTTAAAAAATCCACGCCTAATGCCTTTTGGGCCTCTGACAAAAAATCTTTAAAAAATCCACGCCTAATGCCTTTTGGGCCTCTGACAAAAAATCTTTAAAAAATCCACGCCTAATGCCTTTTGGGCCTCTGACAAAAAATCTTTAAAAAATCCACGCCTAATGCCTTTTGGGCCTCTGACAAAAAATCTTTAAAAAATCCACGCCTAATGCCTTTTGGGCCTCTGACAAAAAATCTTTAAAAAATCCACGCCTAATGCCTTTTGGGCCTCTGACAAAAAATCTTTAAAAAATCCACGCCTAATGCCTTTTGGGCCTCTGACAAAAAATCTTTAAAAAATCCACGCCTAATGCCTTTTGGGCCTCTGACAAAAAATCTTTAAAAAATCCACGCCTAATGCCTTTTGGGCCTCTGACAAAAAATCTTTAAAAAATCCACGCCTAATGCCTTTTGGGCCTCTGACAAAAAATCTTTAAAAAATCCACGCCTAATGCCTTTTGGGCCTCTGACAAAAAATCTTTAAAAAATCCACGCCTAATGCCTTTTGGGCCTCTGACAAAAAATCTTTAAAAAATCCACGCCTAATGCCTTTTGGGCCTCTGACAAAAAATCTTTAAAAAATCCACGCCTAATGCCTTTTGGGCCTCTGACAAAAAATCTTTAAAAAATCCACGCCTAATGCCTTTTGGGCCTCTGACAAAAAATCTTTAAAAAATCCACGCCTAATGCCTTTTGGGCCTCTGACAAAAAATCTTTAAAAAAATCCACGCCTAATGCCTTTTGGGCCTCTGACAAAAAATCTTTAAAAAAATCCACGCCTAATGCCTTTTGGGCCTCTGACAAAAAATCTTTAAACAAATCCACGCCTAATGCCTTTTGGGCCTCTGACAAAAAATCTTTAAAAAAATCCACGCCTAATGCCTTTTGGGCCTCTGACAAAAAATCTTTAAAAAAATCCACGCCTAATGCCTTTTGGGCCTCTGACAAAAAATCTTTAAAAAAATCCACGCCTAATGCCTTGTGGGCCTCTGACAAAAAATCTTTAAAAAATCCACGCCTAATGCCTTTTGGGCCTCTGACAAAAAATCTTTAAAAAAATCCACGCCTATTGCCTTTTGGGCCTCTGACAAAAAATCTTTAAAAAATCCACGCCTAATGCCTTTTGGGCCTCTGACAAAAAATCTTTAAAAAATTCACGCCTAATGCCTTTTGGGCCTCTGACAAAAAATCTTTAAAAAATCCACGACTAATGCCTTTTGGGCCTCTGACAAAAAATCTTTAAAAAATCCACGCCTAATGCCTTTTGGACCTCTGACAAAAAATCTTTAAAAAATCCACGCCTAATGCCTTTTGTGCCTCTGACAAAAAATCTTTAAAAAATCCACGCCTAATGCCTTTTGGGCCTCTGACAAAAAATCTTTAAAAAATCCACGCCTAATGCCTTTTGGGCCTCTGACAAAAAATCTTTAAAAAATCCACGCCTAATGCCTTTTGGGCCTCTGACAAAAAATCTTTAAAAAATCCACGCCTAATGCCTTTTGGGCCTCTGACAAAAAATCTTTAAAAAATCCACGCCTAATGCCTTTTGGGCCTCTGACAAAAAATCTTTAAAAAATCCACGCCTAATGCCTTTTGGGCCTCTGACAAAAAATCTTTAAAAAATCCACGCCTAATGCCTTTTGGGCCTCTGACAAAAAATCTTTAAAAAATCCACGCCTAATGCCTTTTGGGCCTCTGACAAAAAATCTTTAAAAAATCCACGCCTAATGCCTTTTGGGCCTCCGACAAAAAATCTTTAAAAAATCCACGCCTAATGCCTTTTGGGCCTCTGACAAAAAATCTTTAAAAAATCCACGCCTAATGCCTTTTGGGCCTCTGACAAAAAATCTTTAAAAAATCCACGCCTAATGCCTTTTGGGCCTCTGACAAAAAATCTTTAAAAAATCCACGCCTAATGCCTTTTGGGCCTCTGACAAAAAATCTTTAAAAAATCCACGCCTAATGCCTTTTGGGCCTCTGACAAAAAATCTTTAAAAAATCCACGCCTAATGCCTTTTGGGCCTCTGACAAAAAATCTTTAAAAAATCCACGCCTAATGCCTTTTGGGCCTCTGACAAAAAATCTTTAAAAAATCCACGCCTAATGCCTTTTGGGCCTCTGACAAAAAATCTTTAAAAAATCCACGCCTAATGCCTTTTGGGCCTCTGACAAAAAATCTTTAAAAAATCCACGCCTAATGCCTTTTGGGCCTCTGACAAAAAATCTTTAAAAAATCCACGCCTAATGCCTTTTGGGCCTCTGACAAAAAATCTTTAAAAAATCCACGCCTAATGCCTTTTGGGCCTCTGACAAAAAATCTTTAAAAAATCCACGCCTAATGCCTTTTGGGCCTCTGACAAAAAATCTTTAAAAAATCCACGCCTAATGCCTTTTGGGCCTCTGACAAAAAATCTTTAAAAAATCCACGCCTAATGCCTTTTGGGCCTCTGACAAAAAATCTTTAAAAAATCCACGCCTAATGCCTTTTGGGCCTCTGACAAAAAATCTTTAAAAAATCCACGCCTAATGCCTTTTGGGCCTCTGACAAAAAATCTTTAAAAAATCCACGCCTAATGCCTTTTGGGCCTCTGACAAAAAATCTTTAAAAAATCCACGCCTAATGCCTTTTGGGCCTCTGACAAAAAATCTTTAAAAAATCCACGCCTAATGCCTTTTGGGCCTCTGACAAAAAATCTTTAAAAAATCCACGCCTAATGCCTTTTGGGCCTCTGACAAAAAATCTTTAAAAAATCCACGCCTAATGCCTTTTGGGCCTCTGACAAAAAATCTTTAAAAAATCCACGCCTAATGCCTTTTGGGCCTCTGACAAAAAATCTTTAAAAAATCCACGCCTAATGCCTTTTGGGCCTCTGACAAAAAATCTTTAAAAAATCCACGCCTAATGCCTTTTGGGCCTCTGACAAAAAATCTTTAAAAAATCCACGCCTAATGCCTTTTGGGCCTCTGACAAAAAATCTTTAAAAAATCCACGCCTAATGCCTTTTGGGCCTCTGACAAAAAATCTTTAAAAAATCCACGCCTAATGCCTTTTGGGCCTCTGACAAAAAATCTTTAAAAAATCCACGCCTAATGCCTTTTGGGCCTCTGACAAAAAATCTTTAAAAAATCCACGCCTAATGCCTTTTGGGCCTCTGACAAAAAATCTTTAAAAAATCCACGCCTAATGCCTTTTGGGCCTCTGACAAAAAATCTTTAAAAAATCCACGCCTAATGCCTTTTGGGCCTCTGACAAAAAATCTTTAAAAAATCCACGCCTAATGCCTTTTGGGCCTCTGACAAAAAATCTTTAAAAAATCCACGCCTAATGCCTTTTGGGCCTCTGACAAAAAATCTTTAAAAAATCCACGCCTAATGCCTTTTGGGCCTCTGACAAAAAATCTTTAAAAAATCCACGCCTAATGCCTTTTGGGCCTCTGACAAAAAATCTTTAAAAAATCCACGCCTAATGCCTTTTGGGCCTCTGACAAAAAATCTTTAAAAAATCCACGCCTAATGCCTTTTGGGCCTCTGACAAAAAATCTTTAAAAAAATCCACGCCTGACAAAAAATCTTTAAAAAAATCCACGCCTAATGCCTTTTGGGCCTCTGACAAAAAATCTTTAAAAAAATCCACGCCTAATGCCTTTTGGGCCTCTGACAAAAAATCTTTAAACAAATCCACGCCTAATGCCTTTTGGGCCTCTGACAAAAAATCTTTAAAAAAATCCACGCCTAATGCCTTTTGGGCCTCTGACAAAAAATCTTTAAAAAAATCCACGCCTAATGCCTTTTGGGCCTCTGACAAAAAATCTTTAAAAAAATCCACGCCTAATGCCTTTTGGGCCTCTGACAAAAAATCTTTAAAAAAATCCACGCCTAATGCCTTGTGGGCCTCTGACAAAAAATCTTTAAAAAATCCACGCCTAATGCCTTTTGGGCCTCTGACAAAAAATCTTTAAAAAAATCCACGCCTAATGCCTTGTGGGCCTCTGACAAAAAATCTTTAAAAAATCCACGCCCAATGCTATTTGGGCCTCTGACAAAAAATCTTTAAAAAAATCCACGCCTAATGCCTTTTGGGCCTCTGACAAAAAATCTTTAAAAAAATCCACGCCTATTGCCTTTTGGGCCTCTGACAAAAAATCTTTAAAAAAATCCACGCCTAATGCCTTTTGGGCCTCTGACAAAAAATCTTTAAAAAAATCCACGCCTAATGCCTTTTGGGCCTCTGACAAAAAATCTTAAAAAAAATCCACGCCTAATGCCTTTTGGGCCTCTGACAAAAAATCTTTAAAAAAATCCACGCCTAATGCCTTTTGGGCCTCTGACAAAAAATCTTTAAAAAAATCCACGCCTAATGCCTTTTGGGCCTCTGACAAAAAATCTTTAAAAAAATCCACGCCTAATGCCTTTTGGGCCTCTGACAAAAAATCTTTAAAAAAATCCACGCCTAATGCCTTTTGGGCCTCTGACAAAAAATCTTTAAAAAAATCCACGCCTAATGCCTTTTGGGCCTCTGACAAAAAATCTTTAAAAAAATCCACGCCTAATGCCTTTTGGGCCTCTGACAAAAAATCTTTAAAAAAATCCACGCCTAATGCCTTTTTTGGGCCTCTGACAAAAAATCTTTAAAAAAATCCACGCCTAATGCCTTTTGGGCCTCTGACAAAAAATCTTTAAAAAAATCCACGCCTAATGCCTTGTGGGCCTCTGACAAAAAATCTTTAAAAAATCCACGCCTAATGCCTTGTGGGCCTCTGACAAAAAAATCTTTAAAAAATCCACGCCCAATGCCATTTGGGCCTCTGACAAAAAATCTTTAAAAAAATCCACGCCTAATGCCTTTTGGGCCTCTGACAAAAAATCTTTAAAAAAATCCACGCCTATTGCCTTTTGGGCCTCTGACAAAAAATCTTTAAAAAAATCCACGCCTAATGCCTTTTGGGCCTCTGACAAAAAATCTTTAAAAAAATCCACGCCTAATGCCTTGTGGGCCTCTGACAAAAAATCTTTAAAAAATCCACGCCTAATGCCTTTTGGGCCTCTGACAAAAAATCTTTAAAAAAATCCACGCCTAATGCCTTTTGGGCCTCTGACAAAAAATCTTTAAAAAAATCCACGCCTAATGCCTCTGACAAAAAATCTTTAAAAAAATCCACGCCTAATGCCTCTGACAAAAAATCTTTAAAAAAATCCACGCCTAATGCCTCTGACAAAAAATCTTTAAAAAAATCCACGCCTAATGCCTTTTGGGCCTCTGACAAAAAATCTTTAAAAAAATCCACGCCTAATGCCTTTTGGGCCTCTGACAAAAAATCTTTAAAAAAATCCACGCCTAATGCCTTTGGCCTCTGACAAAAAATCTTTAAAAAAATCCACGCCTAATGCCTCTGACAAAAAATCTTTAAAAAAATCCACGCCTAATGCCTCTGACAAAAAATCTTTAAAAAAATCCACGCCTAATGCCTCTGACAAAAAATCTTTAAAAAAATCCACGCCTAATGCCTCTGACAAAAAATCTTTAAAAAAATCCACGCCTAATGCCTCTGACAAAAAATCTTTAAAAAAATCCACGCCTAATGCCTCTGACAAAAAATCTTTAAAAAAATCCACGCCTAATGCCTCTGACAAAAAATCTTTAAAAAAATCCACGCCTAATGCCTCTGACAAAAAATCTTTAAAAAAATCCACGCCTAATGCCTCTGACAAAAAATCTTTAAAAAAATCCACGCCTAATGCCTCTGACAAAAAATCTTTAAAAAAATCCACGCCTAATGCCTTTTGGGCCTCTGACAAAAAATCTTTAAAAAAATCCACGCCTAATGCCTCTGACAAAAAATCTTTAAAAAAATCCACGCCTAATGCCTCTGACAAAAAATCTTTAAAAAAATCCACGCCTAATGCCTCTGACAAAAAATCTTTAAAAAAATCCACGCCTAATGCCTCTGACAAAAAATCTTTAAAAAAATCCACGCCTAATGCCTCTGACAAAAAATCTTTAAAAAAATCCACGCCTAATGCCTCTGACAAAAAATCTTTAAAAAAATCCACGCCTAATGCCTCTGACAAAAAATCTTTAAAAAAATCCACGCCTAATGCCTCTGACAAAAAATCTTTAAAAAAATCCACGCCTAATGCCTCTGACAAAAAATCTTTAAAAAAATCCACGCCTAATGCCTCTGACAAAAAATCTTTAAAAAAATCCACGCCTAATGCCTCTGACAAAAAATCTTTAAAAAAATCCACGCCTAATGCCTCTGACAAAAAATCTTTAAAAAAATCCACGCCTAATGCCTCTGACAAAAAATCTTTAAAAAAATCCACGCCTAATGCCTCTGACAAAAAATCTTTAAAAAAATCCACGCCTAATGCCTCTGACAAAAAATCTTTAAAAAAATCCACGCCTAATGCCTTTTGGGCCTCTGACAAAAAATCTTTAAAAAAATCCACGCCTAATGCCTCTGACAAAAAATCTTTAAAAAAATCCACGCCTAATGCCTCTGACAAAAAATCTTTAAAAAAATCCACGCCTAATGCCTCTGACAAAAAATCTTTAAAAAAATCCACGCCTAATGCCTCTGACAAAAAATCTTTAAAAAAATCCACGCCTAATGCCTCTGACAAAAAATCTTTAAAAAAATCCACGCCTAATGCCTCTGACAAAAAATCTTTAAAAAAATCCACGCCTAATGCCTCTGACAAAAAATCTTTAAAAAAATCCACGCCTAATGCCTCTGACAAAAAATCTTTAAAAAAATCCACGCCTAATGCCTCTGACAAAAAATCTTTAAAAAAATCCACGCCTAATGCCTCTGACAAAAAATCTTTAAAAAAATCCACGCCTAATGCCTCTGACAAAAAATCTTTAAAAAAATCCACGCCTAATGCCTCTGACAAAAAATCTTTAAAAAAATCCACGCCTAATGCCTCTGACAAAAAATCTTTAAAAAAATCCACGCCTAATGCCTCTGACAAAAAATCTTTAAAAAAATCCACGCCTAATGCCTCTGACAAAAAATCTTTAAAAAAATCCACGCCTAATGCCTCTGACAAAAAATCTTTAAAAAAATCCACGCCTAATGCCTCTGACAAAAAATCTTTAAAAAAATCCACGCCTAATGCCTCTGACAAAAAATCTTTAAAAAAATCCACGCCTAATGCCTCTGACAAAAAATCTTTAAAAAAATCCACGCCTAATGCCTCTGACAAAAAATCTTTAAAAAAATCCACGCCTAATGCCTCTGACAAAAAATCTTTAAAAAAATCCACGCCTAATGCCTCTGACAAAAAATCTTTAAAAAAATCCACGCCTAATGCCTCTGACAAAAAATCTTTAAAAAAATCCACGCCTAATGCCTCTGACAAAAAATCTTTAAAAAAATCCACGCCTAATGCCTCTGACAAAAAATCTTTAAAAAAATCCACGCCTAATGCCTCTGACAAAAAATCTTTAAAAAAATCCACGCCTAATGCCTCTGACAAAAAATCTTTAAAAAAATCCACGCCTAATGCCTCTGACAAAAAATCTTTAAAAAAATCCACGCCTAATGCCTCTGACAAAAAATCTTTAAAAAAATCCACGCCTAATGCCTCTGACAAAAAATCTTTAAAAAAATCCACGCCTAATGCCTCTGACAAAAAATCTTTAAAAAAATCCACGCCTAATGCCTCTGACAAAAAATCTTTAAAAAAATCCACGCCTAATGCCTCTGACAAAAAATCTTTAAAAAAATCCACGCCTAATGCCTCTGACAAAAAATCTTTAAAAAAATCCACGCCTAATGCCTCTGACAAAAAATCTTTAAAAAAATCCACGCCTAATGCCTCTGACAAAAAATCTTTAAAAAAATCCACGCCTAATGCCTCTGACAAAAAATCTTTAAAAAAATCCACGCCTAATGCCTCTGACAAAAAATCTTTAAAAAAATCCACGCCTAATGCCTCTGACAAAAAATCTTTAAAAAAATCCACGCCTAATGCCTCTGACAAAAAATCTTTAAAAAAATCCCCTAATGCCTCTGACAAAAAATCTTTAAAAAAAATCCACGCCTAATGCCTCTGACAAAAAATCTTTAAAAAAATCCACGCCTAATGCCTCTGACAAAAAATCTTTAAAAAAATCCACGCCTAATGCCTCTGACAAAAAATCTTTAAAAAAATCCACGCCTAATGCCTCTGACAAAAAATCTTTAAAAAATCCACGCCTAATGCCTCTGACAAAAAATCTTTAAAAAAATCCACGCCTAATGCCTCTGACAAAAAATCTTTAAAAAAATCCACGCCTAATGCCTCTGACAAAAAATCTTTAAAAAAATCCACGCCTAATGCCTCTGACAAAAAATCTTTAAAAAAATCCACGCCTAATGCCTCTGACAAAAAATCTTTAAAAAAATCCACGCCTAATGCCTCTGACAAAAAATCTTTAAAAAAATCCACGCCTAATGCCTCTGACAAAAAATCTTTAAAAAAATCCACGCCTAATGCCTCTGACAAAAAATCTTTAAAAAAATCCACGCCTAATGCCTCTGACAAAAAATCTTTAAAAAAATCCACGCCTAATGCCTCTGACAAAAAATCTTTAAAAAAATCCACGCCTAATGCCTCTGACAAAAAATCTTTAAAAAAATCCACGCCTAATGCCTCTGACAAAAAATCTTTAAAAAAATCCACGCCTAATGCCTCTGACAAAAAATCTTTAAAAAAATCCACGCCTAATGCCTCTGACAAAAAATCTTTAAAAAAATCCACGCCTAATGCCTCTGACAAAAAATCTTTAAAAAAATCCACGCCTAATGCCTTTTGTGCCTCTGACAAAAAATCTTTAAAAAAATCCACGCCTAATGCCTTTTGGGCCTCTGACAAAAAATCTTTAAAAAAATCCACGCCTAATGCCTTTTGGGCCTCTGACAAAAAATCTTTAAAAAAATCCACGCCTAATGCCTTTTGGGCCTCTGACAAAAAATCTTTAAAAAAATCCACGCCTAATGCCTTTTGGGCCTCTGACAAAAAATCTTTAAAAAAATCCACGCCTAATGCCTTTTGGGCCTCTGACAAAAAATCTTTAAAAAAATCCACGCCTAATGCCTTTTGGGCCTCTGACAAAAAATCTTTAAAAAAATCCACGCCTAATGCCTTTTGGGCCTCTGACAAAAAATCTTTAAAAAAATCCACGCCTAATGCCTTTAGGGCCTCTGACAAAAAATCTTTAAAAAAATCCACGCCTAATGCCTTTTGGGGCTCTGACAAAAAATCTTTAAAAAAATCCACGCCTAATGCCTTTTGGGTCTCTGACAAAAAATCTTTAAAAAAATCCACGCCTAATGCCTTTTGGGCCTCTGACAAAAATCTTTAAAAAAATCCACGCCTAATGCCTTTTGGGCCTCTGACAAAAAATCTTTAAAAAAAATCCACGCCTAATGCCTTGTGGGCCTCTGACAAAAAATCTTTAAAAAATCCACGCCCAATGCCATTTGGGCCTCTGACAAAAAATCTTTAAAAAAATCCACGCCTAATGCCTTTTGGGCCTCTGACAAAAAATCTTTAAAAAAATCCACGCCTAATGCCTTTTGGGCCTCTGACAAAAAATCTTTAAAAAAATCCACGCCTAATGCCTTTTGGGCCTCTGACAAAAAATCTTTAAAAAAATCCACGCCTAATGCCTTTTGGGCCTCTGACAAAAAATCTTTAAAAAAATCCACGCCTAATGCCTTTTGGGCCTCTGACAAAAAATCTTTAAAAAAATCCACGCCTAATGCCTTTTGGGCCTCTGACAAAAAATCTTTAAAAAAATCCACGCCTAATGCCTTTTGGGCCTCTGACAAAAAATCTTTAAAAAAATCCACGCCTAATGCCTTTTGGGCCTCTGACAAAAAATCTTTAAAAAAAATCCACGCCTAATGCCATTTGGGCCTCTGACAAAAAATCTTTAAAAAAATCCACGCCTAATGCCTTTTGGGCCTCTGACAAAAAATCTTTAAAAAAATCCACGCCTAATGCCTTGTGGGCCTCTGACAAAAAATCTTTAAAAAATCCACGCCCAATGCCATTTGGGCCTCTGACAAAAAATCTTTAAAAAAATCCACGCCCAATGCCATTTGGGCCTCTGACAAAAAATCTTTAAAAAAATCCACGCCTAATGCCTTTTGGGCCTCTGACAAAAAATCTTTAAAAAAATCCACGCCTAATGCCTCTAACAAAAAATCTTTAAAAAAATCCACGCCTAATGCCTTTTGGGTCTCTGACAAAACATCTTTAAAAAAATCCACGCCTAATGCCTTTTGGGTCTCTGACAAAACATCTTTAAAAAAATCCACGCCTAATGCCTCTGACAAAAAATCTTTAAAAAAATCCACGCCTAATGCCTCTGACAAAAAATCTTTAAAAAAATCCACGCCTAATGCCTCTGACAAAAAATCTTTAAAAAAATCCACGCCTAATGCCTTTTGGGTCTCTGACAAAAAATCTTTAAAAAAATCCACGCCTAATGCCTCTGACAAAAAATCTTTAAAAAAATCCACGCCTAATGCCTTTTGGGTCTCTGACAAAAAATCTTTAAAAAAATCCACGCCTAATGCCTCTGACAAAAAATCTTTAAAAAAATCCACGCCTAATGCCTCTGACAAAAAATCTTTAAAAAAATCCACGCCTAATGCCTTTTGGGTCTCTGACAAAACATCTTTAAAAAAATCCACGCCTAATGCCTCTGACAAAAAATCTTTAAAAAAATCCACGCCTAATGCCTCTGACAAAAAATCTTTAAAAAAATCCACGCCTAATGCCTTTTGGGCCTCTGACAAAAAATCTTTAAAAAAATCCACGCCTAATGCCTTTTGGGCCTCTGACAAAAAATCTTTAAAAAAATCCACGCCTAATGCCTTTTGGGCCTCTGACAAAAAATCTTTAAAAAAATCCACGCCTAATGCCTTTTGGGCCTCTGACAAAAAATCTTTAAAAAAATCCACGCCTAATGCCTTTTGGGCCTCTGACAAGATCTTTAAAAAAATCCACGCCTAATGCCTTTTGGGCCTCTGACAAAAAATCTTTAAAAAAATCCACGCCTAATGCCTTTTGGGCCTCTGACAAAAAATCTTTAAAAAAATCCACGCCTAATGCCTTTTGGGCCTCTGACAAAAAATCTTTAAAAAAATCCACGCCTAATGCCTTTTGGGCCTCTGACAAAAAATCTTTAAAAAAATCCACGCCTAATGCCTTTTGGGCCTCTGACAAAAAATCTTTAAAAAAATCCACGCCTAATGCCTTTTGGGCCTCTGACAAAAAATCTTTAAAAAAATCCACGCCTAATGCCTTTTGGGCCTCTGACAAAAAATCTTTAAAAAAATCCACGCCTAATGCCTTTTGGGCCTCTGACAAAAAATCTTTAAAAAAATCCACGCCTAATGCCTTTTGGGCCTCTGACAAAAAATCTTTAAAAAAATCCACGCCTAATGCCTTTTGGGCCTCTGACAAAAAATCTTTAAAAAAATCCACGCCTAATGCCTTTTGGGCCTCTGACAAAAAATCTTTAAAAAAATCCACGCCTAATGCCTTTTGGGCCTCTGACAAAAAATCTTTAAAAAAATCCACGCCTAATGCCTTTTGGGCCTCTGACAAAAAATCTTTAAAAAAATCCACGCCTAATGCCTTTTGGGCCTCTGACAAAAAATCTTTAAAAAAATCCACGCCTAATGCCTTTTGGGCCTCTGACAAAAAATCTTTAAAAAAAATCCACGCCTAATGCCTTTTGGGCCTCTGACAAAAAATCTTTAAAAAAATCCACGCCTAATGCCTTGTGGGCCTCTGACAAAAAATCTTTAAAAAATCCACGCCCAATGCCATTTGGGCCTCTGACAAAAAATCTTTAAAAAAATCCACGCCTAATGCCTTTTGGGCCTCTGACAAAAAATCTTTAAAAAAAATCCACGCCTAATGCCTCTGACAAAAAATCTTTAAAAAAATCCACGCCTAATGCCTTTTGGGTCTCTGACAAAACATCTTTAAAAAAATCCACGCCTAATGCCTCTGACAAAAAATCTTTAAAAAAATCCACGCCTAATGCCTCTGACAAAAAATCTTTAAAAAAATCCACGCCTAATGCCTCTGACAAAAAATCTTTAAAAAAATCCACGCCTAATGCCTCTGACAAAAAATCTTTAAAAAAATCCACGCCTAATGCCTTTTGGGCCTCTGACAAAAAAATCTTTAAAAAAATCCACGCCTAATGCCTTTTGGGCCTCAGACAAAAAATCTTTAAAAAATCCACGCCTAATGCCTTTTGGGCCTCTGACAAAAAAAATCTTTAAAAAAATCCACGCCTAATGCCTTTTGGGCCTCAGGCAAAAAATCTTTAAAAAAATCCACGCCTAATGCCTTTTGGGCCTCTGACAAAAAATCTTAAAAAAAATCCACGCCTAATGCCTTTTGGGCCTCTGACAAAAAATCTTTAAAAAAATCCACGCCTAATGCCTTTTGGGCCTCTGACAAAAAATCTTTAAAAAAATCCACGCCTAATGCCTTTTGGGCCTCTGACAAAAAATCTTTAAAAAAATCCACGCCTAATGCCTTTTGGGCCTCTGACAAAAAATCTTTAAAAAAATCCAAGCCTAATGCCTTTTGGGCCTCTGACAAAAAATCTTTAAAAAAATCCACGCCTAATGCCTTTTGGGCCTCTGACAAAAAATCTTTAAAAAAAATCCACGCCTAATGCCTTTTGGGCCTCTGACAAAAAATCTTTAAAAAAATCCACGCCTAATGCCTTTTGGGCCTATGACAAAAAATCTTTAAAAAAATCCACGCCTAATGCCTTTTGGGCCTCTGACAAAAAATCTTTAAAAAAATCCACGCCTAATGCCTTTTGGGCCTCTGACAAAAAATCTTTAAAAAAATCCACGCCTAATGCCTTTTGGGCCTCTGACAAAAAATCTTTAAAAAAATCCACGCCTAATGCCTTTTGGGCCTCTGACAAAAAATCTTTAAAAAAATCCACGCCTAATGCCTTTTGGGCCTCTGACAAAAAATCTTTAAAAAAATCCACGCCTAATGCCTTTTGGGCCTCTGACAAAAAATCTTTAAAAAAGTCCACGCCTAATGCCTTTTGGGCCTCTGACAAAAAATCTTTAAAAAAATCCACGCCTAATGCCTTTTGGGCCTCTGACAAAAAATCTTTAAAAAAGTCCACGCCTAATGCCTTTTGGGCCTCTGACAAAAAATCTTTAAAAAAATCCACGCCTAATGCCTTTTGGGCCTCTGACAAAAAATCTTTAAAAAAATCCACGCCTAATGCCTTTTGGGCCTCTGACAAAAAATCTTTAAAAAAATCCACGCCTAATGCCTTTTGGGCCTCTGACAAAAAATCTTTAAAAAAATCCACGCCTAATGCCTTTTGGGCCTCTGACAAAAAATCTTTAAAAAAATCCACGCCTAATGCCTTTTGGGCCTCTGACAAAAAATCTTTAAAAAAATCCACGCCTAATGCCTTTTGGGCCTCTGACAAAAAATCTTTAAAAAAATCCACGCCTAATGCCTTTTGGGCCTCTGACAAAAAATCTTTAAAAAAATCCACGCCTAATGCCTTTTGGGCCTCTGACAAAAAATCTTTAAAAAAATCCACGCCTAATGCCTTTTGGGCCTCTGACAAAAAATCTTTAAAAAAATCCACGCCTAATGCCTTTTGGGCCTCTGACAAAAAATCTTTAAAAAAATCCACGCCTAATGCCTTTTGGGCCTCTGACAAAAAATCTTTAAAAAAATCCACGCCTAATGCCTTTTGGGCCTCTGACAAAAAATCTTTAAAAAAATCCACGCCTAATGCCTTTTGGGCCTCTGACAAAAAATCTTTAAAAAAATCCACGCCTAATGCCTTTTGGGCCTCTGACAAAAAATCTTTAAAAAAATCCACGCCTAATGCCTTTTGGGCCTCTGACAAAAAATCTTTAAAAAAATCCACGCCTAATGCCTTTTGGGCCTCTGACAAAAAATCTTTAAAAAAATCCACGCCTAATGCCTTTTGGGCCTCTGACAAAAAATCTTTAAAAAAATCCACGCCTAATGCCTTTTGGGCCTCTGACAAAAAATCTTTAAAAAAATCCACGCCTAATGCCTTTTGGGCCTCTGACAAAAAATCTTTAAAAAAATCCACGCCTAATGCCTTTTGGGCCTCTGACAAAAAATCTTTAAAAAAATCCACGCCTAATGCCTTTTGGGCCTCTGACAAAAAATCTTTAAAAAAATCCACGCCTAATGCCTTTTGGGCCTCTGACAAAAAATCTTTAAAAAAATCCACGCCTAATGCCTTTTGGGCCTCTGACAAAAAATCTTTAAAAAAATCCACGCCTAATGCCTTTTGGGCCTCTGACAAAAAATCTTTAAAAAAATCCACGCCTAATGCCTTTTGGGCCTCTGACAAAAAATCTTTAAAAAAATCCACGCCTAATGCCTTTTGGGCCTCTGACAAAAAATCTTTAAAAAAATCCACGCCTAATGCCTTTTGGGCCTCTGACAAAAAATCTTTAAAAAAATCCACGCCTAATGCCTTTTGGGCCTCTGACAAAAAATCTTTAAAAAAATCCACGCCTAATGCCTTTTGGGCCTCTGACAAAAAATCTTTAAAAAAAATCCACGCCTAATGCCTTTTGGGCCTCTGACAAAAAATCTTTAAAAAAATCCACGCCTAATGCCTTTTGGGCCTCTGACAAAAAATCTTTAAAAAAATCCACGCCTAATGCCTTTTGGGCCTCTGACAAAAAATCTTTAAAAAAATCCACGCCTAATGCCTTTTGGGCCTCTGACAAAAAATCTTTAAAAAAATCCACGCCTAATGCCTTTTGGGCCTCTGACAAAAAATCTTTAAAAAATCCACGCCCAATGCCATTTGGGCCTCTGACAAAAAATCTTTAAAAAAATCCACGCCTAATGCCTTTTGGGCCTCTGACAAAAAATCTTTAAAAAAATCCACGCCTAATGCCTTTTGGGCCTCTGACAAAAAATCTTTAAAAAAATCCACGCCTAATGCCTTTTGGGCCTCTGACAAAAAATCTTTAAAAAAATCCACGCCTAATGCCTTTTGGGCCTCTGACAAAAAATCTTTAAAAAAATCCACGCCTAATGCCTTTTGGGCCTCTGACAAAAAATCTTTAAAAAAATCCACGCCTAATGCCTTTTGGGCCTCTGACAAAAAATCTTTAAAAAAATCCACGCCTAATGCCTTGTGGGCCTCTGACAAAAAATCTTTAAAAAATCCACGCCCAATGCCATTTGGGCCTCTGACAAAAAATCTTTAAAAAATCCACGCCTAATGCCTTTTGGGCCTCTGACAAAAAATCTTTAAAAAAATCCACGCCTAATGCCTTTTGGGCCTCTGACAAAAAATCTTTAAAAAAATCCACGCCTAATGCCTTTTGGGCCTCTGACAAAAAATCTTTAAAAAAATCCACGCCTAATGCCTTTTGGGCCTCTGACAAAAAATCTTTAAAAAAATCCACGCCTAATGCCTTTTGGGCCTCTGACAAAAAATCTTTAAAAAAATCCACGCCTAATGCCTTTTGGGCCTCTGACAAAAAATCTTTAAAAAAATCCACGCCTAATGCCTTTTGGGCCTCTGACAAAAAATCTTTAAAAAAATCCACGCCTAATGCCTTTTGGGCCTCTGACAAAAAATCTTTAAAAAATCCACGCCTAATGCCTTTTGGGCCTCTGACAAAAAATCTTTAAAAAAATCCACGCCTAATGCCTTTTGGGCCTCTGACAAAAAATCTTTAAAAAAATCCACGCCTAATGCCTTTTGGGCCTCTGACAAAAAATCTTTAAAAAATCCACGCCTAATGCCTTTTGGGCCTCTGACAAAAAATCTTTAAAAAAATCCACGCCTAATGCCTTTTGGGCCTCTGACAAAAAATCTTTAAAAAAATCCACGCCTAATGCCTTTTGGGCCTCTGACAAAAAATCTTTAAAAAAATCCACGCCTAATGCCTTTTGGGCCTCTGACAAAAAATCTTTAAAAAAATCCACGCCTAATGCCTTTTGGGCCTCTGACAAAAAATCTTTAAAAAAATCCACGCCTAATGCCTTTTGACAAAAAATCTTTAAAAAAATCTTTAAAAAAATTTACGCCTAATGCCTTTTGGGCCTCTAACAAAAAATCTTTAAAAAAATCCACGCCTAATGCCTTTTGGGCCTCTGACAAAAAATCTTTAAAAAAATCCACGCCTAATGCCTCTGACAAAAAATCTTTAAAAAAATCCACGCCTAATGCCTCTGACAAAAAATCTTTAAAAAAATCCACGCCTAATGCCTTTTGGGTCTCTGACAAAACATCTTTAAAAAAATCCACGCCTAATGCCTCTGACAAAAAATCTTTAAAAAAATCCACGCCTAATGCCTCTGACAAAAAATCTTTAAAAAAATCCACGCCTAATGCCTCTGACAAAAAATCTTTAAAAAAATCCACGCCTAATGCCTCTGACAAAAAATCTTTAAAAAAATCCACGCCTAATGCCTTTTGGGCCTCTGACAAAAAAATCTTTAAAAAAATCCACGCCTAATGCCTTTTGGGCCTCAGACGAAAAATCTTTAAAAAAATCCACGCCTAATGCCTTTTGGGCCTCTGACAAAAAATCTTTAAAAAAATCCACGCCTAATGCCTTTTGGGCCTCTGACAAAAAATCTTTAAAAAAATCCACGCCTAATGCCTTTTGGGCCTCTGACAAAAAATCTTTAAAAAAATCCACGCCTAATGCCTTGTGGGCCTCTGACAAAAAATCTTTAAAAAATCCACGCCCAATGCCATTTGGGCCTCTGACAAAAAATCTTTAAAAAATCCACGCCTAATGCCTTTTGGGCCTCTGACAAAAAATCTTTAAAAAAATCCACGCCTAATGCCTTTTGGGCCTCTGACAAAAAATCTTTAAAAAAATCCACGCCTAATGCCTTTTGGGCCTCTGACAAAAAATCTTTAAAAAAATCCACGCCTAATGCCTTTTGGGCCTCTGACAAAAAATCTTTAAAAAAATCCACGCCTAATGCCTTTTGGGCCTCTGACAAAAAATCTTTAAAAAAATCCACGCCTAATGCCTTTTGGGCCTCTGACAAAAAATCTTTAAAAAAATCCACGCCTAATGCCTTTTGGGCCTCTGACAAAAAATCTTTAAAAAAATCCACGCCTAATGCCTTTTGGGCCTCTGACAAAAAATCTTTAAAAAAATCCACGCCTAATGCCTTTTGGGCCTCTGACAAAAAATCTTTAAAAAAATCCACGCCTAATGCCTTTTGGGCCTCTGACAAAAAATCTTTAAAAAAATCCACGCCTAATGCCTTTTGGGCCTCTGACAAAAAATCTTTAAAAAAATCCACGCCTAATGCCTTTTGGGCCTCTGACAAAAAATCTTTAAAAAAATCCACGCCTAATGCCTTTTGGGCCTCTGACAAAAAATCTTTAAAAAAATCCACGCCTAATGCCTTTTGGGCCTCTGACAAAAAATCTTTAAAAAAATCCACGCCTAATGCCTTTTGGGCCTCTGACAAAAAATCTTTAAAAAAATCCACGCCTAATGCCTTTTGGGCCTCTGACAAAAAATCTTTAAAAAAATCCACGCCTAATGCCTTTTGGGCCTCTGACAAAAAATCTTTAAAAAAATCCACGCCTAATGCCTTTTGGGCCTCTGACAAAAAATCTTTAAAAAAATCCACGCCTAATGCCTTTTGGGCCTCTGACAAAAAATCTTTAAAAAAATCCACGCCTAATGCCTTTTGGGCCTCTGACAAAAAATCTTTAAAAAAATCCACGCCTAATGCCTTTTGGGCCTCTGACAAAAAATCTTTAAAAAATCCACGCCTAATGCCTTTTGGGCCTCTGACAAAAAATCTTTAAAAAAATCCACGCCTAATGCCTTTTGGGCCTCTGACAAAAAATCTTTAAAAAAATCCACGCCTAATGCCTTTTGGGCCTCTGACAAAAAATCTTTAAAAAAATCCACGCCTAATGCCTTTTGGGCCTCTGACAAAAAATCTTTAAAAAAATCCACGCCTAATGCCTTTTGACAAAAAATCTTTAAAAAAATCTTTAAAAAAATTTACGCCTAATGCCTTTTGGGCCTCTAACAAAAAATCTTTAAAAAAATCCACGCCTAATGCCTTTTGGGCCTCTGACAAAAAATCTTTAAAAAAATCCACGCCTAATGCCTTTTGGGCCTCTGACAAAAAATCTTTAAAAAAATCCACGCCTAATGCCTCTGACAAAAAATCTTTAAAAAAATCCACGCCTAATGCCTCTGACAAAAAATCTTTAAAAAAATCCACGCCTAATGCCTTTTGGGTCTCTGACAAAACATCTTTAAAAAAATCCACGCCTAATGCCTCTGACAAAAAATCTTTAAAAAAATCCACGCCTAATGCCTCTGACAAAAAATCTTTAAAAAAATCCACGCCTAATGCCTCTGACAAAAAATCTTTAAAAAAATCCACGCCTAATGCCTCTGACAAAAAATCTTTAAAAAAATCCACGCCTAATGCCTCTGACAAAAAATCTTTAAAAAAATCCACGCCTAATGCCTTTTGGGCCTCTGACAAAAAAATCTTTAAAAAAATCCACGCCTAATGCCTTTTGGGCCTCAGACAAAAAATCTTTAAAAAATCCACGCCTAATGCCTTTTGGGCCTCTGACAAAAAAATCTTTAAAAAAATCCACGCCTAATGCCTTTTGGGCCTCAGGCAAAAAATCTTTAAAAAAATCCACGCCTAATGCCTTTTGGGCCTCAGGCAAAAAATCTTTAAAAAAATCCACGCCTAATGCCTTTTGGGCCTCTGACAAAAAATCTTTAAAAAAAATCCACGCCTAATGCCTTTTGGGCCTCTGACAAAAAATCTTTAAAAAAATCCACGCCTAATGCCTTTTGGGCCTCTGACAAAAAATCTTTAAAAAAATCCACGCCTAATGCCTTTTGGGCCTCTGACAAAAAATCTTTAAAAAAATCCAAGCCTAATGCCTTTTGGGCCTCTGACAAAAAATCTTTAAAAAAATCCACGCCTAATGCCTTTTGGGCCTCTGACAAAAAATCTTTAAAAAAAATCCACGCCTAATGCCTCTGACAAAAAATCTTTAAAAAAATCCACGCCTAATGCCTTTTGGGCCTCTGACAAAAAATCTTTAAAAAAATCCACGCCTAATGCCTTTTGGGCCTCTGACAAAAAATCTTTAAAAAAATCCACGCCTAATGCCTTTTGGGCCTCTGACAAAAAATCTTTAAAAAAATCCACGCCTAATGCCTTTTGGGCCTCTGACAAAAAATCTTTAAAAAAATCCACGCCTAATGCCTTTTGGGCCTCTGACAAAAAATCTTTAAAAAAATCCACGCCTAATGCCTTTTGGGCCTCTGACAAAAAATCTTTAAAAAAATCCACGCCTAATGCCTTTTGGGCCTCTGACAAAAAATCTTTAAAAAAATCCACGCCTAATGCCTTTTGGGCCTCTGACAAAAAATCTTTAAAAAAATCCACGCCTAATGCCTTTTGGGCCTCTGACAAAAAATCTTTAAAAAAATCCACGCCTAATGCCTTTTGGGCCTCTGACAAAAAATCTTTAAAAAAATCCACGCCTAATGCCTTTTGGGCCTCTGACAAAAAATCTTTAAAAAAATCCACGCCTAATGCCTTTTGGGCCTCTGACAAAAAATCTTTAAAAAAATCCACGCCTAATGCCTTTTGGGCCTCTGACAAAAAATCTTTAAAAAAATCCACGCCTAATGCCTTTTGGGCCTCTGACAAAAAATCTTTAAAAAAATCCACGCCTAATGCCTTTTGGGCCTCTGACAAAAAATCTTTAAAAAAATCCACGCCTAATGCCTTTTGGGCCTCTGACAAAAAATCTTTAAAAAAATCCACGCCTAATGCCTTTTGGGCCTCTGACAAAAAATCTTTAAAAAAATCCACGCCTAATGCCTTTTGGGCCTCTGACAAAAAATCTTTAAAAAAATCCACGCCTAATGCCTTTTGGGCCTCTGACAAAAAATCTTTAAAAAAATCCACGCCTAATGCCTTTTGGGCCTCTGACAAAAAATCTTTAAAAAAATCCACGCCTAATGCCTTTTGGGCCTCTGACAAAAAATCTTTAAAAAAATCCACGCCTAATGCCTTTTGGGCCTCTGACAAAAAATCTTTAAAAAAATCCACGCCTAATGCCTTTTGGGCCTCTGACAAAAAATCTTTAAAAAAATCCACGCCTAATGCCTTTTGGGCCTCTGACAAAAAATCTTTAAAAAAATCCACGCCTAATGCCTTTTGGGCCTCTGACAAAAAATCTTTAAAAAAATCCACGCCTAATGCCTTTTGGGCCTCTGACAAAAAATCTTTAAAAAAATCCACGCCTAATGCCTTTTGGGCCTCTGACAAAAAATCTTTAAAAAAATCCACGCCTAATGCCTTTTGGGCCTCTGACAAAAAATCTTTAAAAAAATCCACGCCTAATGCCTTTTGGGCCTCTGACAAAAAATCTTTAAAAAAATCCACGCCTAATGCCTTTTGGGCCTCTGACAAAAAATCTTTAAAAAAATCCACGCCTAATGCCTTTTGGGCCTCTGACAAAAAATCTTTAAAAAAATCCACGCCTAATGCCTTTTGGGCCTCTGACAAAAAATCTTTAAAAAAATCCACGCCTAATGCCTTTTGGGCCTCTGACAAAAAATCTTTAAAAAAATCCACGCCTAATGCCTTTTGGGCCTCTGACAAAAAATCTTTAAAAAAATCCACGCCTAATGCCTTTTGGGCCTCTGACAAAAAATCTTTAAAAAAATCCACGCCTAATGCCTTTTGGGCCTCTGACAAAAAATCTTTAAAAAAATCCACGCCTAATGCCTTTTGGGCCTCTGACAAAAAATCTTTAAAAAAATCCACGCCTAATGCCTTTTGGGCCTCTGACAAAAAATCTTTAAAAAAATCCACGCCTAATGCCTTTTGGGCCTCTGACAAAAAATCTTTAAAAAAATCCACGCCTAATGCCTTTTGGGCCTCTGACAAAAAATCTTTAAAAAAATCCACGCCTAATGCCTTTTGGGCCTCTGACAAAAAATCTTTAAAAAAATCCACGCCTAATGCCTTTTGGGCCTCTGACAAAAAATCTTTAAAAAAATCCACGCTTAATGCCTTTTGGGCCTCTGACAAAAAATCTTTAAAAAAATCCACGCCTAATGCCTTAAGGGTCTCTGACAAAAAATCTTAAAAAAATCCACGCCTAATGCCTTAAGGGTCTCTGACAAAAAATCTTAAAAAAATCCACGCCTAATGCCTTAAGGGTCTCTGACAAAAAATCTTAAAAAAATCCACGCCTAATGCCTTAAGGGTCTCTGACAAAAAATCTTAAAAAAATCCACGCCTAATGCCTTAAGGGCCTCTGACAAAAAATCTTAAAAAAAATCCACGCCTAATGCCTTAAGGGCCTCTGACAAAAAATCTTAAAAAAATCCACGCCTAATGCCTTAAGGGCCTCTGACAAAAAATCTTAAAAAAATCCACGCCTAATGCCTTAAGGGCCTCTGACAAAAAATCTTAAAAAAATCCACGCCTAATGCCTTAAGGGCCTCTGACAAAAAATCTTAAAAAAATCCACGCCTAATGCCTTAAGGGCCTCTGACAAAAAATCTTAAAAAAAATCCACGCCTAATGCCTTTTGGGCCTCTGACAAAAAATCTTAAAAAAATCCACGCCTAATGCCTTAAGGGCCTCTGACAAAAAATCTTAAAAAAATCCACGCCTAATGCCTTAAGGGCCTCTGACAAAAAATCTTAAAAAAATCCACGCCTAATGCCTTAAGGGCCTCTGACAAAAAATCTTAAAAAAATCCACGCCTAATGCCTTTTGGGCCTCTGACAAAAAATCTTTAAAAAATCCACGCCTAATGCCTTTTGGGCCTCTGACAAAAAAATCTTTAAAAAATCCACGCCTAATGCCTTTTGGGCCTCTGACAAAAAATCTTTAAAAAATCCACGCCTAATGCCTTTTGGGCCTCTGACAAAAAATCTTTAAAAAATCCACGCCTAATGCCTTTTGGGCCTCTGACAAAAAATCTTTAAAAAATCCACGCCTAATGCCTTTTGGGCCTCTGACAAAAAATCTTTAAAAAATCCACGTCTAATGCCTTTTGGGCCTCTGACAAAAAATCTTTAAAAAATCCACGCCTAATGCCTTTTGGGCCTCTGACAAAAAATCTTTAAAAAATCCACGCCTAATGCCTTTTGGGCCTCTGACAAAAAATCTTTAAAAAATCCACGCCTAATGCCTTTTGGGCCTCTGACAAAAAATCTTTAAAAAATCCACGCCTAATGCCTTTTGGGCCTCTGACAAAAAATCTTTAAAAAATCCACGCCTAATGCCTTTTGGGCCTCTGACAAAAAATCTTTAAAAAATCCACGCCTAATGCCTTTTGGGCCTCTGACAAAAAATCTTTAAAAAATCCACGTCTAATGCCTTTTGGGCCTCTGACAAAAAATCTTTAAAAAATCCACGCCTAATGCCTTTTGGGCCTCTGACAAAAAATCTTTAAAAAATCCACGCCTAATGCCTTTTGGGCCTCTGACAAAAAATCTTTAAAAAATCCACGCCTAATGCCTTTTGGGCCTCTGACAAAAAATCTTTAAAAAATCCACGCCTAATGCCTTTTGGGCCTCTGACAAAAATCTTTAAAAAATCCACGCCTAATGTCTTTTGGGCCTCTGACAAAAAATCTTTAAAAAATCCACGCCTAATGCCTTTTGGGCCTCTGACAAAAAATCTTTAAAAAATCCACGCCTAATGCCTTTTGGGCCTAATGTCTTTTGGGCCTCTGACAAAAAATCTTAAAAAAATCCACGCCTAATGCCTTAAGGGCCTCTGACAAAAAATCTTAAAAAATCCACGCCTAATGCCTTGTGGCCTCTGACAAAAAATCTTAAAAAATCCACGCCAAATGCCTTGCGGCCTCTGACAAAAAATCCATGCCTAATGCCTTGCGGCTTCTGACAAAAAATCTTAAAAAGTCCACGCCTAATGCCTTGCGGCCTCTGATAAAAAAATCTTAAAAAATCGACGTCTAATGCCTTTGGGCCTCTGACAAACAATCCATGCCTAATGCCTTGCGGCCTCTGACAAAAAATCTTAAAAAGTCCACGCCTAATGCCTTGCGGCCTCTGATAAAAAAATCTTAAAAAATCGACGTCTAATGCCTTTGGGCCTCTGACAAAGAATCTTAAAAAACCACGCCTAATGCCTTGTTGGTTTTTGACAAAAACCTTAAAAAATCCACGCCTTGTGGGCTTCTGACAAAAACTCTTAAAAAATTCACGCCTAATGCCTTGTGGGCCTCTGACAAAAAATCTAAGAAAAATCCACGCCTAATGCCGTGTGGCCCTCTGACAAAAAATCTTAAAAAAAACCACGCCTAATGCCTTGTTGGCCTCTGACAAAAAATCTTAAAAAAATCCACACCTAAAGCCTTTATGCCTCTGACAAAAAATCTACGCCTAATGCCTTGTGGCCCTCTAACAAAAAATCTTTAAAAAATCGAAGCCTTATGCCCTGTGGACTCTGACAATGAATCTTAAAAAAATCCACTCATAATGCCGTGTTGGCCTCTGACAAAAAATCTTTAAAAAATCCAAGCCTAATGGCTTGTGGGCCTCTAACAAAAAATTTTCAAAAATCCACGCCTAATGCCGTGTGGACCTCTGACAAAAAATCGTTAAAAAAAACTAAGCCTAATGGCTTGTGGGCCTCTGACAAAAAATCTTTAAAAAAATCCACGCCTAATGGCGTGGGATCAATAGAAATTCTTTGTGAAAAAAGAAGATATGTCCGTTTAAATTTGAAAATGTAAGAAACCCAGATTTTCACTACTTTTACCGTTATAAAAAAATAAAACGAAGTAACCCAAACGAACTAAAGACATTGTCGTTGTCTATGGATCCCAACACGATATAATCTTGCATCAGAACGCTTGAATATTTTTCTGGTCAACTTTTGAACCACAGTGTCATTTATCGACATTTTTCGAAAAGTTTGCACTTTCTCAAGGCCAAAACTGTCTGAAGGAGCGTTTCAATGCTTTTGCGATGTATTAGAGAGTTCTTAATTACTGTCTTGGCTACAATTGTTGTCCTTATGTTCGATCGGAAATCTCAATGGTTTGGCTGTTATATGCCAAAATGTCTGGAAAAGGTGGATAAAAAACTTCAAGTCAAAATCAGGAGGCTCGATTTTCACCGTAGACCTATGCTCTAGTGGACTTTTTTGCTCAGTTCAATCCCAAGAATCAGAAACACGAAGGGCCCATTAAGGTTTTTTTCCTTCCATACAAATCGCCCCGGCCTAATATACATACATACATATGTATGTTTGAAATATGGATGTACATATTTATTAAATTTATAATCATTTAATTCCAGATGTCGATTTTTCACTGATGATTTCAACTTTGAGGAAAATGTGTTTTATTTCACAATTAAGGTGAAGCGTTCATTGAGGTTTCTATATATTTATTTCTTTTTAAAAGTGTAAAGTTTTATAAATTATTTCATTCCGTTTTTCTTTTATTAAAGTCTGTTATGTATTTCTTTGGAATCTTTTATGTACCTATGTGTCTGTTGTTGCTTATTTCCATGCGTTTCAATAAACAACCACCATTATTCATAAATGTGTGTATATGTTACATATATCCAGTGAGCGCTTATTGAGAGCTAGTGAGCATACATTTCAATGTTTTTTACATTGAAATTTACTCTCCCTTGCTCTCAGTAAGATCCCGCTGGTGCATGTGTTCGTTTTTTGTGGCTTTTTGGTTTGTATTTATTTGCACCCAAACATATAATTTGTTATGTTTGGGACTGCTTGCAAACAAATATATGTTTGCTGCAAAATATGTTTGGGACATATGAGATATGAGAGGCCTTTTTTTGTGTGTAGAACACATCCTCTACAGGTGGAATAACATAAGACTTAAAGAAGCTTTTTCTTTGTTTTATGGCCCTTAAAATAATCAATTCCTTAGAATATCTCTCTCCGTCCAATCACATAAACGATTATTTCTGTCTACACCACAAAAATTATCATATAATTTAAAAACCCTTAATGTGAACGGGGATAGGTGGGTGGTAACGCCTAAACGAAACGAATGTCCGACCAACAATCATCTGCGTTTTTATGTTCTGTTCAACTCTTATCTTTGAGTCGGCATTTATTGTGTTTTTCCCACATTCCAGGAGATAATGCTCTGTTTGATGATGATAAACAAAATGTCTGCTGAACACATTTTGGTGATTTGTTTTTTACTGAATCCGACACAGGTGTATTTTGTGTGTTATTAAAACTTTAAATGAAATTTTCGTTGCAATTATCCAAGCACAGAGACCAGACCAGACATAGAACAATGCGAAACGTGTGTTGTACGGAACATTTCATTGCCACAGGCCAAAAAATTCAAGGGTTTTATGTTTTTTTTTTTTTTACCAGAAAAACAAACGCACACACATTTTGTGCCATTACAGAACATATGTAGAGGAATAAGAAGATAGTTGGCTACTCCAAGTATCAGGAGGTCTGGCCGGTTTATTGCAGATAATTATTTTTTAGGTTCACAAGGCATTAGGCGTGGTTGTTTTTAAGATCTTTTGTCAGAGGCCCACAATGCATTAGGCGTGGATTTTTTTACGATTTTTTGTCAGAGGCTCACTAGGTATTAGGTGTGGATTTTTTTAAGATTTTTTGTCAGAGGCCCACAACGCATTAGGCGTGGATTTTTTAAAGATTTTTTGTCAGAGGCCCAAAAGGCATTAGGCGTGGATTGTTTAAAGATTTTTTGTCAGAGGCCCAAAAGGCATTAGGCGTGGATTTTTTAAAGATTTTTTGTCAGAGGCCCACAAGGCATTAGGCGTGGATTTTTTAAAGATTTTTTGTCAGAGGCCCACAGGGCATTAGGCGTGTTTTTTTCGGATTTTTTGTCAGAGGCCCACAAGGCATTAGGCGCGTTTTTTCTGATTTTTTGTCAGAGGCCCACAAGGCATTAGGCGTGTTTTTTTCGGATTTTTTGTCAGAGGCCCACAAGGCATAAGGCGTGGATTTTTTTTACGATTTTTGTTAGAGGCCCACAAGGCATAAGGCGTGGATTTTTTACGATTTTTTGTTAGAGGCCCACAAGGCATTAGGCGTGGATTTTTTTACGATTTTTTGTCAGAGGCCCACAAGGCATTAGGCGTGGATTTTTTTAAGATTTTTTGTCAGAGGCCCACAAGGCATTAGGCGTGGATTTTTTTAAGATTTTTTGTCAGAGGCCCACAAGGCATTAGGCGTGGATTTTTTTAAGATTTTTTGTCAGAGGCCCACAAGGCATTAGGCGTGGATTTTTTTAAGATTTTTTGTCAGAGGCCCACAAGGCATTAGGCGTGGATTTTTTTAAGATTTTTTGTCAGAGGCCCACAAGGCATTAGGCGTGGATTTTTTTAAGATTTTTTGTCAGAGGCCCACAAGGCATTAGGCGTGGATTTTTTTAAGATTTTTTGTCAGAGGCCCACAAGGCATTAGGCGTGGATTTTTTTAAGATTTTTTGTCAGAGGCCCACAAGGCATTAGGCGTGGATTTTTTTAAGATTTTTTGTCAGAGGCCCACAAGGCATTAGGCGTGAATTTTTTTAAGATTTTTTGTCAGAGGCCCACAAGGCATTAGGCGTGGATTTTTTTAAGATTTTTTGTCAGAGGCCCACAAGGCATTAGGCGTGGATTTTTTTAAGATTTTTTGTCAGAGGCCCACAAGGCATTAGGCGTGGATTTTTTTAAGATTTTTTGTCAGAGGCCCACAAGGCATTAGGCGTGGATTTTTTTAAGATTTTTTGTCAGAGGCCCACAAGGCATTAGGCGTGGATTTTTTTAAGATTTTTTGTCAGAGGCCCACAAGGCATTAGGCGTGGATTTTTTTAAGATTTTTTGTCAGAGGCCCACAAGGCATTAGGCGTGGATTTTTTTAAGATTTTTTGTCAGAGGCCCACAAGGCATTAGGCGTGGATTTTTTTAAGATTTTTTGTCAGAGGCCCACAAGGCATTAGGCGTGGATTTTTTTAAGATTTTTTGTCAGAGGCCCACAAGGCATTAGGCGTGGATTTTTTTAAGATTTTTTGTCAGAGGCCCACAAGGCATTAGGCGTGGATTTTTTTAAGATTTTTTGTCAGAGGCCCACAAGGCATTAGGCGTGGATTTTTTTAAGATTTTTTGTCAGAGGCCCACAAGGCATTAGGCGTGGATTTTTTTAAGATTTTTTGTCAGAGGCCCACAAGGCATTAGGCGTGGATTTTTTTAAGATTTTTTGTCAGAGGCCCACAAGGCATTAGGCCTGGATTTTTTTAAGATTTTTTGTCAGAGGCCCACAAGGCATTAGGCCTGGATTTTTTTAAGATTTTTGTCAGAGGCCCACAAGGCATTAGGCGTGGATTTTTTTAAGATTTTTTGTCAGAGGCCCACAAGGCATTAGGCGTGGATTTTTTTAAGATTTTTTGTCAGAGGCCCACAAGGCATTAGGCGTGGATTTTTTTAAGATTTTTTGTCAGAGGCCCACAAGGCATTAGGCGTGGATTTTTTTAAGATTTTTTGTCAGAGGCCCACAAGGCATTAGGCGTGGATTTTTTTAAGATTTTTTGTCAGAGGCCCACAAGGCATTAGGCGTGGATTTTTTTAAGATTTTTTGTCAGAGGCCATAAGGCATAATGCGTGGACTTTCTTAAGAATTTTTGTCAGGCATTAGGCCTGGATTTTTTTTAAGACTTTTTGTCAGAGGCCACTAGGCATAAGGCGTGGACTTTCTTAAGAATTTTTTTCAGGCATTAGGCGTGGATTTTTTAAGATTTTTTGTCAGAGGTCCACAAGGCATTAGGCGTGGATTTTTTTAAGATTTTTTGTCAGAGGTCCACAAGGCATTAGACCTGGATTTTTTTAAGATTTTTTTGTCGGAGGCCCATATGGATTTTTTGTCACAGACTTTTTATCTTTTTTATCCAACCTGCTTTTATTGTGGTACTTATTCCTCTTCAAGGTTATTTTAAATGTTTTTCCTTCCATCCTCAAATTTTTCCAAAAATCCATGAATATGATTTAGAACCTTAGAATAACGCCGCATTTAACACTTAATATGGCTCAAGCTCTAGCAGCCGAAAATTTTTACATAAAATTAAGTTCTGCAGCAACATTGTTGTTGCTGTCAGTTATGTTATGGTTATTGTCGAAGAAAGATTAACACCATTTGTGGTATTGGTAAAAGTTATGTAAGTTTTTCTTGTCTCATTGTTGCCACAATAAAATACCACAACAATTTAAATTTGAACTTACATAACTGCTAACAGCCTCACACTTACACGTACGTATACTTATAATTCCCCACTAAAATCTCCATTAAAAATTATGTTAAAAAATAAACAAAATACAAAATTCCCAAGAAAAACAAAACAAACACAAAACCGGTCTTAAGCTGGAAGTAAAAGTTTACACAATTTGTTCTCTACCATAGCCATATTAATGCAGGCAATAAAAGTTTTCCAAGCCTCCCCCCCATCCCCCCTTAAAACATAATTCTTGTGGAGCTCAGTGATGAAACGTGGCGAGTTGGCAAGTGTATATTTTATTATGTTTACATAATAAAACGAAACTTTGTGATTATGGATTTTGTTTGGTCGCGTTGTAAAAGTTTCTTTTTTTTTAACGTTATTTTTTAAGGGAAATATTTTATTTTGCCTGAAATGGATTTAAAATATTTTTTTTCAGTTACTAGTTTTATGAATTTGTAATCGGTAATGAGGTGTGGAGTTGAGCATTACTACGTTTTATATGCCTTTTTATGAATGTTTGCTTTGTGGCGTATTAGTTGTGACATAATTCATACGCTCAATGGTAACGTCTTAACGGGAATGGCTGAAGGGGTCAACGTACGCTCATCAAACATTAAAAAATGGATTTCTTAAAGGACGATATGGCCAACTAAGACATTCAAAAGGATTCGAAAGCCAGCTAAGACCTTCAAAAAATTTATTTTTTCAAGGATCGACATCAAGCTAAGAGCTTCAAAACGTGAATTTTTTAAAGGATTCGACAGCCAAATTAGACCTCAAAAAAGAAAAACGTGGATTTCTTAAAGGATTCGACAGCCAACTAAGACCACCTTCAAAACGTGGATTTCTTAACGGATTCGACAGCCAACGAAGGCCACCTACAAAACGTGGATGTCTTAAAGGATTCGACAGACAAGTAAGACCACCTTCAAAACGTGAATTTCTTAAAGGATTCGACAGACAACTAAGACCACCTTCAAAACGTGGATTTCTTAAAGGATTCGACCGCCAACTAAGACCTTCAAAACTTATACTTTTTAAAGGATTCGACAGCCAACAAAGACCTTCAAAACGTGGATTTCTTAAAGGATTCGACAGCCAACTAAGACCTTCAAAACATGGATTTCTTAAAGGATTCTATAGCCAACTAAGATCTCCTTCAAAACGTGGATTTCTTAAAGGATTCGACAGCCAACTAAGACCACCTTCAAAACGTGAATTTCTTAACGGATTCGAGAGCCAACTAAAACCACCTTCAAAACGTAAATTTCTAAAGGATTCCACAGCAAAGTAAGACCTCCTTCAAAACGGAAATTTCTTAAGGGATTCCACTGCAAACTAAGTCCTCCTTCAAAACGTGGATTTCTCAAAGGATTCGACAGCCAACTAAGACCTTCAAAACGTGGAATTCTTTAAGGAATCGACAGCCAACTAAGACCTTCAAAACGTGGAATTCTTTAAGGAATCGACAGCCAAGTAAGACATTCAAAACGTGGATTTCTTAAAGGATTCGACAGCCAACTAAGACCACCTTCAAAACGTGGATTTCTTAAAGGATTCGATAGCCAACTAAGACCATCTTCAAATCGTGGATTTCTAAAAGGATTCGACAGATAACTAAGACCACCTTCAAAACGTGGATTTCTTAAAGGATTTGACAGCCAACTAAGACCACCTTCATAACGTTGATTTCTTAAAGGATTCGACTGCCAACTAAGGCTACCTTCAAAATGTGGATTTCTTAAAGGATTCGACATCCAACTAAGACATTCAAAACGTGGATTTCTTAAAGGATTCGACATCCAACTAAGACATTCAAAACGTGGATTTCTTAAAGGATTCGATAGCCACCTAAGACCACCTTCAAAACGTGAATTTCGTAAAGGATTCGACAGCCAACTAAGACCACCCTCAAAACGTGAATTTCGTAAAGGATTCGACAGCCAACTAAGACCACCTTCAAAACGTGGATTTCTTAAAGGATTCGACAGCCAACTAAGACCATCTTCAAAACGTGGATTTCTTAAAGGATTCGACAGCCAACTAAGACCACCTTCAAAACGTGGATTTCTTAAAGGATTCTCCGACCAACTATAAGACCATCAAAACGTGGTTTTCTTAAAGGATTCACCGACCAACTATAAAACCTTAACAGCGTGGATTTCTTAAAGGATTGTCCGACCAACCTTCAAAACCTGGATTTCATAAAGGATTGTCCGACCAACCTTCAAAACCTGGATTTCATAAAGGATTGTCCGACTACCTAGAAGACCTTGAAAATGTGAATTTCTTAAAAGATTCGAAAACCAACGATAAGTCCTTTATAACGTGGATTTCTTAAAGGATTCGAAAACCAATTATAAGGCCTCCCAAAACGTGGATTTCTTTCATCTGTCTGGTTGACACCATAACTGTCGAAGGGAGTAACCGGTTTGGTCCGAACTTTTTACGTTGCAATATTTCTTTCGAATTTAAATCTAGTTTGGAGATGGACTATATATACGGTGACCAATGTTTTCGGATGAAAATAGAGTACATACAGATTGATGAAAAGTTAAAGGCTAAAAAAGAGGACGGGTATTTTGTAATGCTTTAATAAAATATTCAACTAACTTAAATGCTTTTGCTATTAAAAACTTACCTTCCAAAGTTTTAAAATCAACGGAAAAACTAGTGATTTTGTTTAAACCAAGACAATATTTTGTTTAATTTCTGCCTAGGGTTCTCCATTTATAAATGATATAATTTGCATCAAAGGAAGGTCAAGAGTTGGTTTTCAATTTGTCGGAATATTCCCCCAACATTTGGATATGGTCAATTTAAAACGACAAATACCATCCAATTATTTTTCAAAATTATTGGCATTTTCCATGACCAAACCTCTTACTTCGTGCAAAAATTTGTCACTATTAAAATAACACTGTAATCACGGTTACACGACACACAATTAAACTGTATGTTATCTGACCACGTACATTATCATAGTCGGCATCAATGGAAAGGTCAATAGTTCCTCTTCTAAATATAACTTACAGTGGTGGAACATATCTTCCAGGAAAAAAGATGTAATCATTATACTAAAAATTTCACCAATTTCCACACAAAAGTTTTGGTATATTTCACCCGCTAAATATTATGTGATCATCGTGTTAATTTGCAAGCTTCGTCTTTGTCGTAAACCAAAACCTTACTTAAAATTTTGCGTCAATCAGATCACCATTGCGACCTACACTGCCTCTTAAAAATCGGATAATTTGTTTTTTGTTCCACTTCACTCCCTAAATATTTCACGATTACTACCAAAAAATAATCGTTTCTGTTCTGGTGGGAATCCGACCTCCATACAAAATTTAGTGACGATCGATCCATAATTGAGGTCTGGAGTTTGATTACAATTGTTAATGGACAGACGGACACACGTCCCAAAATTGCTTTATCTCGTCTATATGAATTTTGCTATACCAAAAGGGATGCCTACGACGAATATTTCGCGGTGTAACATACATTTTCGGAAAAACAAAATTACACCCTTTCTTCATTGAGGTGTAGGGTGTAAAAAGAGGACATAGAGTACGTCCAATGAAAATAGAGTACGTTAAAAAAATAGAGGACGGACACCCAAAATAGAGTACTGTACTCTATAATAGAGTACGGTTGGTCACCGTAACTATATAGTCCATCCCTTTGGTTATCTCTCTCATAAAAGCTCTAAAATTTTTTATTAAGTTCACTTTAAAGTCTGTTCAGGGATAATGCTTGTGGTCTTGACTATAACGATCTAATTATTCCTCGGCAATTCCATACTTCCTGAGATAATGCCTCCGAAACTTCTCCCGTTGACCAACTAGAACGGTTGGTGGGCATGATAACTACCGAGAGGAATGACTGACATTGGTCTCATCTTTTCACATCTCAAAATCCCACGGCGACGGCTTCTTCTACACGGGATTGACCCGGAACCATATAATAACCGTGAGGCCCGGAGCTGCCACCTCAGTGTACATATGTTTGTATTTGTATCGTTTTTCTGTGTTGGGAGCAGCATATCCCGTATTCCAACAGCATATTCCGAATTACCAAAACCAATATGGATGTGCTCGATTTCTCACATCGGCATCCACAAGACTCAAACGTCGATGAGATGCAATAGATGCGGGTAGTGCACTGTCGTCGAACTTGTATGGGAAGAACGGCCAAAAATACTTCCTGTGCAGATATCAATACGAAATTTTTAGTAAAGACTAGTTTAGCAATACAAATAAAAAGGAGCAAAAGCAATTCAACATAGGTCCGACCTTAGGTATAGCCCTAATAGAACGGTAACCCCTGATTTCTGGCATTTTGGGGGATCTTGACCACATCTATCAATGAAATTGGCTGAAATGTGGCAGTCGGTATTCTCTGGTCTTGCAAAAATTTGAAATGGGTCCACGTTTTGGTAGTCTCCCCATATAATTATACCGCCCGATTTTCGGAATTTTGAAGGTTTTATATAAATTATTAATTCGAAATGGCCGAAATGCCACTAAATCTTTCCAGGAGGTAGGCTACCCCAGAAAATTGTCGATCAAAAATTTTTGTCCCCATAAATCGGCACCGCCCAATATTCGGTATTTTTAGGGATCTAGCCGTAATAATCAATCAAAATGGCTGAATTTTCCAAATTTTACATTGAGGTACCCTTAGTACCTTTTCTAATGTGATACCTTAGAAAGGTACCCTTAGTATTTTGGGAACAAATTCCAAAGTTGCGGAAAGTTTCAGCTGATATTTTGAAAATAAAATCTATAGACTACTACTTTTCTTCTAAACAAATTTCGTTGGGGGGAAAGAGGGGGAACATAACTAAAACTTTACATGAAATTTAATTATACTGAAGAAATGGCATTACAAAAGTTCTTCAGTCAAAATACGTATAGGACAGTTATTGCCTTTAGTGACCCGTTCATGGAATCTGTGGAGGCAGCATTCCGGTGCGAGGTACACTTGGTTACGGTATACCGCCCCGTGATAAATAGCATGTTATAGGATCAATATTAGCTCTCTTTTGGATGGTCATAATCGACTGACCTTAGTCGAGTTTAATGCACATCATGAGCCTGGCCAAGGTGTTGTTGCTTAAGGTATACTGCCTGCCGACAAATTGCTGTGCTTCAGATTATAGGCTCAATCTTAACCAGTTTTAGAACGCCTTAAGCGTCTGGGATTAGGGGACTGTAATCATGAGTCATGTATAGCGCTGGATGTGCAAATTACGTTTTGCACGGAGAACGAGGACTGCCCTAACAGAATTAACGTAGATTACCACAGTTAGCCAGACATAACCATCGTATCACCTGGTCTGACAAATGACGTCACCTGGCAACCCGTTATTTCTCTTAAGACAGACCATTTCATTATAATCGCCCGACTTCACTACCTCTGTACGCATAGGATTTCAGTCTCCTTTGGCGATGCTACACAGACTGATTCGAACAGGAACGCAAGTAATTTTAATCGACAGTTTGTCGATCACCCTCTTTGTGAGAAGGAACTACCACAATTTGCAATGGATTATGTTGCGAATGTCATCAGGAGCGCAAAATCATTCAAAGCGATTGGAATTTCCAAGGTAATGCTTCACCAAAGTTCTCAAACAGTCGCTAGCCACTCAAATTGTGTCCGTTAGCTGGATAGCACTACAACAGCGCTCAATCCCACGGCGGCCGGTTCTTTGCACCAGATTGACTCGGAGGAATATTCGACCAGGGGCCGTCACCTCAACAGTTTTGTATTTGTGTTCATGTATTTGTTTCACCATGGAAGCGACAATTTATGCCTGAATGCCTGCTCCGAACTCTTTTGGCCCGTGCCGGTATAGAGATGAACTTCGGGCCAGTATGGATCTGTTCCGTTTGTCAGATCCGCATCCACCAGCTGTCAATATAGGTGAGATGTAATGGATGTAGGGAATGGGTGCATTTCCGAGGGTGCTCTGGTCTTAGTCACATGCGGGATCACAGCGATAGGTATGTTGCTGCTTGCTGCGCCAGAACATCGCCTAGTGTGTCCTCGACTTCATCGTCGTCGGAATACGAGTCACACCCGCAGTCTCGCCAACAACAACGAACACAGCATCTAATACCACAAGTACCACGGTATCCCCAATTGTAGATTCTATGAGCCGCAAAAACATCATGGTCGCCGCGATCCAGGATTAGAGGAGATTGCTACAGCTCGCCAGATATCACCATTATGGCACCAGGTCTGATAAATGACGTATCCAGCCAACCCGTCATTTCCCTTGGGTCGAACCCTCTCCCTATCATCGTCTCCGTAAATATACCATACGCTTTCATAACCTTTGAACGCCGTACTTTCCTGAACCATGGGAAAGCTGATTGGCAAGGGTTCAGAGATTTTACCAATCACCACTTCAGAGAACTGCCCATTCCTTGAGATCCTCGGGTAGCTGAGAGAACTTTCCGGGGCTTCGTTACTGCAGCAGCCGCTCGCTTCATATCTTCTGGTGGAATACCCGGAATAAGACTAAATTTCCCAGGAGTGCGACGGGACTAGCAAATGAGCGTGATGAGCTTTGTCGTACGAACCCTGAATACCCGAGAGTTAGAGAGCTTACTCTTGAAGTCAACAGTGGCTAGATCACCTGAAGCAATGCAACATTGGTACAGGATTACGTAAATTGTGGGCAACGGTTAAATCACTCTCGAATCCGGGAAAGAAGGATGAGGGTAATGCTCAAGCAACTGGTTGAACCTGGAGTTGAGTATTTAACAAGTGTCCTCAACCTATCGTTAGCCACCCATATTGTACCAGAAGCGTGGAAAGTTTGCAGGGTGATCCCGCTACTGAAGTCTGGCAAAGATTCCAGTAGAGGGGAATCGTACAGGCTGGTTTCACTCCTGTCGCCAGTAGCAAAGATCCTAGAGGCACCACTCCTCCCCACGATGAGAACCTGTTTTCCAGTTGCCCAACATCAACATGGATTTCGAAAAATGCATAGTACCAAATGCTCTTGACCTATCGAAAGCCTTCGATAATGTCAACTACTCTCCAGCCGTGCTTGAAACGTTGGGTGATCAACTTATGTGCCGAATTCAGATACAAGAAATCCAAATCCCGTAGAGTGAAACAGGAAGTTCCGCAAGGAGGGGTGATATCTCCGGAACAGTTTACCTCTCTGAAATTCCCTACACCCTCCAGACGGCATAGAGATAATAATGTATGTGGATGATTGTAAGATCTTGGCGTCGGGTCCTATCGTCGATGACATATGTGATAGGTTAAATGTCTGTATGTAGCTGACCTAGTGCAGTTCTTCCATTTGAGGAATATGAAAATATCCGCCGCTAAATCCACTGCCACACTGTTCACCACTTGGACGGCAGAAATGAGCATCCCACTGAACATATTGGTCGATGGTGTACTGATTCTGACCACTAACTACCCCAAAACATTGGGTGTAACGTTCGATAGCATGTTTAAGTCGTCCAGGCAAGCCACAGCTATCATACATTGTTGACCTCGCACAACGCAATAGGCCGGTCTGTGGTAAGCTATGCGGCTCCAGCGTGGTATGCAAATGTTAGTGCTACGCTGTGGAAAAAGATTCAAACCTGCCAGAATGCCGCCCTGAGGACTGCAACGGGGTGCCTCCTCATGACACCAGTGGACCATCTTCATGTGGAGCGAAGGTTTTTTTCGTGCGCCAGCACAACAAGATGTTGTCGATGCAGTACCTGCCTGGGTGTTATCGCAGTGAGCATTCCCGTCACGAATTAATGGACAGGCTTCCCCCACCCAGGCACGTCAGCAGAGATCTTCATGATCTAGAGGTCCAAAGGTATGAAAGAGAACCTCTAGATCATAGGTTCATTGATCTAGAGGTTCTCAGGCTTGGATATCATTCACACAGACATGATTGCGCAGGCAGTGCAGTGTACTTGGGAGCCACCTCCCATCCATGACAGCAGAAAAACGCCAGCTGCCAAGGCAAACACTAGTGGTTTTAGCTCAGTTAAGATCCGGACGATGCAGCCGCCTCAATTCGTATTGGGCCCGAATTGATGCCACGATAGCCAACACATGCCCGGCATGTGAATTGGGACCGCACGACACACTGCATTTATTTAGCTGCCCAGCTAACCCCGCTCACCTGTCTCCTTATTCATTATGGACACAACCAGTCCAGGTTGCAGAATTCTTGAGTCTGGATACAGAGAAACCAGAACCTGATAACTGAAGTAATACACGAACGAACATATATGCGTTGCTACAACAACAACAACGCTGCACGCTATCTACACACATCACAGTGTTGGTGACTTTCGACATATTTTGATACTGCCAAACACTTCCTACTGTTTAAGGACATCAAGAGGACTAAACTCTGGACAAGTTTGAAACGTTGGATAACGCGAAGTTGAGCCTCAATAGGATGAAATAGGCAACCCCCATGGTGGGGCGATATCTCCGAAACTGTCAAATCTCTACCTTTTCTGTACTCAACCCACTCCAGATAGTATTGGGTACCTTGCCTAATGTCATTTGTGAAATGCTGAACTCAAATTTAATCGATTTTACCACATTTTTCCGCACTAGGAATATGCACCGTGGTGCAATGGTACGCACGCCCGCCTTGCACGCAGAAGGTTGGGGGTTCGATTCCCCGGCCAAGCAACATCAAACATTTTTCAACGGTGGCGAAATACCCCTCAGTAATGTTGGCGACATTTCCTGAGTATTTCAGCCTTGAAAAACTTCTCTAAAAATGGTGTCTTAAGACACGCCGTTCGTACTCGGCGATAAACAGTAGGTCCCATATCATTGAGCTAAATATGAATCGGGGTGCACTCATTGATATGAGAGAAGTCTCCCTTGTCCCGTATGGGATGTTGTGGAACAATGTTTAGGAATATGCAAACAGTAGCGGATACAAGATTCCACGCAGCCACATGGTTCACCACACGGACTGCGGAGATGAGCACACTGCTGAATGACCTTGTAGATGGTAACCGAATTTGACCACTACTACCCCAAAAACTCTAGAAGTCGCATTGGACAGTATGTTCATTTCGTCTTTGCATGACACAACTATATACGACAAGCAACACCTCAGGTCTCTAGTCCCTAGTCGGCTGCCCTTCATCTGCAGATAAAGAAACCTTGTTGACCATATATAACGTTCGAACTGTGGTAAGCTAATCGGCGTCAGTGTGGTCCACTGATACTCAACTACCTCCATTAGCTCTGTGGCTAAAACACGTTGATGCAGCCACATGGAGAAAGGGTCAGATTCAGATTATGGAGCACAACGAATCTACAAACATAAACATGTTTTAAGGCCACTTCTCGGATGATGTTGAGATTTTAATAGCGGATCACTTCTCTGATAATGTGTGCCGTTGGGGTTGGAAGATGACAAACAACAGTCTTGATCGGCATTAACATGGCAAAGTCCTGTACTTAACATGGTTCCTCTTCCACCTAACCTGCTACCTGTAATAGTCGCTAAAAGTAGAGAGCAAACATGTGTCTCGCTTTCACCTACATATAAGAAGGATGAAACTTGAATTGGGCATCGGGTTAGTAACCGACCTTTATAAAAACATCCTACTGTGAAACATAAACTTTTTAAGGTCCACGATCTGCAGCTGGAATGTCCGGACTGTACTTGGATAGTACAATGCTGATATTATCGCTTTACAGATGGAATCGGGCCGACGCACAGTGGTCGAAATCACTGTTCTGCACGAACTCAGCCTGTGTCTGTGGACAACAATGCACAGTGGTCCCACTTGTGTGGGAAGGTGCGACAAAAATATTTATAATCGTCGGATCAATCTGGTTTTTTTTTCAGTATATGCTAAAAATAAGTAAAAAATGCTTTAGCCAAAAAATCATCAATATGGGTCCAGTTTTTCCTATACGTCCCATGTAGCGGTACCACCCGATTTCAGGTATTTTGAAGCTTTTATCTACATTTTCGGCCCTAATTGGCTGTAGTTTGGTATTTGGGGCTCCCAATGGTCAAAAACCTTCTGCGCTAAAAATTGTGATCTTAAGTCCAGGTTTCGCTATAGCCCTCATATTACGGAACCTCCCGTTTTCAGGTATTTTGAAGATTTTATCGAAATTTTCGGCCCGATTTGGTTGTAATTTGCCATTTGGAGTTCTCAATGATCAATAATCTTCTACGCCAAAAATTGTGGTCTTAGGTCCAGGTTTGGGTATAGCCTTATATTACGGTACCTCCCTATTTCAGGTATTTTGTAGTTTTTATCTACATTTTTGGTTCGAATTGGTTGTAATTTACTATTTGGAGATATTAGTGGTCAAAAAACGTCTCCGACTGTTATCGTGGACAGGAAATGAAAAAATTATTCCATTTGAGGTCAGAATATTTCATGGTGCGACCGAACTTAACATTTTTACTTGTTTTTCATATTATACGAGTATGTAGCATACATGTCAGGAAAAATGTTTAAAATTGTCTTTTCCATTTCAAAAAAATCAGAAATATTTTTTGATGCTACATCAATGATTTTTGGTACATAGATTAAGAAAAAAATCAGCATTTCAAATCTGTTTTCGTTACTAACTTTGATTGTTGCGCGCAAAAGATATGACCGTTTTAATTATGGTAATTAGAAAAAATTCTAAAAAAATCGCGGCTTAATATAGTTAGCTGTTATATCCTATTATCGTTAACTGAATTCGTAACCTTTGCGATGATGCAAAAAATAATCGCGAAGTCTCAATGGATTCGCGAAAAATCAAATTTGTTAAATAATTTCATGTATTTACAAACATATTTTTGAAACAATAGCGCTCATAGTTACGAAAAATATATAAAAAAAATTATAACAGCATCCAGACATTTCGAGGAATAAAATGAAACCTAAGTTGTGAAGGTTGGAGCTACAGTATTCATGTTATTTGCAAAAATACGAAGAAAAAATTACCAAAAAATTTAAAATCATATTATTCTAATTTTATTTTTTATGGTTTTATAGGAAAAGTTGGAGAAAAAATGTTTGAGTTCTTTGGCATTTTCGTCAAAATTTCACGCAATAATGATGATATTCCGTTGTAACAAATTTTTCGCTTATAGTTTTCCTATTGCATAATATTATTAGAACCTTATATTAAATCACAAGGAATTCCAATTGTGGCATAACGTTAAAATAATGTTATATTGAATATTACAACATTTGAGACGCATATAAACCGCGTAATTATGAAAATGACATGATGCGCATCCGATTTTCCAACACAGCGAATCAATCCCTTTTATTTGATGTACAGTTTATCAAATTCTATTTGGCGGCCACGATGTAGCATCTGCTGCATTTAAGGGTGCAAAATACAGTAAAATGGTCATAATTTCCGCGAAGTTCATTTACATTTTATGCGCAACCGATTTCAATAATCACCATTAAAAAATACATCCTTCTATGCAGTTTCAATGCGATCCATCAAGAACCGTGGATGTAGCATCGCACTCAATTTTTAGAAAAAATCGATTATATCTCTGGATTTACGAGAGTTTTTAAATATTTGTTTTCGCGCAGTTTAAACACGCGTATCGATCTATTTATTTAAGTCGAACTGACACATCCAAAACGCGTTTTAATATGCGATATTTTCAAAATAATTTTTTGCAAATTTTCGAAATTTGAGGGGTATCATATCCGCCGATCTAGTGGGTGGATTTTTACGCGTCGTGGCTTGTTAGATTCAGAACGTAAAAAAACTAAATTTACGCGGGTTTCCACGGAAATCGAATGACGTTTGTAAATTTTAAACCAAAAAAATAGGTTTTTGAGAAAAATTTACGCACAAAAATTTCGTGTTTAGGCGCAGATTACTGTGATCCTGTGAGGGCTACACCCTCATGTTATACATTAAAAAATGCGAAATCGCGAGTACTGCAATCCAATAAAATGCTTTTAGGGAAATCCAGCTGCGCGTCCCGATTAGAGCAAAAATTCAAAAAACCCCATTTTTCAGGTTTCAAAATGTCAGCATCCGTTTGAGGTAGATACAGTGGATATATTAAAAAATCATACATTAGAAACTTCAACTCTGAAGTGTGCTCTTTAACTTCTCCTTTGAGCATTAAGCTCTACGTTGTGTTGTAAAACCACTAATTGGAAAATAACATAATGAAACTTGTTTATTTCAACGATTTTTTCCGATTTTTTTACATTAGTACGACCACAGCTTCCGCTCAAATTATTATTTTAAGAAACCCCTCGGTGAATCGGGCTAAAACAGTTTATTTTGCCGAAATGCGGTCAAAAGTTATGGTATAGTAAAACTGATCGCGAGTTACAATACCCCATACCTCAGTTTCAACATAAGTTAATTTTCTACAAAAAGCTTGATATACATATGTATATCAAACATATACAAATGTAAAAAATACACTCATAAGTCGATCCCAAAACAAAACTGTCTAAATCGTTAAAGAAAACAACCAAAACAAACAATTAAAACACAAAACAAAGAAGAAACTGAGAATACAGTAATACGGCATATTCACTGAAACGACCAGAGACATCGTCAGTATTTTTAATGTCACACACGGAAATGCACAGCTGGAACCAATTTTTTTGTATACTTGACACTATTTCGAACATTCTTCAAAATATTTGAAAAGTGGCGAAGGATGGCGAATTTAGTAAAACTCAACTTCATTTTTATAAAAAATGTAATTTTCAGCACATTTTATGCTAATAATGTGTACAAATTTTTATGTAAAAGTAATTAGAAAACCTTGTACTAAAACTTCCATTTCGAAAAAAATAATTTTATCCTTTCAATTTTGAGGATTTAAGACACATTTTCGCAGCAAATTAGCTGTAATTTGGTATTTATGCTTCCTGGTGGTCACAATTCTATTAAAAATTGTGGACGTAGGTCCACGTTTTGATATAGTCCCCATGTAAATGTGCCTCCCGATTAAGCTATTTTGAATATAATGACCACATTTTCCAACCGATTTGGCTGTAATTTTGCGTTCCCTGTTGTCATTGTGTGTAAAATCTTCTTCCAAAAAAAATTCCAATATGGATCTATGTTTCGATATAGCCGTTTTTATGGTACCCCCCCGTTTCGTTGAATTTTTACTTTTTATCCCATATTTATTAAAAGATTTAGCTATAATATGACATTTTAGTGTCTCTGGGGGTAGAACTTCTCCTTGAAAAAATGTCAGGATAAGTCCATATTTTGATATATCTCCCATACAAATGCACAGCTAAATTTGTACTAATTTTGAGCTAAATACCATATTTTAAAAGTGCAGTTATCAGAAGATTTGCAAATATTTGCAGCCATAATGTGGTTATTCGGTGTCCAGAGAGCCCAATTTAACTCACTAAAAGATAATCGAACCCAAGTTCGGCCAAGTTTACAAGATGCACTCTATGGAAAAAGGCGTACAACCCATAAAAACACCATAAAAAATTTATTTAGTGAAAATTTATTGCTACATAATTACACGCAGAAAAAAAACGGTCTCTCTAACATATGTCCCAAACATATTTTGCAGCAAACAATTTATATGTTTGGGTGCAAACAATTTAAATTTTTGGATGCAAACAAATACAAACCCAAAAGCCACAAAAAAAAAACAAACACATGCACCAGTGGGCGATTACTGAGAGCAAGGGAGCGTAAATTTCAATGTAAAACACTTTGAAATGTATGCTCTCTTGCTCTCAGTAAGAGCTCACTTGATATATCTATAATATACACACAAATGGTGGTGTTTTTGTTTATTGAAAGGCACGACAACAACAGAGACATAGGTACATACAAAATTCCAAAGAAAGACATAACACACTTTAATAAAAGAAAAACTGATTGAAATAATTTGTAAATAGTCAGACTTTTAAAAAGAAAAATATATAGAAACTTAGTTGAACGCTTCTCCTTAGTTGTGAAATAAAACAAATTTTACTCAAAGTTGACATCATCAGTGGGGAATCGGCATCTGGAATCAAATGATTATGTAATAAATAAATATGGATATACCATATTTCAAATATACATATGTATGTAATTACCAATATTAAATGCGATTTCTTCCTTGTCCAAAAAAATAATTCCATTCAACTTTTCGATTCAATTATAAAATGTATGGGGCATTTAATTTACTAAAAACACAATTTCTTTAAGAAAACAAAAAACACTGATTTATTCACTCACTTTACCGTCTTGACGCTACGCTGGCAACTAAAAACACTGAAGAAAGAAAAAACAAAATAATTCATACCATTTCTTATTATCCTCTTCGCCTGCTACGTTGATTAACAACAACAAAACAAGAAACACACAAGTTTGACGCATACACGCCATCAAAGCACCAAAGTCCCCTTCTTCGTTTCTACTTACTTACTTACTTAGCTGGCCCATTACAGAACGTTTGTTCTATAGGCCGAACTAAGAAGAGATCTCCATTTCTCTCTATTTGTTGCTTCGCACTCTGGAATACCGTGCCTTTTCATCTCATCATCCACTTGTTTGCGCCATCTATTCCTTGATCAGTCTTATCTCGTCAGTGAAACAGTGTACACACAAGTGCGGACAAAATTTTCAAGTTCATTTCTTTAAAAAAAACAACAACAACAAAAACTATAAACAGAAATATTCTTATTTCTAAACCAAAACAACAACATACTTTGTAATTGTTGTAAACATTAAAAAAGGGATTAGTGCTCTGTCGCAGAGTCTAATCCACTTTTGTAATCATCATGACTACGGACGATGACGACGACAATGCAGGTTGGCAAACACCTTCCCCAAAACACACAATAAAATCTACAGCAACAAAGCGCCAGGCAAATTCGCCAAACATTTATGACCGCAAGAGATTTGCATCAAACAACAATGCAAGCACAACCAGCAACGGTAACAAATTTTCAGCACTTATTGCAAATAACAATGATAATGATGATGATGGCGAAGACGAAGATCGCCAACATAATGAAGTTAAACCGCCTCCAATAATTCTTCCAAATGTTTCAAACATAAAACTTATGGTAACGGATATAACCAAGGTAATAAAACCAGAAGAGTTTTCCTTCAAATCATCTAGAGAAGGCCAAGTAAGGCTTATGATAAAAACCATAACATCTTATAGAGAAGTAATTAAATATCTTGATAACAAAAATATAAGCTTCCACACTTATCAGCCAAAACAAGAAAGAGCCTATAGAGTTGTTATTAAAAATCTGCATTTTACAACACCTATTCCTGAAATAAAAGCCGAACTAGAAAAGGCTGGTCATAAAGTTAGACATATTAGTAATATTAGAAACAGAAAGACAAAAATGCCGATGTCAATGTTTTTCGTTGATCTCGAACCGCAACCCAACAATAAGGATATTTATAATATTAAAGGTATTGGTTCCGCCAGAATAAACGTTGAACCGCCAATTAAGAGAGATGAGATAGTACAGTGTCATCGATGTCAGCTATTCGGTCACACAAAATCTTTCTGCAGGAATCCGTTTGCCTGCGTCAAATGTGGTTTAAGTCATAAAACCACAGAATGCAACAAACCAGAAAATGTCCCTCCTCAGTGCATAAATTGCCTACAACAGCACCCAGCCAATTACAAAGGTTGCAAGATATATCGCGATCTTATTCAAAAGAAACGAGGTAATTACAGACGCAATGAACAAATTGAAAACTATAATAATACCTGGAATAACAATGAAATGTACAACGAAAACGTAAATATAAATACTGATCACATGCAGAATACATACGCAAATGCCATAAAAAATACATCAGAAGATACAAACGCATTCAAAAACATAGAGATACTTCTACAGAAACAAACAGAATTAACAAATACATTATTGAATATGATGTCTCTAATTTTATCCAAATTATGCAAGTAAACATTCGCCTAGCTATATGGAATGCCCATGGCATTTCAAACCACATAAGGGAAGTAGAAACTTTTCTTAATGTCAATTACATAGATATTTTATTAATATCAGAAACACATTTCACAAATAAGAGCTTCTTAAAAATAAATGGATATGATTTTATCCACACCAACCACCCCGACAATAAAGCCCATGCCGGGTCTGGTATCCTAGTTCGATCAACAATAAAATATACAGTTTTAGATGGAGTAAGTGAAAACTTTCTCCAAGCAACAAACATTCAATTAAAATCTAATGAAGGTAGCTTGAATGTGTCAGCTATTTATTTCCCTCCTCGCCATAGCGTGAGATGTGATGAATATGAAGAATTTTTTAAGTCACTTGGCACCAGATTTATAGTTGGTGGAGATGATGCTAAACACCCTTGGTGGGGATCGAGATTAATAAATCCTAAAGGTAGAGAACTATACAAGTGCATAGATAAAAACGGATTATCGACTCTTTCAACAGGCACACCCACCTACTGGCCTACTGATATAAATAAAATACCAGATCTGCTAGATTTCATAGTCTATAAAGGTATACCTACCCAAAGATTGGAAATAAAAGGTTGCGATGATCTTAGCTCAGATCACTCACCAATTCTGATAAATTACTACACTTCAATACATATGAAAGAAAAACCGTATAATGTTTTCTCTCCAAAAACTGATATAGGCCAGTTCTGCCACATCCTAGATAGTCATCTCGATCTTCGTTTAAGTCTAAAAACATCAACTGATATAGACCTTGCAGTAGAACACTTTACAAATGCCATTCATCAAGCAGCTGCAATGGCAACTCCACCTGACAACTATGAAGGAACCATGCCTCGTGTTCCGCACTTTCAAATCTCTGACGATATATGCCGATTACTACGTGAAAAAAGAAGATTAAGGCGGCAATGGCAATATACAAGAAATTTACGTGACAAACAAAGTTTTAATAAGGCTTGTAAGGAATTAAAAACTCTGCTGTTTGAGCATAAAAATTCGAAAACTGCAGCCTTTATTGATGAAATAAATAATTCACGATATGAAGAACACCTCCTATGGAAGGCCACCAAATACATCAAAAGGCCGACCAAACGAAACATTGTCATTAGAAAAGAAGACGGAACATTCTGTAGAACCGATAAAAGTATAGCGGATACTTTTGCAGACCACTTAAAAAAATACTTTCAAACCCTTTGAATTCAACAGTAGCCAAGACCTCAATAATGTTATGGAATTTTTGGATTCACCGTTACAAATGGATCTACCAATTAAGCATATTTCTCCAGCTGAAGTTTGCGGTGAAATAAAAAAATTAAACAAGAAGAAAAGCTCCGGTTATGACCAAATAAACGGGAATGTTGTCAAACGCTTATCCAGAAAGAGTATTATATTTCTTACTCAAATATATAATTCCATTTTGAGAACTGGTCATTTCCCATCACAGTGGAAATGCGCCGAAATAACTATGATTCAAAAACCTAACAAACCAGAAAATTTGGTGTCTTCATATAGGCCTATTAGTTTATTGACAACCTTCTCTAAAATATTTGAGAAACTATTTTTGCGAAGACTGTCGCCCATATTAGAGAATCACAGCATAATTCCAGATCACCAGTTTGGATTTAGACCAAATCATGGCACACCGGAGCAAATACACCGAATAGTTAATGTAGCTACTGATGCTTTTGAACGAAAAAAGTACTGTTCAGCTGCCTTTCTTGATATTCAGCAAGCTTTCGACAGAGTTTGGCACTTAGGTTTATTATATAAACTAAAGAAGCTGCTTCCGGCACCGTATTACCTGTTCTTTAAAAGCTATCTTTCTGAAAGATATTTCTATGTTAAAGTTAACAACGAACGGTCAGAATTGACCGAAATTCAAGCTGGGATCCCTCAAGGTAGTGTCTTGGGTCCAATTCTCTATACAATATACACTTCTGATATGCCAACTGCAGAAGATGTAATGATTTCAACATATGCTGATGACACAGCGATGATTGCGGTAGATGACTCCCCTATAGAAGCTTCAAGACATCTTCAAAAATATCTGAACAAGCTAGATAAATGGTTAAAGTGTTGGAACATCAAAGTTAATGCTGATAAATCTAGTCATATAACTTTTGCATATGGTCGGCAAAACTGTCCTGAAGTTTATTTAAATGGCAGTGTTATTCCAGAAACAAACACTGTTAAATATCTTGGAATGACCCTAGACAGGCGGCTTAAGTGGAAGCCTCATATACTAGCAATTAAACATCAAAGCCAAAAAACTATATTGGTTGTTGGGACCGAGATCAAAACTAAATTTAAACAACAAGTTAAGATTATACAAAACAATGTTGAAACCAGTCTGGTGTTATGGGGCACAGTTGTGGGGAACGGCGTGCAATTCAAGCATAGATATAATTGAAAGATTTCAGTCTAAAATATTAAGATTAATCACCAATGCGCCGTGGTTCATAAGGAATAAGTCTATTAGAACTGACCTTGGCATACCAACCGTGAAAGAAGAAATAAAACGTACAAGCGAACGATATTTGGAACGCTTAAGTAACCACGTCAACGCCGAAGCTATAGCTCTCCTAGATAGTACAAACGAAGTACGAAGACTATGTAGAACACATGTACTGGATTTGCCGTTTCGCAACTAAAACTGCTTGTATATATGTATATATGTTTTAATATAAAAAAAAATTAATAATATTTATGTAATTTAATGAAGTTACATAATATCTGTCATTGTAAATACATTATCTCATTTACTTATTGTCCTCGGACAGATTGTAAATAAATAAAGACAAAAAAAAAAAAAAATCTATTCCTTGGCCTGCCAATTCTGCGTGCACCGCCAAGCGGTCCGTAATTATACGCCTTTTTAGCGGGTTCATCATCGCTCATTCTTATGATATGGCCTAGCCAACGCAATCGCTGCATCTCGATACGTTTGACAATATTGATGTCGTTGTATAGCAGATACTGCTCGTGGTTCATGCGACGTCGATATTCACCGTCAGCGCAGATTGGTCCGTAGATCTTTCGAAGAATTTTTCTCTCAAACACACCAAGCACTGCCATGTCTGCTTGCGCAAGTACCCAGGCTTCGGAGCCATACATCAGCACGGGTAGTATCAGTGTTTTGTAGAGCGTTATTTTTGTTTGATGAGATGTGGCTTTATTTTTAAACTGCTTACTTAAACCAAAGTAGCATATGTTGGCCAATACAATTCTTCTTTTTATTTCACAACTGATGTCGTTTGTTGTGTTTACGGAGGTACCGAGGTAGACGAAGTCTTTTACTACCTCAATATTATAGGAACCAACTTCCACAGTCGGTCCGAGCTCTATGGACGCTTTGCGCGTCGACACCATCAATTTGGTCTTTTCGCCGTTTACCGCCAGACCCACTTTCGCAGATTCTTCTTCGACCTTTATAAAGGTATCAGTTACTTCTTTTACTGATCGGCCCATGATGTCTATATCATCAGCATAAGCAAGTAACATGTGACTATTGGTGTAAATTGTGCCATTTCTTTTGACATTTGCATCTCGTATTACCTTTTCCAGCAAAATGTTGTATAGGTCACACGAAAGGCTGTCTCCTTGTCTGAAACCTCTTTTGGTACAAAATTCTTCGGAGAGGTTCTTTCCAATTTTAACTGAGGACCTAGTATCAGTTAAAGTCATCTTACAAAGCCGGATAAGCTTTGCGGGGATTCCAAATTCAGACATTGCATGGAATACCTTTGATCGGAGGGGACTGTCGAATGCTGCTTTATAATCGACAAAAAGGTGATATGTGTCGATCTGCATCTCTTGGGTCTTCTCCAGGATTTGCCGCAGGGTAAATATCTGATCAATGGTGGACTTGCCAGGTCTAGAGCTATGGTATGGTCCAATTATTTCGTTGACCATTGACTTTAGTCGTTCGCACAATACCCCTGACACTATCTTATAGGCAATAGGGAGAAGACTTATGCCCTTATAGTCGGAGCATACAGTCTTATCTCCTTTTTTGTGGACGGGACACAGGATGCTCAGGTTCCAATCGTCGGGTACGCATTCTTTCTGCATACATACACCTTATCAGCGCGTCGCCTCCAGTTATAAACAGCTCGGCTGGTAAGCCATCGGCTCCTGCTGCTTTATTATTCTTCAGCCGGTTGATTGCTGTTTTTACCTCATCTTGGTCGGGTGGTATACATTCTATACCATCTTCTGGGATTGGATCTGTGGTATCATCGCCTTCGCTACTATTGAATACTATCAGATTGCAAAAATGTTCTTTCCATATCCTGAGCACGCTATCTGTATCTGTTACCAGATTACATTGCTGGTCTCTACAGGAGGATGTGCCTGTACCAAAGCCATCCGTTTGATGTTTCACTCTTTGGTAGAATTTTCGGACTTCATTCTGGCTCCTGTACATCTCGATTTTTTTCACACTCCCGCTTTTCCATTTCTCTCTTTTTCTTGCGGAAAAGACGTTTCTCTTCTCTCCTTTTCTCCCGACATCTCTCGTGCGCTACGCGTTGCTACTGATTGTAAGGTAGCTCTGTATGCCGCATTTTTCTCTTCGGTAGCAGCACGACACTCCTGGTCATACCATGAATTCCTTTGTGGAGGTCTCTGGTATCCAAGTATGGATTAAGCAATTGTGCTAGTTGAGTGGAATATGCTGTGGCTATCTGTTGTGTTTGCAGCCTATCAATGTCCAACATCCGCGTTGTGTCTGTTCGTGCTTTATTTGCAACGTTTAGACGGGTACGTATCTTTGCTGCAACAAGGTAGTGGTCCGAATCAATGTGTGCGCCTCGAAACGATCGTACATCCAACACGCTCGATGAATGTCTTCCATCTATCACAACATGATCAATTTGATTACTTATTCATTGATCTGGAGACAGCCAGGTGCCCTTATGAATATCCAGATGATTAAATCTGGTACTGCTAACTACCATGTTTTTTTGCAGCTGCAAAGTCTATCAGCCTCATACCATTGTCAGCTGTTTCACTGTGGAGACTGAAATTCCCGACTGTTGGGCCAAATATATTCTCCTTTCCTATTTTGGCATTAAAATCGCCAAGAATAATTTTAATGTCATGGACAGGGCAACGGTCATATGTTTCTTCTAAGCGCTCGCAAAATATATCTTTGGTCTGTTCGTCCTTTTCTTCAGTGGGAGCATGAGCGCAAATAAAGCTGATGTTGAAGAATTCAGCTTCTATTCGAATTGCAGCAAGTCTTTCATTCACTGGGGTGAAGCTGGATACCAGATGTTTTAGTCTCCGACTAACTACAAAACTCATCACATATGTATTATATCCACCATGAAACGAAACATTAGCTAAGTGTTGAATTTAAGGTTAGTCGGAAACATAAAAACCTTGTTTCCAGATTTACTCCGGTGTATGAGAGAATTACATAAAAGCAAAGTTCTTTAGGGGTAGTTTACACTATATGTAAATGTCATATGACATGAAATTTTCCATCGTTATATATTCGCTAATATGTGTAATATTGGAGACTTTCCTTAGGCCATTTACTCTATGCGTCCACACCAGCAAAAAAGAAAAAAAAACTACGTCTCCACATTGCCTCCATGGGTAAATATTGAATGTTTTTATTTCGTGTCATATGACATTGATAGATAGTGTAAACTACCTCTTAACATCATCATGGATATACATATTCTGCGATTGTCTAGAGCGAGCATATCACGACTGGTCATGTCATTACGATTGCTCTAGGATATTTTAATGTCCACGGTTGGCAAGTTCAGCCGACGCATGGCAACATCTAACAGTGGAATGAGGCTGATCGATTTTGCTGCCGTTAACAAAAAAAAAAACACCAGGTTTACACAAAGCCACGAGGATGTACCCAGATGAAAAATGAGACAGAAACGAACGATATTGTTGTGAATGTTGAATGTCCGATCGATTCGAGGGGTAAAAATTGATTAACAAAATTTCCTTTTAGAACTTGTCTCAATATTGCGGAAAAAGGAGTCAAATGAAGCCCAAAAATGTTACCAAAATGTAAAACACTTCTATATAGGTATACCTTACCCTAAACTTTCCTAACGGAATCTAGTTACCACTTAAGACATATACTCAACTAGCGGACCCCGTCTGCTTCGCTAGACACCAAGTCTGAAACTTTATATCGGATGGGGGTATGAAAACCTACAAAAAACACCAAATTGGTTTTTCTCTTAAATTAGTTTATTGCAATGTTCTTTGGTAAACAACATTCTTGGTTTTTCCATTAGGTGCGTACACAAACAAATCGGAAGGTTTCCCAACACGTGAACAGGCTACATACAATTGTCCATGTGAAAAACAATAATTTTCTAACTTTAATCCACACGCTTGCAATGATTGTCCTTGTGATTTGTTGATGGTCATAGCAAAGGCAAGTGGAATCGGGAACTGCAAACGTTTAAATTCAAAAGGCATGTTTGTTGGTATTATTGGAATACGTGGAATGGACGTCTTCACCTTTAAATGTTCCATTCAAAATAGTTGCTTCGATAACATTGGTCATTAATTTCTTTACTCCAAGTCTTGTACCATTACACAATTTTGGCTGATTGAGATTTCGTAACATAATAATAGGTGCTCCAACTTTCAATTGTAGATTGTGAGGTGGGAGTCCTGGTAGATCTAGTGAATTTAAAAATTCTGTGGGATAATTGACCACCTCATCTTCATTCATAATGGTGTCCACTGATTTAAATGTGAATAATTGGCCTGGTATCTCCTTCAAAACCGCTTCATTAATTTCATTAACATCTTTATTTTTTGCGGCTAATATGGCTCGTTCGCTCAACCAACCATGATTTTTATATTGTTCTGTAATGCGTGGAAACCCCCTTTCAATCAGCTCTTGTTTTGATTGAGTGATTCGACAAAAATCAGTTGGTAGGGTAATAAGTCCACTTTCTTTATCTATCGGCATTTTTACGTCTCCAATTTTTAGAAGTTGCTTAGAAAATTCATCAGCTTATGGATCGTTTTGCAATTGAACGCGCACATTTGTAGTTAGTGTCAATTTTCTGACATATTTCCACAAAATTGAAGATTTGAAAGACGCATTCAACTCGTCGGCAGCAGTGGATCGAGAAATAACAGGTAGAGTTTGTCTAAAATCCCCTGCTAACAATACCAAGGCACCTCCGAATAATTGCTGATTTGTTTTTAAATCTTTCATGGTTCTGTCAAAAGCTTCCAATAATTTTTTGTGAGCTATTGGGCATCCATCCCATACGACAATTGCACATTCTTGCAAAACCTTTGCCATTCCAGATGTCTTACTGATAGTCCGGTCAAAATTGACATGCGTATAAGGGGGAAATAGCAAAAATTCCCACAAAGCTGAATTTTGGTGGAGAGCTAGGGTTGGCCATTAGAAGCAACGTCCTAAAAGTCCCCATAGATCCCATGTGTGCAAAACAATTTATTCGGGGTCAAAGGTCATTTTTGGAGGCATTATTCAGTATTTTTAATTTTTCTCAAAAACGGTAATACTTAGCAAAAGCCCGCTAAAGTAAAAGTTGTAGATTCAATAATTGTCTACAAGACTGGTCTTTATGATTCTTAAAAAAGACTTACCATTTTCGAGATATCTCGATCTAAAGGTCAAATAAAAAATTAGCCGCGTAAGTATATTATGAGACGAACCGGTTAAAGTAACGACACTATGTGTTAGATACTTCCGTAAGCTTTCAAACGATATCCACTTTGCAGTAATCGGTTCAGTAGAACCGGGTCTAACCCGGCTTTTCAATTTGGCCTTTCGGGTCTAATAACCGGCGAACCGGATCCGCAACCGTTGAAAATTATACATTTCCGTAATCAGCGCAACAAACCCTACCTTCGGACAAAACTTGAAAAAAATCGGAGAGTTTTCGTTGGGGTCGTTCCCGTTGGGCTTTCGATTATACATGTGGGTTAAATGGGCTATTTTTGCATAAAATGACTCTAACATTGAATAACTTTACTAAACACACTCCGATTTTGTTGGAATTTTTTTTTTAAAAGATAGCTATAATTTCCCTCTTCAAGAAAATATATATATTTTTGGGGGACAGACCCGGTTACTTCGCTTATTTTAGCCGGTTCGTCCGAATATGTGCATATTTCCCTTATAAGTGCATAAAAATCATGTGTTTTTAGAACAGCTATATCTCAAGAATGGTTCCTTCTACGAAAAAAATTAAAAGGGTCAAACTTGTAGATAATTTTTCTGTCTACAATATTTACTTTAGTCACTTTTTGATTAGATCAACCGTTTTCAAAAAATAAATCCGAAAACCTAAAAACCCTTAAATTTTGACCTTTGACCCCGAATAATTTTTTTTTGCACACATGGGATCGATGGGGACTTTAAGGACGTTGCTTCTAATGGCAAACCCTAGCTCTCCACCAAAATTCAGCTTTGTGGGAATTTTTGTTATTTCAATGTCTATTTTGACCGGACTATGATATTACATATGGGATTTTCATTGAAATTCGTGTCCAAAGGCAGCTTAAGTGCAGAATGCGCTGTTCTACCACGATCTAGCAATGTAGCAGCTATTCCAGATGAAGCAAGAGCCAATGCGATCTTACTCTGTGAACGAATAGTTGCCAAAATTATTGAAATGAGGAATGTTTTCCCTGTTCCACCAGGTGCGTCTAGAAAATAAAATCCACCGTTATTATTTGTCACTGCTTGCATTAATGTGTCGTAAATGTTTTTTTGCTGTGCATTTAACATTGGTAAATTTGATTGAACAAATGAACTTAATTCATTTAAATCAAAATTATGTTCACGTTGCTCATCTCGATTAAACATATCATGCACTGGACGGTTTGGCGATACCAATTCCAATTGTGATAATCCTTCATTTGCGATTCCAAGACAAATGTCTTCAATTATAATCAATGCTTCATTGTGAATTTCTGACGTCATTGAATAATACGGTTCTACGCATTCGGTTCAAAATATCATCAGACATAAAGTCTGCATATTTTCTCCATAACTCAAGTGGATTTGATGGACTACTATGATGGACTATTATTATTGAAAATAATGCTCGAATCTGAGTGTCATCCTCAAGTAAATGCAATCGTTCGCGAAATGTTGCAGACATAACTCCTTGGACTATTTTCAAATGACCAAATGATGCTGTTACGTTCCATATTAATATGTGGGCATGTGGAAGACCTCTTTTCTTCCATTCCACAGAACACATCCAGCAACGTATTTCACCAAACATCTCATGTTTCACAATGAAATCTATAAACACTTTAAGTTTCTGTTTGAATACACGTGCCGTTATATCGTGCTGATCTATAGGTGTTTGCCCTGCTAATAAATGTTCTTTTATTTCGGTCCACTGTGGATTACAGGTGAACGTTATAAATAAATCTGGACGACCGTAATTTCTTACATACGTCATAGCATCCTGTGCATACTCGTGCATGTGACGTGGACTTCCAGTATATGAAGACGGCAAAATGGTTAACGAACCAATATCATTTGGATTAATGTTAGCATCATTGTTCACAGCGTCACGCAAATGTATATACTCCTCAACACGTAATCTTGCTTGATTATGTCGAATATAGTTTAAACGTTCAGATTCAATTTTGGCATACATGTCGACAACATATTGATGAAAAAGTTTCTGACATTTCAGAATGTGATTATCCTCATTCCTACGTATCATTAATCTATAAGCATTGCGCTGACAGTTTTATTTGTTTCCAAGCCTGAAATTTAATTTAAAAAAAATAGTTAAAATTGTCTTGTTATACCCTTCACCATAGTACGGTGGTATATTAAGTATGGCATGCAACTCCTCGAAATAACCATTTTAGATTCCACAAAGTATATGCATTAGGCCGGCCAAAAAACGCCCAATATGTTTTCTATTGGACTCAAGGACCTTGTATATGAAATTTTATGGCGATCGGTTAACGTTATCCCGTGCCACTCGAACGATCTTTGTTTCCATAGTAATTTGTATGGGACCAAAGGGGAATATTGTAAAGGCCGTACTTATGGTCCAATTGTTGAAAAAGCTTTACCAGGTAATTTTTGTTGCTAAAAACGATTTCTACAGAAATTTATTACGATCAGTTAACGGTAATCCGTGCCCCTAACAGATCTTTATTTTCATAGTACTTTGCATGGGACCTATAATTCCAAATATGTATATTGGAGCAAATTAAAATCAATCCGGTTTTCATAAATTTGGTAGGATTCGTTTTTAGCCACAGCAATGAACTGATTAAATATTTTTAACGATTAATATCTAATTCTGGACTGTAGATAGTTTTCCTGAAAATTCGCCTTGGACCCCCATAAAATATACGATCATGGTCAATTATTGTGGGAATTCTTGTTTAATCACAACAATGAACTGGTCCAGTTTTGATTCGATTGAACCATAAATACGGCCTTTAGAACATTCACCTTTGGTCCCATACAAATTACTATGGAAGAAAAGATCGCTCGGTTGGCGCAGGTAAACGTTAACCGATCGCCATAAAACTTCATTTATAAGGTTTGTAGACCAAATGGAAAAAAATGTTTCAAAGGCGTTTCAAAATCAAATTTGTCGTTTTGTGGGCCGTTCTAATATACATACTCGTGATCAGCGTGAAAATTTACATCGATATATAGCCATGCCCATCTGTGGAAATCAATCTAGCATCTGAATGGATTTAAGAATGTGGATAAAATGTTGGTGGAAGCTATAGTAAACCCTTAGAACTTTTGGTATTAAAAATGGGCAATTTAGGCCCACGTTTTGGTATAGTCCCCATACAAAAAGAAACGCGAAGCTACGACGCTTTAAGGAATTTTGAAGGTATTAGCCCCCCATTTGTCCTCCGACTTTCTTATGTTTCCAGAGGTAAGAAAACATATGCACAAAAATGTATTAGGTATAGGCCCCATATAACGGTATAACATTTTCGTTTTTATTGGCTGTTTGTGTTTTTTAGGTTTTCACGATTTTGCTTGGAAACCACAAGCTCTAACGAAATGGGACTTAAGAAAATATTGTCTCTACAATATTGACTATTAAGATAACTTCGTAGTTTTTACCGTTATCGAAATATAGAAGTTCAAATTAGGACAATGGGTTGACTGTTTCGCCACCTTATAAAACAATGTCATGACTTATAGTATGTACAATTTGGCATACTTATTTCTACACCAAATTCTGTCACACATTCCAAGTTTCATTGAAATTGCAACATACATAGAATGTTTGATGAATCAAATCGGCCGAAAATATATATGGGAGCTATCTCGAGATCTTAGCCGATTTTAATATAATTTGGCATTCTTATTCCTAAATTATTTTCCGCCACACATCCAATTTTTGAAGACTAAATCTATTACCGTTCGTGTTCGTAGATATCCGCATACAACTTTTAAATTTTTTGGAGATACCTCCGATCCCGACGCTATATCTCCAGATCAATGTGGAATTTCAAAGATTTATGTAGCCAATGTTACGTTCAGGCGATGCAGCAATATTCTCTGAAAATCTTTCTTCAAAATATATTTTTGCAAATTTTCGCGGATTTTTCGCGATATCTCAAAAATAAAATACATCAGATCCTTCTTGGATAAGTACGAACATATTGAGACAATATTCTCTGACAATCTTTCTTCAAAATATATTTTTGCAGATTTTCACGGATTTTTCTCGATCTCTCAAAAATAAAGTACATCAGATCCTTCCTAGGATAAATACGAAAATTTGAAGACAATATTCACTACCAATCTTTCTTCAAAATATATTTTTGCAAATTTTCGCGTATTTTTCGCGATATCTCAAAAATAAAATACGTCAAGTTGCGGATTAATTAATGCTTTCACTTACACAAATCTACAACAACTACTTCATCAGCCATATCAAGGAAACCAATTACACATTTTGTTGTTGTTTATTTGAAAAACATCAAAACAGAAACTAATATTCAAAGTAATTTCAACTTCAACCCAAGTCAAAGATACAGGGCCACAATTATAATGGAAATCAAAGAAAGTCCAAGGAGGGTGGGTAGGGAGGAAGGGAGGATAGATACCTTTGAGCTGTTGCAGTTTATCTTGAGTTTTCCCATGAAGAAAAACACAAGAAGACCAAAACAAGAAATAAATTACAAAGTAACATTAGAATATTAGGTGGGAAATACGTGCGGTTACTAATGGCAATGATGCCAATGCAAAGTAGTTTCTTTGCGAAAGTAGTTGCTTTAGCATTTCTTAGTGGAATAAAATAAAGAAAAATAGTTTATCATAGAAAAAAAAACAAGATGAACTTAAGAAACTATCTCTGACGTTAATGACTTTGATTATATTTCTTACCATATTTACATCTTTGCTGTTTTTGCTTTGTTATTGTATACCTTTTATATAACGACCATGATGTTGCATTCTAAGCTATGTTGTTATTAACAACAAGAAAAAAATCCTAATTAAGTTGCATTGATATTAGTAGTAGCTGTCCTTCATCATCATCACAAGAAGAATATGAAAATCCCTTTCATACGTTTTAAATTTTCTTATTTTTCTTTGGTTCCTTTTGCCCAACACCTTCACTTTACTTTTGATTTTCATTGACTTTCATGCAATGCAATTAAAGTATATTCTATTTATATACATACATACCAAAAGAGAGAGAGATTGAATGCAACGGATTACAGCTACTTGGTTCTTGTGTATCAGACTGTGTCGGTGTGTGAGTAATTCTCTTAATGAATTATGACCTTCAGGTCAATTATGATTTTATTCTTTTAGTGTGTATTTTCTAATTCTTAGAAGAATTCGCTTCAAAGGTAGTTCTCAAGAGCCTCTTAGAGGGTATACTTTATTAACGTATTAATGTTAAGTTACATTTTTATGACGCCCGTGACATATATAGGACATAGAAGGTTAGGTTAGGTTAAAGGACGCATAAGATTCGTAATTGACAGATATGTACTTCACTGAGAAACCTTATGGTCCATTGTTGAAAGGAAAATAAGAAAAGGAGAATATGAAAAGGGAGGAGAATGAATATAAATATAAAGAAGGTAAAGTGTTGGTCGTGACGTGTTGGTAGGGTGACGTAGGGGATGCAACATACCAAGGAACTGCTCTGACTGGCTTTAACATGACAAAGTCCAGGATCTATCTTGGTTCCTCTTTTATGCCAAGTGGACACTGACCTCCCCGAGGTGTCACCTGGGGAGGTACCTTTAACACCCGTTAAAGGTAGTGAGCTAACATGTGCCGCACGTTCACCCATAAGAACGTTAAAAACTTGGGTTTGATCGTCGGGTTAGTAAACCTCCTCTAGTAAAAAAAGAGCCTACTATGAAATAATGAAAAAAAAAAGAAAAACAAACCCCTCTAAAGTTGACGACCCCCGCAAACGTTTTAAGGACCATGATTTGCGAATCTGCACCTGAAATGTTCGCACTCTTTATAGGGAAGGTGCAGTTTACGCATTGGCAGATTACGCATTGAAAAGAAAAGGGTGTCCCAACTAGAACGCAAATTTTAAATTTGGCGCGATTCGTAGTGTCATTGTTTGAGATTTGAACAATTGTTATTGTTTGCTAGTAGAAGGTACGAGGTTATTAAAAATGGAGCGCTACACGAATGAATAACGCATTCTCATTGTGAAATTGTTTTACCAAAATGGTGAAAGTTTTGCGGCTACAGTTCGCAAATAGCGATCAATTTGGGGTACAATAATGCTCCAAAAAAGTCAACTGTAAAGAGATTAATGGATAAATTTGCCGAAACTGGGTCTATTAGTGATGTAAAGACAAGAGCGCGCCTTCGACCAGTTCGATCGACCGAAAATATCGCAGCTGTACGTGATGATGTCGCTCAAATTCCATCCAACCCAATTCGACACCGAGCTAAGCAAATTTGCATCTTCATGCGTACGAAGTTCAATTGACTCAGGAACTGAAGCCAGCTTACCATCGACAGCGAAGGGAGTTCGTTAATTGGGTATTGGAGAGACAACATGAAAAGTGCTGATTTTGCCGATAAAATCATCTTCAGTGACGAAGCCCATTTCCATATTGATGGCTTCGTCAATAGGCAGAATTGTCGCATTTGGGGTGAGGAAAATCCTCGAGTGATTCACGAGAAGCAAATTCATCCTAAACGTGTCACTGTGTGGTGTGGTTATTGGGCTGGAGGAATCATTGGACCTTTTTTATGAAAATGAGACAGGTCAAGCGCAAACAGTCAATGGTGTTCGGTATCGTGAAATGATAACCAGTTTTTTCTTGCCTAGAATTGAAGAAATTAATGTGGAGGACATGTTGTTTCAACAAGACGGCCGCGGCGCCACATGTCATACAATTGCTGCATCAGTCATTTCCCGGTTGTGTTATTTCGCGTTTTGGAGACCAGAATTGGCGGCCTAGATTGTGCGATTTAACACCTTTAGATTTTTTTGTTTGGGGTTTTTTGCATTCGATGGTTTACGCGAATAAGCCGACGACGCACAGTGTCACGACCGTGGCCAAAAATGGTAAAAACTAAATACTTCGTTGAACAAATTTATTGATGGGGAGTGATAGAAAACATATTAATTAAGAAGAATCTGGATTTTGGTACTGATACGTGAAGTAGTTTTTGCTATATGAGAATTTAAATCCGACAATTTTAGTTAATACGTATTTTTGTGTTTTTCTTCCTAAAATTAATAAATTATATTATGCGTTAATATTTAAAATTTAAAAGTAACGATCGCTGCATAAATGGTTCCTAAGTTCTCTTGGGATGTAATAAACTTGGCTACACATTTGTTTGCGTGTAAATATTAATCATATGGTGTTTACATTTACCCAAACATGTATTACTTAGTTTATTAATTTTCTGAATCAAATTTTAAATTGAGTGGAGTGGGAAAAAAATTGTATAAAAGTGTATATCGATATTTTTTGCTGTATGAGTAGTAAAAAGTGAGTACTTCAAATATATAAAGGACCCAGCTGCAGAGGTTTGCAGACGAATGTGTCATTTCTCTTTTTCAGCGACCACCTCACTGAGAGGATACCCCCTTTTTAACAAATCGTTTGCGGTGTTGGCTATAGCGCGAAAACGAATGAACCGATCATCATATATTTTTGTGGGCTTATTAAGTACTTCATAATCTTGCTTTAAAACGAGAGAATTTTAAAAATATAAATTTTTTAAAAAAAATTGTGAACAGCGAAAATCAAAATTCGATTTTTTACAAAAAATTTACCTTTTTTGACCACTAATCGGTCAAAAAAATTTTTGAAAGGAAATTTCTCATATATAAAGACAAGATTTTGATATATTCAATATGCTCACAAACAATATGAAGACTAAACACTCAAAATACCGAAAATGAGGAGGGACGGTTGTATGGGGGCTATAGGAAGACGAGGACCTATACCGACATATTTCTGGTGAAAGGTTATAAGTCCTCCAACGTAGACTTAATACCAATTTTCAGCCATTTCGGTGTGATAATCAAGCTAAAACCTTCAAAATACCGAAAATCGGGAGGTACCGTCCTATGGGGGCTATATGAAGGCGTGGACCTATGCAGACAAATTTCAAGGTGAAGATATAATGCCCCCTATGAAGACTAAATACCAAATTTCAGCAATTTCGGTGTAATAATGAGGCTAAAATCTTCAAAATACCGATAATCGGGAGGTACCGTTGTATGGGGCTATATCAAAACGTGGACCTAAGCCCACAATTCACTGTTGGAATGTTTGATACCTCTGCCGAAGACTAACCACAAAATTTGAATACTTTCGGTTGGTCATTGTGTCTAAAACATTCAAAATACCGAAAATCGGGAGGTACGGTTCTATGGGGGCTATATCAAAACGTGGACCGACCAACCCAATTTTTTGTCCTGAAGATTGTAAGTCAATAATAGGTACGTGTACCAAAATTGATGCACCTACGACAACTCCTTCAATTTTTGGCCACAGTTAATATGAACTCGCGACATTGTGCGACGTCTCAAGCCTTAAAAGAGGAAATTGGGCGCTGCATTAATGAAATACGCAGCATTTATGCAAAACAGTCGTTGACAATTTCATTAAAAGATCGCGTATGTGCATGCAAAGCCGCGGCGGCCATCTGTACTATATCTTGTTCCATACAAAATTTTTTTAAATATCTGTGTTTTATTTAAAGATTAAAAATTGCGTTCTAGTTGGGACAGCCTTTACAAGCCCGAGATTACTCCCATACAGGAAATACGATGGATTGGGAAAAGCGTCACAACAACACCTTAAGGTGACGCACTGTATTATAGCTGCCATGACATAAAGCATGAGTTTGGTTGCGGATTTTTAGTTGGTCGGAGGTTAAAACATCTGGTCTCAAGCTTTACACCAGTGAAAGAAAGACTCGCTGCAATTCGATTAAAAGCAAAATTCTTCAACATCAGCTTTATTTGCGCTCATGCTGCCACTGAAGACAAGGACGAACAGACCAAAGATATATTTTACGAGTGCTTAGAAGAAACCATGACACAAAGCATGAGTTTGGCTGCGGATTTGTAGTTAGTCGGAAGTTAAAACGTCTGGTATCCAGCTGAATGAAAGACTTACTACAAGACGGATAAAAGCAAAATTCTTCAACATTAGCTTTATATGCGCTCACGATCTCAACCGAAGACAAAGAAGAACAGATCAAATATATATTCTATGAGTGCTTAGAAGAAACATACAACCGTTGTGCTGCCCATGACATTAAAATTATTCTAGGCGATTCTGACAACGGAGTGAGGCTGATAGACTTTACTGCGGCAAAAACAATGTAATTAGCAACACCAGATTTAAGCATCTCGACATTCATAAGGGCACCTGGCTGTCTCCAGATCAGAAAACAAGAAATCAAATTGATCATGTTGTGATATTTATTAGCGTATTCCATCAGGAACATAAACTATTTACATAGAATCTCCATCTTACTCTATCCGAAGCAATATATCTTAACTCATTAAAAGAGTTTCCAGTTTCATTAAGAATGGTTCTTCGCCAGGTGGTTTTTGGCCGTCCTCTGCTGCGATTACCCTGAGGATTCCAGCTCAACGTTTCGTGGCATACATCGTCAAAAGGCTTGCGGAGTGTGTGTCCAATCCAGTTGTATTTACGTCGTTTTATTTGTGTGTTTATATCTTCTTGTTGAGCCAGTTGAAGAAGGTCTGCATTTGATATGGTTCTTGGCCACCATATTTTAAGAATGTTGCGAAGACATCTGTTGGTGAAAACTTGTAGTTTATTCTTAATATTTTCATTCACTAGCCAGGTTTCAGATCCATACAATAGTACCGACTTGACGCAGGGATTATATATGTGTAATTTGGTTTTTGGAGAACATGCCCCAGAGTCCAATATATTTTTTAGGCTGCAGTATGCGCTTCTGGCTTTTTGGATGCGCATGTCGACGTCGACAATTGCTCCACCGTTCGGGTTGATGTTGCTGCCAAGATAGCTAAAGTTATCTACATTTTTAATACGTTTCCCGTTTAGACAGAATGTAGGGGTTTGGTTTGATTTAACATGCATACATTTCGTTTTTTCGGCGTTTATGTGTAGGCCAAATTGTGCTGCTTGCTCAGAAAATTGATTGATTTTCGATTGCATATTTTCTTTGGTAGTAGCAAGCAACACGATGTCGTCGGCATATTCCAAATCTTCGAGGTTATGATGTAGTCTCCAAGGTATGACTTTGTTTTGATTTATTGAATATGACAATATTTCGTCTAGCGTGGTTATGAAAAGGAGTGGAGAAAGCAGACATCCTTGTTTAACTCCGCTGATAGTTTTGAAAGCTTCGCTAATTTTGCCGTTGTGAAAGACTCTCATTGTTGAGTTGGTATATTGTGCTTTTATAAGATTTATTATTTTTGTAGGGACGCTTTTGTTCTGAAGTGCCTCCCAGATTTGTTTCCTATTTAGAGCGTCGAAGGCCTTTTCAAAATCAACGAAGGTCAAATATAATGGCGTATTGAACTCGTTGCACTGTTCGATTATCAATCGCAAACTATTTATTTGGTCCACACAGGAACGGTTAGGTCTGAACCCTGCATGTTCTTTGCGAAGGCATTTGTCAAGTGGATCGAGTATGCGGGTGAGTATTATTCTGTTGAAAATTTTGCATATAGATGGTGTTAGAGCTATGCCTCTCCAGTTGCTGCAATTTTTTAGGTCCCCTTTCTTTGGTATTTTTATTATTAGGCTTTCTTTCCACTCTGACGGGATCGTTTCAGTTTCCCAGATTTTGGTTATTAGTGGTGAGAGTATTTCAGCGAAATATTCTGGGTCGCATTTGTAAAATTCTGCAGGCAGATTGTCGATACCTGCTGCTTTACCATTTTTTAATAGTATTATTGCATCTTTTATTTCGTTTATTGAGGGGGTACCCGAATTTATGTATTCCGTAGGACGGTTGTAGGTGTGGCTTTGTACTCCGTCAATATTTAAATCAGTAGCTGGTTCGATGGTGCGATTTAAGATATCCTCAAAGTGTTCCTTCCATCTTTTGAGCTTTGCGTCTGTATTCGTGAGAATCATTCCGAATTTGTCTTTAATAGGTATGTTTGAATTTAGCTTTTTCCTCGAAAGTTTTCTCGTTATATTAAAAACTGTTTTTAAGTCTCCACGACTGGCTGCCGCCTCGGCTTCGGCAGCCATAGAATTTATAAAACTGCGTTTATCGTTTCTGGCTTGTTTCTTCACTTTTTTGATAAGTTGTGATATTTTAGCTTGTAATAATGATTTTTGGAGGAGGTATTTTTCCGTTAGTAATTTTGTATTGGTTTTACGTCGCTCCTCTACCAAATTCCAAAATACTTGGGATAGCCATTCCTTGTGATCTTTTCTGTGGAAGTTCACTGTTTCGACAGCAGTCTCAGACAATGCGGTTTTAATTTTCGTCCATTCAGCTTCTATATTGAGATTCGGCGATTGTGTTGAAGGCATCTGCCGGTATTTATTTGAAATATTGGACAGAAAATTACGTTTTGTTTCTTCAGATTGCATTTTGTTGATGTTAAAAGGGCGGCGTTTCGGTTCTCTGGCTGTGGATTGGCGAGTATGTCTTCGGAGCATGATTTTAAGTTCAGCTATCAGAAGAAAGTGATCTGAGGCGATATCGGCACTACGTAGCACTCTCACGTCTTGCAGCATTTTAAAATTCTTTTTGCCAATGCAGAAATGATCTATCTGACTCTCTACTGGGATGAGTGTATTTCGTGAGTGTCATGTTATTTTGTGACAAGTTTTATGTGGGAAGAATGATCCGCATATCGCGAGGTCGAATTTTGCACATATTTCCAAGAACAATTCTCCATTAGCATTTTTTCACCGGGGCTGTGCCTTCCCATTATGTTCGTGAATCCGACATTATTATTGCCAATGCGTGCATTTAAATCGCCCATCAATATAAGTTTTAGCCTATTGCATTCTGCCGTTAATTGTGCAAGTTTTCCTGTTTGGAATAGAGAGTTTACGTTCCATGTTGCGAATCTTATCCGTGGGCATGCAGGGTTCGTCATCAAAAAATCGGTTTGTTTTGCGTTTCTTTTCTTCGGGTTTGTAATCGTTTGTGTTTCAGCGTCAATAGGGGATTGACCTAATGGTGCCTAGTCTGGTGGTAGGGCTGCTACCTTAAAAGTATCGGTGTTTCTTGAGAAGGTGGCCTCCAAACTTGCCTCCTTACTCCGCTTTTGGTATCTGACCATTTCCTGTTAGATGACTGGTGTTGAAAGGTTATCCCGCCTTTTATTCGGACGTCATTTCCTCATCGGTGAAAACAGGGAACGGCGCGTGAAGCCTGAGGTTGACATTTTCACTAGAGAGGCTATTTGTGGCGCATCTAGTGACTTGGCCCCCGATCATGTTGTGATAGATGGAAAACATTCATCGAGCGTGTTGGATGTACGATCGTTCCGAGGAGCAAAAATAGACTCGGACCACTACCTTGTTGCAGCAAAGGTACGTACTCGTCTAAATGTTGCAAATAAAGCACAAACAAATACAACGCGGAAGTTGGCCCTCGGTAGGTTGCAAACACAACAGATAGCCACAGGATATTCCACTCAACCAGCCCAGTTGTTTAATGAAAGCACTTCTCTTCCCGAAAACATATCAGCACAATTGCAAAATATTGCCCACTCCATGCAAACAGCCGCAAAATCCATATTTGGATACCAGCGGCCTCCACCGAGGAATCCATGGTATGACCAGGAGTGTCATGCTGCTACCGAAGAGAAAAATGCGGCATATAGGATTACTTTACAATCCGTAGCAACGCGTAGCGCACGAGAGAGATATCGGGAGAAAAAGAGAGAGGAGAAACGTCTTTTCCGCAGGAAAAAGAGGGAGATGGAAAAGCGGGAGTGTGAAAAAATCGAGATATAGAGGAACCAGAATGAGTCAAGCATGAAACTGATGGCTTTGGTACAGGCACATCCTCCTGTAGAGACAAGCAAGGTAATTTGGTAACTGATACAGTTAGTGTGCTCAGGATATGGAAAGAGCATTTTTCCAAACTGTTGGTGGCTAATAGTAGCGAAGACGACGATGGAATTGAATGTATACCGCCCAGCCAAGATGAGGTAAAGTCAGCAATAAACCAGCTAAAGAATAATAAGGCAGCAGGAGCCGATGGCTTACAAGCTGAGCTGTTCACAACCGGAGGCGACACGCTGATAAGGTGTATGCATCAGATAGTTAGCACCATCTGGGAAGAGGAACGCGTACCCTATTGCCTACAAGCTAGTGTCAGGGATATTATGTGAACGACTAAAGCCTATGGTCAATAAAATAATTGGACCATACCAATGCGGCTTTAGACCTGACAAGTCCACCATTGACCTGATATTTACCCTGCGGCAAATCTTCTAGAAAACCCAAGATATGCAGATCGACACCTACCACCATTTTGTCGATTAGAAGGCAGCCTTCGACAGCCCCCTACGCCCAACGGTATTCCAAGCCATGTCTGAATTTGGTATCGGCTTTGTAAGATGACTTTAACTGATAGTAGGTCCTCAGTTAAAAAAGGAGAGAACATCTCCGAACAATTCAGTACCAAAACAGGTTTCTGACAAGGAGACAGCCTTTCGTGTGACCTGTTCAACATCCTACTGGAAAAGGTTATACGAAATGCAAATGTCAAAAGAAATGGCACAATATACAGCAACTGCCACATGTTACTTGCTTATGCTGATGACATTGACATCATGGGACGATCAGTAAACGAAGTAAGTGATACCTTTAAAAAGGCCAAAGAGAATCAGCAAACGTGTGTCTGGCAGTAAACGGCGAAAAGACAAAGTTGATGGTGTCGACGCGCAACACGTCCATAGAGCTAGGACCAACATTGGAAGTTGGTTCCTATAATTTTGAGGTAGTAAAAGACTTCGTTCACCTCGGCACCGCCATAAACACAACAAACAACATCTGTTGGCCAACAGATGTTACTTTGGCCTAAGTAGGCAGTTTAAAAACCAGTAAGGAAAGGCTTATAGTCGGGCGGGATCGACTATATGATACCCTACATTATTACTAGTCAAAATTCCGTCACACATTCCAAATTTCATCAAAATTGGATAAATCGGGCGAAAATATATATGGGAGCTTTATCCAAATCTGAACCGATTTCGATGTAATTTGGAACATTGATTTTTAGACATCCACGCCTGCTTCAGAGCCTCGAATAAAATTGTTAAAAGAACTACCCCTCCTTCAGAGCCTCGAACAAAATTGTTAAAACATCCACGCCTCCTTCAGAGCCTTGAAGAAATATTCTAAAAACATCCACGCCTCCTTCGGAGCCTTGAAGAAATATTCTAAAAACATCCACGCCTCCTTCAGAGCCTCGAATAAAATCCTTCCGAGCCTCGACCAAAATTGGTTCAGAGCCTGGAAAAAATATTCTTAAACCATCAACGTCTCCTACAGAGCCTGAAAAAAATATTCTTAAAACATCCACGCCTCTTTCAGAGTTTCGAATAATAATCTTAAAACATCTACGCCTCCTTCAGAGCCCCGAACAAAATTTTTAAAACATCCACTCCTCCTTCGGAGCCTTGAAAACAATTATTAAAACATCCACTCCTCCTTCGGAGCATTGAAAAAAATTATTAAAACATCCACGCCTCCTTCAGAGCCTCTTACAACATTTTTTAAACATCCACGTCTCCTTCAGAGCCTTGAAAAATTCCTAAAACATTAACGCCTCCTTCAGATCCTTAAAAATTTCTTAAAACTTCCTCGTCTCCTTCAAAGCCTTGAAAAAATATTTTGAAAACATCCACGCCTCCTTCAGAGCCTTATAATATATTCTTAAGACATCCAAGCCTCCTTCAGAGCCTTAAAATATATTCTCAAGACATCCAGGCCTTCTTCGGAGCCTTGGAAAAAGTTCTTAAGACATCCACGCCTCCTTCGGAACCCTGAAAAAAATTCTTAAGCCATCAACTGGTACCTTCCAAATTCACTTTTCCGCTCAAGTACAGTTGATAGGCCGTATATGGCTCTTAAGGTACCTCCCCCACAAAGGTTTAAAAAGTTCACTTAAACCACTCAATACATGGTCTTATGTGAAACTGTCCTGAGTACGCTTAAACTAAAAACTGTCAAACTTTCAAAAAAGTTGTCAAATTACGCATGGCGACATTACGTGTTGCCTAGGCCAGAAGGTTTTTAGTGACCCTCGTAGTTAAAACAGTAAATTTTTTTCAATATTTCCCGAAATATGGATTCCGAAATGTCTCAATATTTATGGCTACTCCTTTTCGCCCTGATTGGATATGTCATTGGGATTATTAGGTATCAGAGCCTAAAACTTTACACCGGAAACTTTCGAAACTTTTTTCACCTACAAAAAACTATTTTTTTTAATAATAAGGTACTCGTATCTGTATATATTACATATTCCAATACCTCCCTTAACAAAAATCTGTTTTTTAATTTTAAATTTTTTCATAAACTTTTGTAAAACAAGTTTTCATATTTCAACTTAATGTTTGTAGTGAAACAACATATACTGCAAAATATTAACTTCGAAATGAAAAACTGAACACCAATTTCGCTCCAAGCAATTTAAGGCAAATTAAAACAAAAATCCATACTTTGCTGATTTTTCAATAAGTTTTTAATAGTATTTTGTTTCTGTCTCAATTGCCTTTTCATTTGATGGTGTCGTCGTTGTCATCGTTTGTGAAAATGTAATAATTTTGTTTTTTGTGTAGAACAGAAGTCATACTTCCAAGTATATAATACATACATATGTATAGGTATTATGTATTTGCATGTGTGCGAAACTTATATAAAAGTTGCATATGAAAAAAAACCTGAACATATGTTCAGCATTTTACTCGTTTTCATTTTCTGTTGGTATTTTGGAACTTTTTTCCAACTGCTTTTGGCATCTGTCCATAGTTACGTTTAAAATTTGCTGTATAGTTTTCATATAAATGGTTATGTTTATTGTGTATAGGTATTACTTTCAACGTTTGTCTGAGAGTGTGACAATCAGACATACAGGCACATACAACCATGTATTACATTACAAAAGTAAGCCTCAGGTGGTAATACTGAGAGGGGTGTAATAAAAGTTAACAAAAACAGCTTCAAGGAAAATGTGAGATCAGCATTTTCAACGTTGTCCTTTTAAAACAGATTTACAAAAACTTTCAAAAGACCTCCTGAACTGCAACAATGCAAAAACCGAAGCTTTGCCTAATGGAGCGTGTGACTCTTTGTTATAAGAAAAGTATCTTTTATCCATTTAGCATAAATTTGAAACATCTAACCTATTAATAGGACCTCACGCATCTCAAAATATTCGCAATGAACTAGCCATAAATATTCAAGTCTAAGCATGCTTTAAACATATAATAAAGTCCTGTCGAAAAGTTTCCGTATACGTACTTTATGTTTGTTCGCACAGACATTCATAGATTTTCATAAAACGAAGAATCAAGCAATATAAGCCATTTTTAGTAACGAGGGGTGGATAATTAGTCCTGGGACAAAAAGTATTCTATAAAATTCTTAAAAAATCCACGCCTCCTTCAGAGCTTTGAAAAAATCCACGCCTTCTTCGGGGCCATAAACAAATTCTTAAAATATCGACGCCTTCTTCAGAGCTTTGCAAAAAAAAATCCAAGCCATAAACAAATTCTTAAAATATGCACGCCTTCTTCAGAGCTTTGCAAAAAATCCAAGCCATAAACATATTCTTAAAATATGCACGCCTTCTTCAGAGCTTTGCAAAAACAAATCCAAGCAATTAACAAATTCTTTAAATACACACGCCTTATTCCGAGCCTTGAAAAAATTTCTTAAAAAATCCACGCCTTTTTCATAGCCTCGAAAAAAATTCTTAAAAAATCCACGCCTTATTCAGAGCCTTGAAAAAATTTCTTAAAAAAATCCACGCATTCTTCAGAGCCTTGAAAAATTTCTTAAAAAAATCCACGCATTCTTCAGAGCCTTCAAAAAATTCTTAAAAAATCAACGCCTTCTTCAGAGCTCTGAAAACATTCTTAAAAAATCAACGCCTTCTTCAGAGCTCTGAAAACATTCTTAAAAAATCTACGCCTTCTTTAGAGCTCTGAAAAAAATTCTTAAAAAATCCACGCCTTCTTCAGAGCGTTGAAAAAAATTCTTAAAAAACCCACGCCTTCTTCAGAGCCTTGAAAAAAATTCTTTAAAAATCCACGCCTTTTTCAGAGCCTTGAAAAAAATTTTAAGCCATTTTTAGTAACGAGGGGCGGATAATTAGTCGTCGGACAAAGAGTATTCTATAAAATTCTTAAAAAATCCACGCCTTTTTCAGAGCTTTGAACAAAATCCACGCCTTTTTCAGAGCCTTGAACAATATCCACGCCTTCTTCAGAGCTTTGAACAAAATCCTCGCCTTCTTAAACAAATTCTTAAAATATCCACGCCTTCTTCAGAAGCTTGAAAAAAATTCTGAAAACATCCACGCCTTCTTCAGAAGCTTAAAAAAAAATCTGAAAAATCCACGCCTTCTTCAGAGCCTTAAAAAAAAATTTTGAAAACATCCACGCCTTCTTCAGAGCCTTCAAAAAATTCTTAAAATATCAACGCCTTCGTCAGAGCCTTAAAAAATCCTAAAAAAATCCACGCCTTCTTCAGAGCCTTGAAAAAAAATCTTAAAAAAATCCACGCCTTCTTCAGAGCCTTGAAAAAAATTCTTAAAAAAATCCACGACTTCTGCAGAGCTTTGAAAAAATTCTCAAACATTCCACGCCTTCTTCAGAGCCTTGAAAAAAATTCTTAAAAAAATCCACGACTTCTGCAGAGCTTTGAAAAAAATTCTCAAACAATCCACGCCTTCTTCAGAGCCTTGAAAAAAATTCTTAAAAAAATCCACGTCTCCTTCAGAGCCTTGAAAAAAATTCTTAAAAAAATCCACGACTTCTGCAGAGCTTTGAAAAAATTCTCAAACATTCCACGCCTTCTTCAGAGCCTTGAAAAAAATTCTTAAAAAAATCCACGACTTCTGCAGAGCTTTGAAAAAAATTCTCAAACAATCCACGCCTTCTTCAGAGCCTTGAAAAAAATTCTTAAAAAATCCACGCCTTCTTCAGAGCCTTGAAAAAAAAATTCTTAAAAAACCCACGCCTTCTTCAGAGCCTTGAAAAAAATTCTTTAAAAATCCACGCCTTTTTCAGAGCCTTGAAAAAAATCTTAAAAAAAATCAAGCCTTCTTCAGAGTCTTGAAAAAAATTCTTAAAAAATCCATGCCTTCTTCAAAGCCATGAAAAAAAAATCTTAAAAAAATCGAGGCCGTCTTCAGAGCCTTGAAAAAAATCATATAAAATCCACCCCTTCTTCAGAGCATTAAAAAATCCTAAAAAAATCCACGCCTTGTTTAGAGCCTTGAAGAAAAAATTCTTAAAAAATACACGCCTTCTTTAGAGCCTTGAAAAAAATTCTTAAAACATCCACGCCTCCATCAGAGCCTTCGAAAAAAATTCTTAAGGCAACCAAGCTTTCTTCGGAACCTTCGAATGAATTCGTGGAATCCTCGCTTTCTTGAGAGCCTTGAAAAAATTCCTAAAAAATCCACGCCTTCTTCAGAGCTTTAAAAACAATTCTTAAGAAATCTACGACTTCTTCAGAGCCTTGAAAAAAATCTTACAAATTCCACGCCTTCTTCAGAGCCTTGAAAAAATTCTTAAAAAATACACGCCTTCTTTAGAGCTTTAAAAACAATTCTTAAGAAATCTATGACTTCTTCAGAGCCTTGAAAAAAACTCTTAAAAAATCCACGCTTTCTTTAGAGCCTTAAAAGAACTCTTAAAAAAACAAGCCCTCTTCAGAGCCTTGAAAAAATGTTTAAAAAATCCACGCCTTCTTCAGAGCCTTGAAAATTCTTAAAAAATCCACACTTTCTTTAGAGCTCTGAAAAAAATCTTAAAAAAAACCATGCCTTTGTTGGGAATACACGAGGAAAACACAAGGACACTTTTGTACACTTCGGTGGTTTATTCACAACTGATAATCATTCTACAATAGGTACAGGTACTTATATGTATACACCTTACAACATATTCAGGTATGTAAATATTTGCATTGGTACATTTCCAATACTCCTCCTCAATGAAAATATTTACATTTCCTTTTTACCTTTAGAGTTGACATACAACTTACATTGACATACAATGTTCTCTTAAATATAGACACACTATAAATTATCTTACATTCTAGTATATACAGATACATATTTACATAATTCATTAATTTTATATTATCAACTATTTACATCTACAGTCGAATTAAATCTTTTTATCGCCGTTTATCAAACATTTTCTGGACTAACCATTTTCATCAAAAGGGTTTACACTCTTCGTAAGGCTTCACACGTTCGTAAAGTGTTCGCATTTTCTGTGGCCTGTATGGAACTATGTTTTCTTCGTTTTCACTTTCGTTGGCTGACTCATAATCGCTCTCATCCTTCTGTTCTTCAACAATCTGGCTCACATTGGATTTCCTCTCCTTACTCGCATCATAGCCGCGCCGATTGCTGATTTTCTTCGGACTGCACAAAAACAAATTTCCTTGTTTTCTGGCGAACATGACAGTTTTTCCTCTGTCTATTATTTTAGCACCTCTGCTATCAAACTTCACTGTTGCCTTTTCTGCTACCTTTACCACCGACATAAAATTACACTGCATCTCAGGAACGTACAGCACATCTTTCAGCATGATGTCACAATCTGCCAGACACACAGCCTTTGCCTCTAGCAACGATTTTCTTCTCGCCAACCAAATCGATATTTTCTGTGTGCTCTGCAAATTTCTTGAACAAGATTCTGTCACAACACCACACGCTGGAGTTTAACACGCTCTTCTTGTTCGACGATTGCAGCACTGCATATGAATTCGTTTGTGTTTCTTCGCTGGACTTTCCCTTGTCTTCGCACTGATCGGCAAAATGTCATCTACGACCGCAATTGTAGCATTTCACATTTTTCTTATTGTTACCTGCGCGCCTATTGCCATTGTTGTTGTACACACGCTTGCTTGTGCGCTCACCTCCGTTGCTTTTTCCTTTTACACCTCGGTCTCGACATTGTGCGGCGTAATGTCCTGGACGTCCACAATTGAAGCAGTTGAAATTGCGATGATTTTTCTGCTTACTGTTACCTGCGCCGTTATTTCTGCCATTCTTAGAACGTTTTCAGACGATAAGGTTTGACTGCTCAAAAACGTGGTTTCCGTTTTGACTCTCATTCGTAATTTTCACATCTAGTGTTGCGTTTTTGAAGTCATTTTATACAAGCGTACTTTTTGAACAAAAAGAAGTACGGTTTTACATAAATGTACCAAAAAGGTTTATGTGTGTATTGTATTTGAAAATTAAAAAAGTAATTCTTGTGAATCCCATAAAATTGGGTAAAATGTATGCGTTGTTAAAATTGTTGCCTCATGCATGCCATGTAAAAAATAATGTAATAATTCTTACCACCTGAAGGTAAGATGATACCAGCGTTACCAGCGTAAATTTTTCAAGAAAGATTTTTATGAAATAGGGAAATACCTTTGTTATTAACAGGTACATAGAAGTCATGTTTTGAAGAACACCTTTATTTGTAAAAAAATATGAAACAGGTAGATAATATCTTACATGCTAGTGTTGTATGTATGGTACTTTATGTACCTTTTCGTTCACTTACTTCCACATTTTGTTTCAACACTGACACAATTTACGAATGAGAACCAAAACGGACAACGCATTTTTGAGCAGGCAAACCTTATCGTGTGAAAACGTTCTTACTGTTGTTGGGATGCTTGTTGTTTCTTCTGTTTCTGCTTGTCCGTGCCATGAACATCTGAACATCGTCATCTCCTTGTGCGCTGTTTTTGTTGGCTTTTCGACGATCGTATTCTTCACCCAATTTGATCTTGAGGGCACTCAATTTTGGCAGCTCGTCCCTCGCTAGATTTTCATATGATCTTGGCAGGCTCGCTAACAGCATTATCACATATAGCTCCTCCTGTAGAGCTATTCCAGTCTCTGCCAACTTTTCCACTATCGCCACAAACTTGCAAATGTACTCCTGTACATCTTCATTTTCTGCCATGCGCATCTGGATCAGTTGCTTGAAGAGGGTCACTTTTCGTACCGGTCCCTTTGGTCTGTGCATATCTCTCAGAGCTTCCCACGTCTCCTTCGCTGTTGTGCAGTTCTTGATGTGAGCAATCTGCACCGGTGTTGCATTCAATATGATGGTTGCTGTAGCCTTTTCGTCTTTGCGCTTCCATGCTGCAACCTCATTGGCATTCTTTTCATCTGGCACAGACTTTTCCATCTCTCCATTAACCACCGACCACAAGTCTTGATGTACCAGGACACTTTTCACTTGTAGACTCCATGAGTCGTAGTTGGTATCATCCAATTTCGCAATGTTGTAGAGCGAATTTATTTTCCTCGTTTTTCACTTCACAGCTGCGCACTTTATTTTCCCACGATGTAATTACTGCTCACTGTTCGTTGATTTTTCCTTTTTCACTTTTACTATTTCCTTGTTTTCTCTATTTGTCACTTTATGCACACACACTTTTATTTCTGCCTGGGCTCATAACCCAGCTAACAATTTTTTCCGAGGGCTCTGATTTCCGATTTTTTTCCGAAATTTTCTGAATATATTTTAGATATTTGTCGATTTCTCTAATGTTTTTCTAGAAATTGTACCGATTTTCTAAAACTTTTTTTTAAGAATCTCTGCACATTTTCTGAAGAACCTTAAGAACCTCGTTCCGAATTCGTTCCGATGTCTAACCGATTTTCTAACGGATCTTTTTGTTCGATTGTTGTCGAAAAACAAAGTGATTTTTTATAAAATTCGCATATACAGTTTTTGAATTGTTTTAATATAAATGCAACATATAATAATTCAAGCTAGTGTTGATAGCTTTAACATACTCGTGCACATTCTTCTACTATTAATCACAAAATGATAACAAGAGGGAAAATCATTAGGAAGTTTGAAATTAGAATCATCCATAAATAGGGAATTAAAAGAGAATTGTTTCTGAGTTTGGGGATTTGTTCTGTGTTGTGTGTTAACATCAAAAACGTCAGCGGCCAAGAATTTCATCAGATTTTTTCCAGAAAATCTAATCTTTTCTTCGAATTTTTCCAGAATTTCTTTCCGAATTCGGACCGATTTTCTTCAAAAAATCTAAATTTTCCACCGAATTTTCCAGAATTTTTTTCCGAATTCGGACCGAATTCGTTGCGAAACTCTAATATTTTGTTAGAATTTTCTTAGAAAATTCTTTCCGATTTCGGTGGACACGTCCATACAACTTTTGTACCGAATTCGGAAAGAATTCGGCATCAGAATCGGCAACTTGTGCAGAGATTCTGACCGAATTCGCAAAGAATTCGGAAAAAAATGTTAGCTGGGAACATGTTAGGCAGGGACGTACGCAGGGGGGGGGCACGGGGGCCCGGGCCCCCCCCGAAATGGTTTGGTCCGACAAAAATTTTTGAGCTACTTTAAAAAATTACTACGATATTTTCTCTAAAATAATTTTTGTCTTTGAAATTTCAAATGAAAACTGATATTGTTCTGAAGGTTCTGTACTGAAAATGTACTTTATCAACAAGTTGTCTGAAGAAATATTGAATTTTTTTTGTTTGAATACGCTCTTTGAGTGAAACTTCCAGTAAAACTGAATTCCTCCCTTATGCCATACCTGTGTTTTGGAATTGGTATTCAAAAGGATTACAAATTCATTATTGTGCGGATTAGAAGTACATAAAATGATACTGCCTGTATCAAAATGTTGTATTCCTATTTTATCTTAACTTATTGCTAAATAGTGGGAGAAAATAATGGAGAAAAATTTATTGTTGTGCATCATAAAGTGATGATATCTGCTATAAATAGCGTGCCCATCTGAATTTTTTCCTATCAGTAACAAATTCGTAGCTGAAAGCAACCGTAAACGAAATTAATGCTCAAACTTTGGCTATTTGGTATTGTATTAAAATCTGCTGTTATTTGTATTGTATATAACGGTGCTCTTGAATCAACTTTAAACGAATGAAGCTTACACCTGGGTTTATAGATGAAAAAAATAAAAAACACATTTTTAGGGTTTTTCAGGTTTTGACCATTTTTCTGGAAAACCACAAGCCCTATCCAAATGGAAATAAAGAAAATGTTGTAGCAGTGAAAATTCTTGTTATTTTATTATATTTTCCAACGTTTTACTATTTTTGAGATAAAGAAATTCAAGTTGGGGCAATTCACTGACTGTACCGTCTCCTTATAAAACAATGTCATGACAGCAAGTTCCCAACTTAAATTTATATATCTCAAAACTGGTACAACCGAGGAACCAATTTTCAAAGCTACAACATTTTCCTTAGCCCCACTTCGATAGGTTCCCACTTTCCAAGCAAAGTCGCGAAAACCTGAAAATGTGAACTTTGACCGCGATTTATTTAAAAATCCATCCAGCCATTTTTTTTGTTTTTGGATTTTTCTCGTTTATGAATATTGCTGTTTCAGAATCCGCAAGAACTTCCCGGTTTAACGTAGGTTCAAGAGCACCATGATATTGTACCCTCAGCTGTTAGGCTAATGATAAAAATGTAACCCGCGTTACAATTTGGAGTCGGCTCGAGCCCATTATGACTCTCGAACAGATCAAAAGATTTTGTTCAAAATTTGGATCTCGCAATATTTTGTTCAAACTTCCTGTGGACACTTCCCCAGCCAGACTTCAAAATGTTTCCCTAAAATCGCGAGCAAAGTCCAATTGGATTTTTTCGAGACCTAGAGTACTTTCGAATATGGATCGATTCACTTGAGGTCTTGTTTACAGCGATATTGTATTTTTTGTGGGTGAGTCAATGGTTATATCAGTATTGATCCAAATTAGGCCCACTTCCAAAATGGACGATAACAGTCGATTCTTTCAGGTATCGTCTGTACAAAAATTCAAAACTTTTGCGCTTTCATCGAAGTCACATTTTTGATCAGAACGCCAACAATCGAGAAGTTGTACACCCAAATATTTCGAAGTTATTGTCGGAAAATGTATACGTCCAAGAAAGGAGACGAAATTCTGAAACTTCCTGGGTATACAATTTACAGAACAGAAATTGGCTATGTATCCCGTATTCGATCTGTCTATATATAAAATTCTCAACTCACACAGGCTGAGGGTATATCTCTGTAGGCAAACCCGACTGTTACTTTTTCTTGTTTTTCAGAAATCAAAAGTTATGCATTTTTATAAGTTTGCCTCCGCTGTGCTGACAGAAGTGATTGGTTGTTGGAAACCATTGATGTATCAGATGAAGTTTTTCTATTTTTTCAGGATTTAGCTAAAATATTTTTGCAAAGTTTCAAACAGTACTACGAGTTGGATTCGGAGTCAATGAGTCGTACATTGCATCGCCCAGCTCCTATAAATTTGTTTAATGTAACTTTCTGAATGCTTAGTTGGCTTTCATTGACTCTATCACTTCTGGTAAAATAGTAAAGCTTTGGTGTTTTTATGCACTTAAAGAATGTTATTTTCTTACAATGACACAAAACGTTTTTAATGGCACTGAAATTAGTGTGTTATATATGGTAATATTCAAAAATGTTTTTGGCTACAAAATTTACAACTGTGACTCAGGTACCCTTGAACCCCGCGTGATTTTAGTTTTTTTACGCGCCGCATCTAACGAACCCTCCCGCTTTCAAATCCATTCACTAAAACGGCGGTTATAGATGCCTTGAAAGTAGGAAATTCTGCACAATTATATTTTGAAGATTCCGCGCATTGAACTTCGATTTTCTTTGGTTATTTTTACATAAATGTAATCCTTTATACGCGATTATATTATTTTCCAAAACCGTGTGGCATAAATTACCGAGATTCTGGAGTAATATTCGTATTTCGTATAAAATAGAATTTGGTAGCACATCCGCGGTTCTTGACGAATTTGTTTAAAATTTGTTTTATAGGCGGTCACTGAAATCGGATGCGCCTTATAATCTTATGTACATCGCGCAATTTTTACCCACATTAAGGTTTTTTGAACAGTAAGATACAGCTGACGGCGCACTTTGGCCACTGAATGAAAAGTGGAAAAATCGCTACATATTGATAGAGATGCACTCGCTGTATCTGAAAAGCGCATGCGCCTTAACTAATTTTAACGAATTCGCGAATTATACGTTTTTTAACTTTTATGTTTTTTCTTTGGTTGTAATTTCAATATTACTTTCTATTTCATTATCCTATTGTTTATCAAAGTAAGCAAATACACTTTCGGGTTTGTCATCGCATTTTCCCTGAAGAAGTTTCAGCGAAGTCCGTCAGTCCTTGCATCGAAATTTAGCGAAATAGTAGAATAACTCCCAAAAATGTTTTTTTTTTCTATTTTTCGTATTAAACAAAAAATATATTTTTGAAATAATATTCCAACAATATGTTTTCGTCTTTTGTTGTTGATGTAATATGGCAGTTATAAATCCTATCGTTAAAATTTTGGTCTCATATTTTTCTACGCGTTGTCTAGAATCTGTACGTATTTTTAATTTATTTTTTTTTCGAGTTTTATTTGGGCTCTAAATTAGAATAAATTAAATTTACTCCAAGATTTTTTCAGTATTTCTTGATTCTCCGCGAAAATAGAAATAAATTTAGTAAATATTTAGGCATCTACGGATAGATATTAAATGCTGTTAACGCTTTATATATAGATTTTCTTATTACAGCAAAAATTGAATTTTTAAATATTTGTTCTTTATAAGGGAATAAAACCCCCCATAACTTTGGAGCGCAGCATCCAATTTTGTGAAAGCGAAAAGGTTTGAAACCACGACTTTTTTTCTTAATCTATGTTGCAAAAACTGCGGATGTGCTCGCAAAAACATTTTTAAAATTTCTTCCCATGGAATTGCAAAAGAAATTTGAAATTTACCATATGTACTTTAAAGAATAAACGGCGTTATGTTCGAGTCGAACTTTTTATATCCTCCAAACACTGCATATGTATATCTATTCCACATATTCGCACTTTTTGCATAGAAGTTCTTCCACCAAAAGGATTTCCAAAATCCAAATTTTTAAAAATTATGCTAATAGCCTCAACAACACAACACATGGTCGTATGTCAAACTGTCCTGAGTATGCTTATAAAAAAACCCTTTAAAATAGCTTTACGTAACGATACATAACATTTTTAATTTTCATGATTTTTGGTGAAGTTGGGCCCCCCCCGAAATGAAATCCTGCGTACGTCCCTGATGTTAGGCATACACGAGGAAAACACAAGGACACTTTTGTACACTTCGGTGGTTTATTCACAACTGATAATCATTCTACAATAGGTACAGGTACTTATATGTATACACCTTACAACATATTCAGGTATGTAAATATTTGCATTGGTACATTTCCAATAGCCTTCTTCAGAGCCTTGAAAAAAACTCTTTAAAAATCCACGCCTTCTTCAGAGCCTTGAAAACAATTCTTAAACAAGTGAGCAAAGGCTATAGTCGGAATGGGGCCGACCATGTGATACCCTACACCACTACCCCTTTGCATAAGCTTTTCACTGCTAAACATTTCTTTTAGGGAATATAATCCGACTACCACCAAAAATAATATGCATCTTTCTCTCTGGGACCCCTATAAGCAACCAAAATTTCGTGACCATCCGATCAAAATTACGACCTGTAGCTTGATTGCAAAAAATTTAAGAATTCGATGCATTATCCAGTAATGTTGTATTTCCCTTGTTTGACCACCTTCGCCAACCTACTTTACACCAATGTAAACGTAATATTTTCTTCTTCCATTTACAGGCTTTGCCGTTGGAATACCACTACTAGAAGCCGATAAATTCACAAAGAATAAAACTTTGAATTTGTCTCCAAATGAGTTTTTCCCCATTCCGACCCCTAAATATTATCCGACTATCGCCAAAATCAATAGGCTTCTTCCTCTGTGGGGCCCCCATCTACCCCCAAAATTTCGTCACCATCCGATCAAAATTCCAACTTGTAGCGTGATTACAAAAAATGGAAAAATTGGGTTTATTTCTGAATTTTGCAATATCTCGGTTTGCTCACTTACGCCAACATACTTTGCATCAATATAAACGAGATCTTTTCTTCTTCCATTGACGGGTATTCCTGTTGGAATACTCCAACCAGAAGCGGAGATATTCGCATAAGAAAAAAACGTTGACCTTCCTCCACATAAACTTTTCGCTTATTCCGACTCCTGAATATTATACGACCATCACCAAACTAAATTGGTTTCTTCCTCTGTGGGACCCGCATCCACTCCCAAAAAACTCGTGACGATCCGATCAAAATTGCGACCTGTGGCGTGACTACAAGCAAATCAGAAAATGGGATGCATTACCGACTATTGCGATATCTCTGTTGTTTGAGCAGCTATGACAAGCTACTTTACATCGTTGTAAAGGTGATATTTTCTACTTTCCTTGCCAGGTTTTGCTTTTGATATACCTCTTAAAAAACAGAGATATTGGATTTGAAATAAAACGTAGACCTTTTCTCTAAATAAGTTTTTGCCCATTCCGACCCCTGAATATTATCCGACCATCATTCAATTCAGTAGGCTTCTTCCCCTGTGGGACTCCCATTTACCCCCAAAATTTCGTGACGATCCGATCAAAATTGCGACCTGTAGCGTGATTACAAAAAAATCGGAAAATGGGATGCATTATCGACTATTGCCATATCTCTGCTATTTGACTACCTACGACAACCTACTTTACATCGTTGTAAAGGTGATATTTTCTACTTTCCTTGCTAGGTTTTGCTTTAGATATACCTCTAAAAAAAACAGAGATATTTGCTTTGAAATAAAACGTTGACCTTTCCCCAAATAAGTGTTTGCCCATTTCAACCCCAGAATATTATCCGACCATCATCAAAATCAATAGGCTTCTTTCTCTTTGGGACCTCCATTAACCCCCAAAATTTCGTGACGATCCGATCAAAATTGCGACCTGTAGCGTGATTACAAAAAAATCGGAAAATGGGATGCATTATCGACTATTGCGATATCTCCGTCATTTGGTTACCTACGCCGACCTAGTTTGCATCATTGTAAAGACGGGATCTTCTACTTTCATAGTCAGGCTTTGCTTTTGGAAATTTTACAGCTAAAGCTGTGATATTCGTCAATATAATTAAAATCGCAAAAATGAAAATTGGGGTTTTATTTGCTACTATTGTGATGTCTTCGTTGTTTGATCACCTACGAGCACCTACTTTACATCATTAGAAAGGTGATATTTTCTACTTTAATTGTCAGGTTTTGCTTTTGGTATACCCCAACTAGAAGCTGAGATATTCGCTTTGGAAAAAAACGTTGTCTTTTTATCCACCTAAGTTTTTTGCCCTTTCCAACCCCTAAATATTATCCGACCATCACCAAAATCAATAGGCTTCTTCCCCTACGGGACCCCCATCAACATGCAAAATTTCGTGAAGATCCGATCAAAATTGCGACCTGTAGCGTGATTACAAGGTTTAGATGGACAGACGGACGGACTGACGGACTGACGGACGGACGGACTGACGGACGGACACACATAGCCAGATCGACTCAGCTCGTCGAGACATTCATTATACCCTACACCACTATGTGGGGAGGGTATTATAAGTTGGTTTTGGCCAAAAAGTTTGTAACGCATCGAAATAATGGTCGTAGACCCATACATATATATATCAAAATGAATGTCTCGACGAGCTGAGTAGATCTGGCTATGTGTGTCCGTCCGTCCGTCCGTCCGTCTGTCCGTCTGTCCGTCTGTCCATCTAAACCTTGTAATCACGCTACAGGTCGCAATTTTGATCGGATCGTCACGAAATTTTGCATGTTGATAGGGGTCCCGGAGGGGAAGAAGCCTATTGATTTTGGTGATGGTCGGATAATATTTAGGGGTCGGAAAGGGCAAAAAACTTAGGTGGATAAAATGACAACGTTTTTTTCCAAAGCGAATATCTCAGCTTCTATACGGGGTATACCAAAAGCAAAACCTGACAATGAAAGAAGAAAATATCACCTTTCTAATGATGTAAAGCAGGTGCTCGTAGGTAATCAAACAACGAAGATATAACAATAGTAGCAAATAAAACCCCAATTTTCATTTTTGCGATTTTAACTATATTGGCGAATATCACAGCTTTGGTTAAAAACTTTCCAAAAGCAAAGTCTGACTATGAAAGTAGAAGATCCCGTCTTTACAATGGTGGAAACTAGGTCGGCGTAGGTAACCAAATAACGGAGATATCGCAATAGTCGGTAATACATCCCGTTTTTCTATTTTTTGGAAATCACGCTACAGGTCGCAATTTTAATCGGATCGTCACGAAAACTTGAGGGTTAATGGGGGTCTCACAGATGAAGAAGCCTATTGATTTTGGTGTTGGTCGGATAATAATTAGGGGTCGGAATGGGCAAACACTTATTTGGAGAAAAGTCAACATTTTATTTTAAAACCAATATCTCTGTTTCTTTAAGAGGTATATCAAAAGCAAAACCTGGCAAGGAAAGTAGAAAATATCACCTTTACAAGGATGTAAAATAGGTTGTCGTAGGTGGTCAAATAGCAGAGATATGGCAATAGTCGATAATGCATCCCATTTTCCGATTTTCTTGTAATCACACTACAGGTCGCAATTTTGATCGGATCGTCACGAATTTTTGGGGGTTAATGGGGGTCCCAAAGAGAAAGAAGCCTATTGATTTTGATGATGGTCGGATAATATTCAGGGGTTGGAATGGGCAAACACTTATTTGGAGAAAGGTCAACGTTTTATTTCAAAGCCAATATCTCTGTTTATTTTAGAGGTACATCAAAGGCAAAACCTGGCAAGGAAAGTAGAAAATATCACCTTTACAAGGATGTAAAATAGGTTGTCGTAGGTGGTCAAATAGCAGAGATATGGCAATAGTCGATAATGCGTCCTATTTTCCAATTTTTTTGTAATCACGGTTTTTTTGTAATCGGTCGCAATTTTCATCGGATCGTCACGAATTTTTTGGGAGTTGATGCGGGTCCCACAGAGGAAGAAGCCTATTTAGTTTGGTGATGGTCGGATAATATTCAGGAGTCGGAATAAACGAAAAGCTTATGTGGAGAAATGTCAACGTTTTTTATGCGAATATCTCCGCTTCTGGTTCGAGTATTCCAAAAGGAATACCCCTCAATGGCAGAAGAAAGGATCTCGTTTATATTGATGCAAAGTATGTTGGCATAAGTGAGCAAACCGAGATATTGCAAAATTCAGTAATATACCCAATATTTCCATTTTTAGTAATCACGCTACAAGTTGGAATTTTGATCGGATAGTGACAAAATTTTTGGGGGTAGATGGGGGCCCCACAGAGGAAGAAGCCTATTGATTTTGGTGATAGTCGGACAATATTTAGGGGTCGGAATGGGGAAAAACTCGTTTGGAGACAAATTCAAAGTTTTTTTCTTTGTGAATATATCGGCTTCTAGTAGGGGTATACCAACGGCAAAGCCTGTCTATGGAAGAAGAAAATATTACCTTTACATTGGTGTAAAGCAGGTTGGCGAAGGTGGTCAAACAAGGGAGATACCACAATAGTCGGTAATGCATCCAATTCTTCCATTTTTTGCAATCAAGGTCGTAATTTTGATCGGATGGTCACGTAATTTTGGTTGCATATGGGGGTCCCAGAGAGAAAGAGGCATATTATTTTTGGTGGTAGTCGGATTATATTCCCTAAAAGAAATGTTTACCAGTTAAAAGCTTATGCGCAGGGGTAGTGGTGTAGGGTATCACATGGTCGGCTCCGTCCCGACTATAGCCTTTGCTCACTTGTTTTGGTATATATAAGTATGGGTCTACGACCATTATTTCGATGCGTTACAAACTTTTTGGCCAAAACCAACTTATAATACCCTCCCCACATAGTGGTGTAGGGTATAAAAATCCACGACTTCTTCAAAGCCTTGAACATTTTTTTAAAAATCCACGCCTTCTTTAAAGCCTTGAAAATTTTTTTTAAAAATCCACGCCTTCTTCAAAGCCTTGAAAATTTTTTTAAAAATCCACGCCTCCTTCAGAGCCTTGAAAAAAATTCTTAGAAAATTCACGCCTTCTTCAGAGCCTTGAACAAAAATCCTAAAAAATCCACGCCTTCTTCAGAGCCTTACAAAAATTCTTAAAAAATCCACGACTTCTTGAGAGCCTTCGAAAAAATTCTTCAGGAAACCACGCCTCCTGCAGAGCCTTCGAAAGAAATCGTGGATCTTTGAAGAATTTTTTAAGCTATGAAGAAGGCGTGAATCTTTTAAAATTTTTTTAAGCCCTGAAGAAAGCGTGGATCTTTTAAGAATTGTGTGCATGGCTCTGAAGGAGGCGTGGATCTTTTAAGATTTTTTTTTCAAGGCTCTGAAGTAGGCGTGGATGTTTTAAGAATATTTTTTCATGTCTCTGAAGGAGGCGTGGATGTTTTAAAAATATTTTTTCAAGGCTCTGAAGGAGCCGTTTATGTTTTAGGATTTTTTCAAGGCGTTGAAGGAGCCGTTGATGTTTTAGGATTTTTTCAAGGCTCTGAAGGAGCCGTTGATGTTTTAGGATTTTTTCAAGGCGTTGAAGGAGCCGTTGATGTTTTAGGATTTTTTCAAGGCTCTGAAGGAGCCGTTGATGTTTTAGGATTTTTTCAAGGCTCTGAAGTAGGCGTGGACGTGTTAATAATTCTTTTCAAGGCTCTGGAGGAGGCTTGGATGTGTTCATTATTTTTTCAATATTTTGGAGGTGGCGTGGGTGATTTAAGAATTTTTTCAAGGCTCTGAAGAAGGCGTGGGTTTTTTTATAAATTTTTTTGTCAAGACTTTGGAGGATGCGTGGATGTTTTAAGATTTTTTCAAGACACTGAAGGAGGCGTAGATGTTTTAAGATTTTTTTTTCAAGGAGGCGTGGATGTTTTAAGAATATTTTGCAAGGATCTGAAGGAGGCGTGGATGTTTTAAGAATTTTTTCAAGGATCTGAAGGAGGCGTGGATGTTTTAAGAATATTTTGCAAGGATCTGAAGGAGGCGTGGATGTTTTAAGAATATTTTGCAAGGATCTGAAGGAGGCGTGGATGTTTTAAGAATATTTTGCAAGGATCTGAAGGAGGCGTGGATGTTTTAAGAATTTTTTCAAGGATCTGAAGGAGGCGTGGATGTTTTAAGAATATTTTGCAAGGATCTGAAGCAGGCGTGGATGTTTTAAGAATATTTTGCAAGGATCTGAAGGAGGCGTGGATGTTTTAAGAATATTTTGCATGGATCTGAAGGAGGCGTGGATGTTTTAAGAGTATTTTGCAAGGATCTGAAGGAGGCGTGGATGTTTTAAGAATATTTTGCAAGGATCTGAAGGAGGCGTGGATGTTTTAAGAATATTTTGCAAGGATCTGAAGGAGGCGTGGATGTTTTAAGAATATTTTGCAAGGATCTGAAGGAGGCGTGGATGTATTAAGAATTTTTTCAAGGAGGCGTGGATGTTTTAAGAATTTTTTCAAGGAGGCGTGGATGTTTTAAGAATTTTTTCAAGGAGGCGTGGATGTTTTAAAAATATTTTGCAAGGATCTGAAGGAGGCGTGGATGTTTTAAGAATATTTTGCAAGGATCTGAAGGAGGCGTGGATGTTTTAAGAATATTTTGCAAGGATCTGAAGGAGGCGTGGACGTTTTAAGAATATTTTGCAGGGAGATCTGAAGGAGGCGTGGATGTTTTAAGAGTATTTTGCAAGGATCTGAAGGAGGCGTGGATGTTTTAAGAATATTTTCCAAAGCTCTGAAGGAGGCGTGGATGTTTTAAGAATATTTTGCAGGGAGATCTGAAGGAGGCGTGGATGTTTTAAGAGTATTTTGCAAGGATCTGAAGGAGGCGTGGATGTTTTAAGAATATTTTCCAAAGCTCTGAAGAAGGCGTGGATGTTTTAAGAATATTTTCCAAAGCTCTGAAGAAGGCGTGGATTTTTTAAATAATTTTTTTCAAGGCTCTGAAGGAAGCGGTGTTGTTTTAAGAATTTTTTTCGAGGCTCTGAAGGAGGCATGTATGTTTTAAGAATTTTTTCAAGGCACTGAAGGCAGCGTGGATAGTTTAAGAATTTTTTTTCAAGGCTCTAAAGGAGCCGTGGATGTTTTAAAAATTTTTTCAAGGCTCTGAAGAAGGCGTGGATGTTTTAACAATTTTTTTTAAGGCTCTGAAGTAGGCGTGGATATTTTAGGAATTTTTTTTCTAGACTCTGAAAGAAGCGTGGTTGTTTTAAGAATTTTTTTCTAGGCTTGAAAGGAGGCATTGTTCTTTTAAGATCTTTTTAACTCTCTGAATTTTTCCCCAAATTATTGTGCCATACCCTCAAATATGCTGGCAATTGCAACGACTGCAGCTTCAACTGTCATTGTGCAACATGTAAACTTCTAGACTAAATACGGCAAAAGAGACAGAGAGAGTGAGTGAGTAAGAGGCCAGAAGGCCGAGGAAAAAATAGATCAGGACTTTTATGTAAATTGGAAAAGTTTTACCTTAATTTTTTGTTGTTATTGTGTGTGTCACATTTTAAACGTTGAAGGCCTTCCCGTCCCGACATGACAGGCACAAATGCAACAACCACTTTTGTTGGGATGGGCTGTTGCATGCAGCATCAACCAGCAACAGCAACAATTACAACAGCATTTATTTCAGTTGCAGTGTCAGTTATGTTTATTGCTGCTGGTAGTAGTGGTGATGGTGGTGCTGCTGATGATGCTGTAAGTCCAGTAAAGTTTATTGCTGTCGTTGTTGTTGTTGTTATTGCTGCTGGTGTTGTAACAAACAGAACTCAAAAGTAATGATAGGATTTCATTAAAATTTTGTTTTATATAAAAATTGTTTGATGTTCTTTAGTTTTTGGTTTCATTCGAATCTATGAGGTTGTGAATATGTGTGCTAGCTACTGTTGTTGTTGATACAAATAGTTGTTGTATTCGTTGTTGTATCTTTTGAAGTTTTTGGTTTCAGTTTATTCATCTATGTGTATTTTATTTTGTTTGTTTGTTGGCTTTCCTTTTGTTGCATGTTTAGTTGGAAGTGGTTCTTTGCAAAGTCATAACCAACAAAGGATATGTATAATGGTTTAATTAAAAAAAAAGAAGAACAACAACCACAACAATAATGCAAAAGAGAAGCATGTATACAAAGCATAATGTGCAACACATTACCAACTCTAATGAAACAGATACTCTCCACTACATAAATTCAGGTGTCCTATTTTAGAATCATTACAAAGAATAGAAGTTGCACACACAAACAGTAATCCATTTTCTTTGTATTTGAAATTGAAAGCATTTTGCCACATTTGAAGTTGTAATACTGCCACAAGTTTCGGATATTTGAATTAGAATGGGAAGAAAACTAAGTGAAAATAATGCCAAAAGATTTGTTATGGAGTTTTACACGGTCTCCTATTCTATAGAAGCCTCTTTTATTCTATAGAAGTCTCCTATTGAGGTCTTCTATTCTATAGAAGCCTCCTATGGAGGCCTTCTATTCTATAGAAGCCTCCTATGGAGGTCTTCTATTCTATAGAAGCCTCCTACGGAGGTCTTCTATCGTATAGAAGCTTCCTACGGAGGTCTTCTATTCTATAGAAGCCTCCTACGGAGGTCTTCTGTTCTATGGAAGGTTGCTACGGAGGTCTTCTATTCTAAACAAGCCCAATACGGAGGTCTTTTATTCTAAAGAAGCCCCCTACGGAGGTCTTCTATTCTATAGAAGCCTCCTACGGAAGTCTTCTGTTCTATAGAAGCCTCCTACGGAGGTCTTCTATTCTATAGAAGCCTCCTACGGAGGTCTTATATTCTATAGAAGCCTCCAACGGAGGTCTTCTATTCTATAGAAGCCTCCTACGGAGGTCTTCTATTCTATAGGTCTTCTATTCTATAGAAGCCTCCTACGGAGGTCTTCTATCCTATAGAAGCTTCCTACGGAGGTCTTCTATTCTATAGAAGACTCCTACGGAGGTCTTCTATTCTACAGAAGCCTCCTACGGAGGTCTACTATTCTATAGAAGCCTCCTACGGAAGTCTTCTATTCTATAGAAGCCTCGTACGGAGGTCTTCTATTCTATAGAAGCCTCGTACGGAGGTCTTCTATTCTATAGAAGCCTCCTACGGAGGTCTTCTATTCTATAGGTCTTCTATTCTATAGAAGCCTCCTACGGAGGTCTTCTATCCTATAGAAGCTTCCTACGGAGGTCTTCTATTCTATAGAAGACTCCTACGGAGGTCTTCTATTCTATAGAAGACTCCTACGGAGGTCTTCTATTCTATAGAAGCCTCCTACGGAGGTCTACTATTCTATAGAAGCCTCCTACGGAAGTCTTCTGTTCTATAGAAGCCTCCTACGGAGGTCTTCTATTCTATAGAAGCCTCGTACGGAGGTCTTCTATTCTATAGAAGCCTCGTACGGAGGTCTTCTAGTCTATAGAAGCCTCGTACGGAGGTCTTCTATTCTATAGAATCCTCCTACGGAGGTCTTCTATTCTATAGAAGCCTCCAACGGAGGTCTTCTATTCTATAGAAGCCTCCAACGGAGGTCTTCTATTCTATAGAAGCCTCCAACGGAGGTCTTCTATTCTATAGAAGCCTCCAACGGAGGTCTTCTATTCTATAGAAGCCTCCTACGAAGGTCTTCTAAACTATAAAAGCCCGGAGATCTTCTATACTATAGAAGCCTCCTACGGAGGTCTTATATTCTATAGAAGCCTCCTACGGATGTCTTCTATTCTATAGGAGCCTCCTACGGAGGTCTTCTATTCTATAGAAGCCTCCTACGGAGGTCTTATATTCTATAGAAGCCTCCTACGGAGGCCTTCTATTCTATTGAAGCCTCCTACGGAGGTCTTCTATTCTATAGAAGCCTCCTACGGAGGTCTTCAATTCTATAGAAGCCTCCTACGGAGTTCCTCTATTCTATAGAAGCCTCCTACTGAGGTTTCTCAGTCACATTTTCCCCCATATCTATGTTAGAGATTTGCTCAAATCATTGGGTGACGATGGGGTGTGGCTCCTAGGCAAATCAACAACAACCCCGATACTGGGTTATTCAAGGAGGAGAAAGTTAGAAAAAGTAAAAAAGATAAAACGGTAGCTTTTTTCACTTTTTCTGACTTTCTCCTTTTTTAATCTTAAGGTGTAGTCAGTCCGCGGAGAATATAAAATATCTGAGTAGTGTTATTTTCCTTGTTTGAAAATTATTGAGTAGATATCTTCAGAACCTTTCATCATTGGTTTTCCTTTATAGAGGGTTTAACTTCTATCAAAACTTCTAGTTTCAATAACTAACCAAAGCAAAATTATATAAGTTTCTATGTAATATCACTAAAATGGGTAAAGTTTTCCAAGCATTCTCTTACCAATGTATGTGTATTCAAATAAACTTGCAGCATTTGCAACATAAAATATTTTTCAAATGAAATACGTAACGTAAACAATTTATCGATATGTTTTTCGTTTACAACGAGGCAATTAAACTTTTGCCATTACCTCAATGCAAACATTTGAAATCATATTGAAACTAATAAATTTGATTTCTCCTTTTTTCCTATCTAATCTCTTTACTTTTCATTTCATGAACTGATGTAGGAAAAAGGAAAATGCTTTGAATGAAAGTTTTATTGCAGCCGTTTGTTACTTCTTCGCAGCACCCTTTGAAAAAATGATTAAAACTTTCAATAGTTAATATCCTCTAACATCATAAATAGCTTATTGAAAAAAGTTAATCTATAGGTAAGCTGTTTAGAGGATTGTTGTAAAATTATATAGAAGAGTTTGAAATAAGGTGAATGAATAGTATCTCAGCTTATGGAGAAGAATGGTTTAATACAGCATCCGGCAAAAAGGGGCACACGTGCCCTTGATGAGAATAACAACAGAACCACCACTACTCAGTCTTCGTTCGGAAGTCAATGAACAAGGTTCTGTTGTCGCTTGTTTCAATGATTTTTATTTTTAGCAATGCATTTACGCACAGGCTGTTTGTGGAGAGAGTCGTATGCGTGAGGCCGCAAACAATGCGTTTGTATTGGTGCCGATACCTGGTTTAATAGATGTACATATTCTATGAAATAAGTTATTTCCCAATGGCTAATAATTGGGCGCCATACAATTTTACTAGAAACCCACCGATTTGGTGTCAAAATTAGCTATTAAAATATCCATGATTGAACCCCCACAATTTCTCTTAGAAAATATCCATGATTGATTGTCATAATTTTTTTAAAAAGTCAACAACAATTGGCGCCTTCATTTTTCTATGCCAAAGTCCGCGATTGAACGGCTATATTTTTACTAATAAACAACGCTTGAGTGACACAATTTTCCTTCTAAAGATACCATTAAAAAAAACCCAACAATTGGGCGCCATAATATTCTAGTAAAAACCCAATGATTGGTTGTCCCGAATTACTACCTACTGAACTACCGATTCAACGCCACAGATTTCTTAGAATAGACCGATTTGCCTGAAGAATTGTTCCTTAAAAATGCCCTCAATTAGGCGCCACAATTTGTTTCTATGAAGATACATACGATTGGGCGCCACAATGTCTCCATGGAAAGACCCAGTATTGTGTGATAAAATGTGTCTATGCGAAGACCTACACCAGCTTTTACTACCGGATGCCGCAATATTAAACTAAATTCTCATGATCAGATGAAGCAGATATTTATGAAAAGGCCTATGCTTCGCCTCCAAATTGTACCAACTCTCGATTGGGCGCCACAATAATCTACCAAACGACTTATCCATCGATGCCACAATTTTCTGCAAAAATACTAGGGGTCTGAAGGCTCATAGGAGTCGTAAATGTTTTGAAGTTCCTGAAGGAGGCGTGGATGTTTAAAGAATTTGTCTAAGGCTCTGAACGAGGTGTGGATGTTCTAAAAATCTTTTCAGGGCTTTGAATGAGACGTGCGTCTTTTAAGAATTTTTGCAAGGCTCTGAAGGAGGCGTGGATGTTCTAAAAAAGATTTTCAGGCTTGGATGTTCTCAAAAAGATTTGCAAGGCTCTGAAGTAGGCGTGGATGTTCTAAGATTTTTTTTAATGTTCTAAGAATTTAACCCCAAATTTTTCTATGAAGATACATACGATTGGGCGCCAAAATAATCTACAAAAGACTTACCCTTCCACTTTAAAATTTTCTGCAAAAATATTTCGGCTCTGAAGGCTCGTAGGAGGCATAGATCTTTTACAGGTTTTGAATTTTGGATTTTTTAAGAATATTTTTTTCAAGGCTCTGCAATAGACATGGATTTTTTTAAGAATACTTTTTCAAGGATCTGCAAAAAACGTGGATATTTTAAGAATATTTTTTCAAGGCTCTACAAAAAGCGTGGAATTTTAAGAATTTTTTGTTAAGGCTCTACATTAGCGTATATATTTTAAAATTATTTTTTTCAAGGCTCTGAAGGAGGCGTGCATATTCTATGAAATTTTTTCAAGGCTCTGTAGGAGGCGTGGATGTTTTGAGATTTTTTTCAAGGTTCCTCTACAATAGGTGTGGAATATTAAGAATTTTTCTCAAGGCTCTACACTAGGCGCGGATATTTTAAAAATATTTTTCAAGACTTTGAAGAAGGCGTGGATGTTCTAAGAATTTCTTCAAGGCTCTTTTAAGAATTTTTTAAGGCTCTACAAAAAGCGTGGAATTTTAAGAATTTTTTTCAAGGCTCCACAAAAAACGTGGAATTTTAAGAATTTTTTTCTCAAGGCACTACATTAGGCGTGGATATTTTAAAAATATTTTTGTAAGACCCTGAAGGAGGCGTGGATGTTATAAGAATTTTTTTCAAGGCTTCGAAGGAGGCTTGAATGTTTTAAGAATGATATTCAAGGCTATTTTAAGAATTTTTTAAGAGGCTATGAAGGAGACTTAGATCATTTAAGATTTTTTTCAAGGCTCTAAAGGAGGCGTGTGTTTTTTTTTAAATCTTGTCAAGTATATGAATGGGGCATGGATGTTTTGAGAATATGTTTTCAATGCTCTGCAATAGGTGGGGATTTTTTAAGAATATGTTTTCAAGGCTCTGCAGTAGGCGTGGATTTTTTAAGAATATTTTTCAAGGCTCTGCAATAGGAGTGAAGAAGGCGTGCATATTTTAAGAATATTATTCAAGGCTCTAAAAGAGCCGTGAAGAAGGCGTGAATTTTTTAAGAATTTTTTTCAAGGCTTTGAAGGTGCCTTTGATGTTTTAAGAATATTATTCAAGACTCTACAATAGGCGTGAAATTTTAAAAATTTTTCTTCAAGGCTCTACATTAGGCATTGGTATTTTAAAAATATATATATATTTTTTTTTTTGACTCTGAAGGAGGCTTTATTTTTTAAGATTTTTTTCGTGGATATGAAGGAGACTTGGTTCTTTTAAGATTTTTTTTTCATGGCTCTGAAGGAAAAATTATAAAAGGTCAACAATTGAGCGCCTTCATTTTTCTGTGCTAACGTCCGCTACTGAACGGCTATATTTTCTACTAATAGCCAACGCTTGAGCGACATAATTTTCCTTCTAAAGACTTATGCTTGGGCATCACACATTTTTTTTTTTCAAAATACCCAGCAATTGGGCGCCACAATATTCTAGTAAAAACCCAATGATTGATTGAGCCGAATTACTAATTTAAAATCCGCGATTTAACGCCACAGATTCTCTTATAAAAGGTCAACGATTTGCCGCAAAAATTTTCCTCAGAGAGGCCCTCAATAAGGCGCAACTATTTTCCATGAAGAGACATACGATTGGGCGAAATAATGTCTCTATGGAAAGACGCAGTATTGGATAATGATATGCCTACCTAATATTATCACGGAGTGCCTTAGCTAATTATAAATGGAAGGTGCTCATAGATGAGAAATATCAAGAAACAAAAAAATCGCCGGAGGGATTTTCAAATAAATCGCGATTTAAGTTCACATTTTTAGGGGTTCATTAGGTCTTCACTATGTTGCTTGGAAACCGCGGGACCTCTGTAAATGGACCTAAAGAAAATTTTGTAACTGTGAAAATTTTCCACAAGACTGACGTTCATGATATTTTCGTAGGTTTTACCGTTTTTGAGATATAGAAGTTTAAATTGAGACAATGCACTGACTGTATCGCCTCCTTAAAAAACAATGTCATTACTGCAATTTCCCAAATTAAACTTATATATCTTGAAAATGGTACAACCTAGGGAAAAATAAATCATCCTATCTTGTAGAGAATTCAGCTTCAACATTTTCTTAAGTCCCATTTTGATATGACTTGCGGTTTCCAAGCAAAATCTTCAAGACTTAAGATAAAAAACTAAAAATTTGAACTGAACCTCTTTATCTCAAAAATTATAAAACCTATGAAAAAACCTTTGAAAACCAATTTGAACTTCTATATCTCAAAAACGGTAAAACCTACGAAAATATCATAAAGGTCAATCTTATGGAGAATTTTCACAGCTACAACATTTGCTTAAGTCTTATTTACATAGGACTCGCGGTTTCCAAGCAAAATCGTGAAAACCTAAATAACACCTAAAAATTTGAACTTACATCGCGATTTATTTAAAAATCCCTCCGCGATTTTTTTGTTTTTTTGATATTTCTCATCTATAAGCATTGTAGTTTCAGAATCTGCAAAAACTTCCCAGGTGTAAGCACCTTCCATTTAAATTTGGTTAAGGCACACCGTGTTATACTACACAATATTAAACTAAATGCTCACAATCAGATGTCACAGATATTTTTGAATAGGCCTATGCTTTGCTACCAAATTGGACTACAAAACAACTCCTAATTGGGCGCCAAAATAATCTACAAAAGACTTATACTTCCATGTTAAAATTTTCTGCAAAAATATTACGGCTGTGAAGGCTCGTAGGAGGCGTAGATGTTTTACAGGTTTTGAGTTCTTTAAGAATATTCTTTCAATGCTCTACAATAGTCGTGAATTTTTTAAGAATATTTTTTCAAGGCTCTGCAATAGTCGTGGATTTTTTAAGAATATTATTTCAAGACTCTACAAAAGGCGTGGAATTTTAAGAATTTTTTCTCAAGGCTCTGCAAAAAGGCGTGGAATTTTAAGAATTTTTCTCAAGGCTCTACATTAGGTGCGGATATTTTAAAAATATGTTTTCAAGGCTCTGAAGGAAGCGTGGATATTCTCAGAATTTCTTTCAAGGCTCTGAAGGAGGCGTGGGTATTTTAAAAATATTTTCTCAATACTCTGAAGGATTCTAAGAAGTCTAAGATGTTCTAAGAATTTTTTCTCAGGGCTCTACATTAGGCGTGGCATTTTAAGAATTCTCAAGGCTCTACATTATGCGTGGAGTTTTAAGAGTTTTCAAGGCTCTACATTATGTGTGGACATTTTAAACATATTTTCTCATGACTCTGAAGGAGGCGTGGATATTTTAAAAATATTTTCTCAATACTCTGAAGGAGGCTTGGATTTTTTAAGAATATTTTCTCAAGACTCTGAAGGATTCTAGGAAGTCTAGGATGTTCTAAGAATTTTTTCTCAGGGATCTACATTAGGCGTGGAATTTTAAGAATTTTCAAGGCTCTACATTAGGCTTAGAATTTTAACATTTCTCAAGGCTCTACATTACGAATGGAATTTTAAGAGTTCTCAAGGCTCTACATTAGGCGTGGATATTTTAAAAATATTTTTTTCAAGACTCTGAAGAAGCGGAGATATTTCAAAAATATTTCCTCAAGACTCTGAAGGAGGTGTGGATATTAAAAATATTTTCTCAAGACTCTGAAGGAGGCGTGGATATTTTTAAAATTTTTTTTAAGACTCAGAAGGAGGCGTGTATATTTTAAAAATATTTTCTCAAGACTATGAAGGAGGCGTGGATATTTTAAAAATATTTTCTCAATACTCTGAAGGAGGCGTGGATTTTAAAAATATTTTCTCAAGACTATGAAGGAGGCGTGGATATTTTAAAAATATTTTTCAAGACTATGAAGGAGTCGTGGATATTTTAAAAATATTTTTCAAGACTATGAAGGAGTCGTGGATATTTTAAAAATATTTCTCAAGACTATGAAGGAGGCGTGGATATTTTAAAAATATTTTCTCAAGACTATGAAGGAGTCGTGGATATTTTAAAAATATTTTTCAAGACTATGAAGGAGTTGTGGATATTTTAAAAATATTTTTCAAGACCCTGAATGATTCTAAGAAGTCGAAGATGTTCTAGGAATTTTTCACAGGGCTCTACATTAGGCGTGGAATTTGGATATTTTAAAAATATTTTTCAAGACCCTGAATGATTCTAAGAAGTCTAAGATGTTCTAAGAATTTTTCTCAGGGCTCTACATTAGGCGTGGAATTTTAAGAATTCTTAAGGCTCTACATTAGGCTTAAAATATTTGCTCAATACTCTGAAGGAGGCGTGGATATTTTAAAAATATTTGTTCAAGACTCTGAAGGAGGCGTGGATATTCTAAGAATATCTTTTCAAGGCTCTGAAGTAGGCGTGGAATTTTAAGAATTCTTAAGGCTCTACATTAGGCGTGGAATTTTAAGAGTTCTCAAAGCTCTACATTAGGCTTAAAAATATTTGCTCAATACTCTGAAGGAGGCGTGGATATTTTAAAAATATTTGTTCAAGACTCTGAAGGAGGCGTGGATATTCTAAGAATATCTTTTCAAGGCTCTGAAGTAGGCGTGGAATTTTAAGAATTCTTAAGGCTCTACATTAGGCGTGGAATTTTAAGAGTTCTCAAAGCTCTACATTAGGCTTAAAAATATTTGCTCAATACTCTGAAGGAGGCGTGGATATTTTAAAAATATTTGTTCAAGACTCTGAAGGAGGCGTGGATATTCTAAGAATATCTTTTCAAGGCTCTGAAGTAGTCGTGGATGTTTTAAGAATTTTTTTCAAGGCTCTGAAGAAGGCGTGTATATTTTAAGAAAGTTTTTTTCAAGGCTCTGAAGGATGCGTGGATGTTTTAAGATTTTTTTCAAGGCACTGAAAGAGGCGTGGATTTTTTAAAATTTTTTCAAGGCTCTGAAGAAGGCGTATATGTTTTAAGATTTTTTTTCGCGGCTCTGAAAAAGGCATAGATGTTTTAAGAATTTGTTTGCAAGGCTCTGAAGAAGGCTTGGATCTTTTTGGTTGGACGAAGTAGTCATGACGTGGATCTTTTAAGAATTTTTTTCTAGGCTCTGAAGAAGATGTGTATATTTTAGGAATTTTTTAAAGGCTCCCAAGAGAGGTATATGTTTCTATAACTTCTTTTTAAGATATTTTTCAAGGCTCTGTAACAGGTGTGTATTTTTTAAGATTTTTTTTTAAAACTCTGAAGGATGCTTGGAGCAAAAATCTTCCTCTGACACCAAAACATGTCCCGAATATAAAGAGGAGAATCCAGAATAGTATTGATACTCTGAAAATTTCCATAAAAATATGGTGTACAGCATTCTTTTTCCGAACGATGCATACTTGAGTGCCAAAATCTATCTATCAGTCACTATTGGGCGCCATAATTTCGACTAAAAGACCGATGATTTTCCTCAAAAAGATCCAGAATTGTGTAGAAAAATCTATGAGTTAGAAACCACAAAATTTTAGAAAAATTCCCCGAATTTTTCATATAAAAAATGTATTCAAGCTGAAGAGCCAAAACATTCTAGAAAAATATTGAAATATGTTCAAGTGGAGTAGAATTGAAAAATTCTCCACATTTCCCATAAAAGATTGTTGACAACATTTTTCTTCCAAACAAATCATGATTGGGCACCAGAACCTATTACTTAAATTACCATTATTGGGCGCCATAATTTTTACTCAAAGTCCGACAATGTACCCGAACGGTCCTAAAAGAAAATTCACTTTAAGTAGTCCGAAGTTTCAACTTTAGCCAATGTTTCAACTATTGGGAGGGAGGTCCAGAAGTAGAGCACCGATATACTCCACTTTCAAAATTGATGTATGTTTGGAAAACTATTACGATGTGCAAAGATGGGCCGATTGGGTACTCTCTTCGAGAGTCATCTTGCACACTAACCATTTTAGTTGGGTTCTTACAGTTTTATGGCAATTATCTCAGGAAGTATGGATGTACCCCCGAAACAATTTGTATCGTCTCAACAGGAGCAGCACTTGTACGATTTTTTTTTTAATTTTGTGTGACAAGTGCCCAAATGAGTGGACCGATATAGTCCATATTAGAAACTAATTTATGACTGGAAAAATTGAATCAAACCGGTTACTTACCTAGAGAATTATCGTGCGCATCATTTTAACGATAAAATTTAAACGTTTGGGTGGGGATACCCGAAGTAGTGGACCGAAAAAGTCCATATTCGAACAAAATATAACTTTGAACAGAATTATAAAAGGTGTAAAGCTTGGCTTCTTGCTCGCTAATATCATTGCTCGCTAATATCATTGCTCGCTAATATAGCTTGGCCTTGTGAACATTTACTGGCATACCCACTTTAGCAGGATCACATGAAACTCTACTTGTCTTCTTGTATGAAACCTCGTTTCGTACTAAACTGTTCGGGGATGTTCTTGTGTCTTTTTAAGTAAAAACCTTTTAAAAGAACCTCACGCACAAAATTATTATAAAATTTTTATTTATCTCGTTTTTGGGCAATTTTTTAAAGTCCCTTTAAGCAGATGCTTTAATGATTGGAGTCATTGGAGAGGACGAATCTCAGTGGGAGGTTTTCTGTGTTACGGCAAGAGATGCTTCCTCCTCAGAGCGCTCCCTGGATGCTTCGAGCACTGTTGACTGGAGATTTATATTTTTTCAGTGGGTCCTCAAGGGTTTGAGAGCTTGGTCCTCAAGCATTTGAGAGCACCAGAGCTACTGATAGTTCTTCAAAATCTTTCGGGGCGGAACACTTCACTACCATCTCCCCATGAGTAAGAATTGAACTGCCTTATCCGGGTTTTAGACATCAGAATTAACGTAAGAATATATATTATTGCACGAGAGTACGTACCAGCGTGCATTGCAGATGCTTGTAATCGACTTAAATTTTAGAAAAGGGGTTTCGCTCCTCTCAGTGAATTGACAGAAGGTAGCAGTGAGGTGAAAGAGAAACATCATGTCGTCTCTACAGCCTCCTTAATCTGAGTTTTAGCATTGGTGAAGCCTGCTGTCAATACAATAAAATTGCTTATCAAATCCTGTACTCGATGTCTGTGACCTCTTTAATCGAACATTTACTGCAGTCAAGCTAAAACACCTTTCAATAAAAGTGGTTTTCACTGGGCCGTTATCCACGCTTGTTGTATCGGCAACAATCACACAACTGATCCGCATAGGTTGAACACATCTAACGCATTCGGCATTCCTTCTGCGATTGTTTCAGCGTTCCCATCATTCAATTTGAACGCAGCGAACTTACGTTCTATAGATTCATATTAAAAGCTCTCGAGATGTTCGTAGTCAAAGTGCATGCTCCACTTCTCCAGATGAAGCTTGCTTACCAAGCATCTTTCTTGGAGATAGCCTTGAGGATACCGACTGAAAATATGTTGGGATTTCAATTCGTTAACGGAAATCTGGCGGCTGCTTTATGCGACGACAGCTTCTTGCTTATAATAAAGTGTCTTGCAATGACTGTTGGTTTGTGCTGCATTATCATTCTCCCAATGACTACCTGTACTGCTGTTGCATGATTGCTGAGCGGGTAAGCGGTCTTCTATAGAAGTTAGGCGACTATTAAGTCGCCTTCTTCTAGATGCTATGAAAGACTATTAAGTCGCCTGTTTAGAGGGAAGATGGTCGACTTCTAAGTCGCCTTCTTCTATTGATAATGGACGACTATTAAGCCTTCTTCTTCCTGAGAATATGACTGTTAAGTCGAATGACTGTTAAGTCGACTTCTTCTTCTAAAAAGAAAATATGAGCGGCTGTTATGTAGCCTGTTTTTAAGGAGGATGAAAGGCGATTAAGTCTCCTTTTTCTATTGATGATGGACGACAACAAAGTTGCCTTCTTCTGCAGGCGTTGGCTGACTGTTAAATCTTCTTCTTTAGGAAAAGAAGAATAAAAAGTTACAACACATGCATTTTGTATGTATTAGTAGTTGAAAATCTTTATTTTATAAAGATTACATTTATAACAAACTTTAAAGTCTTCAAATATGTTACGACATGTAATGCCAACCATGTCACATTATGGCTAAGACTATGTCGAAGATAGAGGGTAATAAACGGACATTGAACACTTTCTTCCAACATACATAAGTGTAACATTCACACATTGTCACAGGATGGAAGTTCATGGAAAGAAAATAAGACATAATCGACATGAAACAGGAAACAGGAAACATGGGTTCAAATCACGTTCTCCTGTATATATATGTAGTAATATGTGGATATGTAGATTAGGGTGTCCCAAAAATAATTTTTTTATTTAGTTCCTAAACCGCTATTAGAGCGGATGGACGACTGTAAAGTAGCCTTCTTTTAAAGATGATGAACGACAAATAATTCGCTTTCCTCTAGAGAAGATGGGCAGCTGTTAAGTCGTCTTCATCTTAAGAAGATGGACGTTTAAAAAGTCACATTTTTCTAGAGAAGATGGACGGCTTTAATGTAGCTTTCTTCTAGAGAAGACGGATGACAATTACGTCGCCTTCTTCTATAGAAGATGTGCGACTATAAAATCACTTTCTTCTCGAGAATATGGACGACCATAAAATCGCCTTCGTCAGCCATGTAAAAAATGGTTGAGAATACATTTTAATAAAAATAGTTTGTTCCCTTTAGGGACACCCTAGTAGCGTGTTTAACTGTGTGTGAGAGTTGTAAAAGTTGCACCATTTAAATGTCACTAGTCATTAATGACATTCACTGCGAATGGGAAAAAGGAAAAACAAATAAGCCAACACGATTTTTTCTCTCTCTTCCTAACAAGCAATTTGAATGTCCTGTAATTGCTGCAGCAGCTAAACGCTAAATTGAACTAAGTGAATTCCCAAACTCACTTACAATTCTGCGTGGGTAGCTAATGTGAGGCTTTTTTGTTGTTTGAAGTCCTTCAGATTGCTTTTTCTTGAGAAGATGCAATGAAGTAAGAAATTGAATGAATTTAACATATTCTAAAGACCCCGGTACATTATCTGCATGACATTCGAGCCTAATTTTGCCTTTTAGTGTTTTTTTCCAGCCGCATGTAGTCCTTCGAAATAGGATTTTTCGGACCTAATATGTCATACCACTATTTAAATAAATATGTTAAGGAATAAATTCGAACCTTATAACACTAAACATCAACCTCCGAAACGTGTCAAAGGTGTTCTATAGCCCCTCACAAAAGTATAGGCTGGCCTAATAATAAAAACATGAACGAATTTTCATCACATCTCCTTCTAATTCCAAAATTATAATACTACACTCTTGAATTAAAATACCACACCCTACATGTCACTACTGAACTAATTTCCCATGCCTCTTTACCTCTTAAAATACTTTATTGGAATGATAAAAAGCTAACCAGCTAGCTGCCTGTTCTATTTTCTACTGGTATTCCCAAACAAGAACCATTTCAAAACTTGTTGGCTATTCGTGTAAATACACCCAAGTGCATAGCACATGTTTGTTAACCAAAAAACACAGCACACATATCGACATGCCATTCACTGCATTTAATTGCTTTTTATTCCGCACTTCTATTTCCGCTTAATTTAAAAGAGTTCATTTGCCTTTTTGGTTGAACGAGGGTAAATAGGAGACAAGGTAAGAGCCAACTATTGAAGAGGATTTAAGGGCTCATTTGTTGTTCGATATTTCGATAAGAACGTGATTGTTCATCTTCTCTAGAAGAAGGCGACTTACTAGTCGCCAATCTTTCAAAAAAGAAGGCGACTTAATAGTGACCAATCTTTCAAAGAGGAAGGCGACTTAATAGTCTTTCTAGAAGAAGACGACATAATAGTCGTAATTTTTCTCTAGAAGAAAGCGACATTTCAATGAAAGCGGATTTTTAAAGAATATTTGAAAAATGGTTCTTTAATAAGAGTGGATTTTTAAAGAGTAAATTAAATAAATAAATAAAAAAACGGAATTTATTGGATTTTTAAAGAATATGTCAAAAAATTATTTTTTAAAGAATATTTAAAAAAATAATTTTAATGAGCGTGGGCTTTTGAATAATATTTCAAAAAAACAATTTTATTTTTGAAACAATTTTAAAAATTATTTTTAATAAGCGTGGATTTTTAAAGAATATTTGAAACAATTT